>NC_134354.1:680600079-680911579 GCF_048569485.1 Anomaloglossus baeobatrachus
GATTGGTTGCAGTGAGACAGCTGTCACTCAGCGTGGGGGCGTGTCTGACTGCAACCAATCATAGGCGCCGGTGGGCGGGTAAAGCAGGGAATACGAGATTGTTTAATGAGCGGCCGGCTTTTTCAAAAGAGAAGCCGCCGGAGCAGTGTGAACGCCGTGCAGCGCCGCGCTGGTGATCGGTGAGTATGAGAGAGGGGGGGAGAGGGATAGACCATCATGGACAGAGAGTGAGGGACAGAGACAGTGACCGACCGACAGAGAGAGAATAGAGAGCGAGAGGGAGAGACCGACTGACAGAAAATAGTGATTGACAGACATTGTGAGACATCACTCGTTTCCAGTGTTTTAGGAAACATGCGAGAAATGTATTTAGAAAATCGGATGTCACTAGGATGGTGTGAGTGCCGTCCTGTGACATCCGATTTTTTACACGCTCCCATAGACTTGCATTGGAGATACTCGCAGTAGAAACTCGCAAAAAAGCAGCATGCTGCGATTTTTTTCTCAGTCCGATTTGGACTGAGAAAAAAATCGCAGATGAGAGCTGAATCATTCACTAACATGTGTCCGATTCCAATACGAGATTTTCTCGCATTGCTCTACTGCAAGAAACTCGCAAGTGAGAAGCAGCCCTTACACTCACTGACAGCCTGCTAAATCAGACTGGACACACCCACAGGTGGAGGTCTGTGATTCTCCAGACCTGCACAGCACACTGGCATTATTAAAGGGAACCTGACCCTTATATGCAGAAAGAAGCCTTTGTGGAACTACAAGTCTCACAGCAACCTCTTCAGTTTAATATCGCAGGTACCTTCTCCACTGTGACATATAGCGACCATTTACCACGTTGGTGGTCGCTACCTCACAATATATATACTAGAATGGATAATAAGTTCAGGAGGTGGGAAAGACGGAAAAATGGATCTTAAAGGGGATTAGTTCACCTACATGGACATGCAGGTCATAGAAAGCTGAATAAGATGATACCATAATATCTACCGTCTGATTACTTATTCCAGAGAAATTCAATTTTTTTTTTTTTTTGTAGGTAAATGAGTTGTTAAGATCTATGGATTGGACACTAATCTGTATGAGAATCTGCCTCCAGAGCATAATTTAAGACACATTTGCAGTGATGTCATCCCAGCCCCTCCCCCACACTAGCTGACTGTAGGGTGGAAGCTAGAGCATTTTGAGGAGACACCTGCAGTGAAAATGTTAGTACAACAGAAGTGAACTTTGTCTCATTACAATGTTAGATTTGATTAAGGGGAATCTGTCAGCAGATTTTTAGTACCTCATCTGAGAGCAGCATTATGTAGGCAAAGAGGCTCTGAGTTCAACAATGTATCACTTAGATTACTGTGTGCAGACGTTCTGACACAGTGAAAGATTTTAGATTTTGCATGTAGCAGTGCTGGTAGAGCTGCCCCGGCCCACCCCAGGCTCTCAGTGTACATTTCCATAGACAGAAGCTGATACCCAATAATGATAAAGATAAGAGGATTTTTACTAACATTAAGGTAAACAAAAAAAGACTGAGATAACAGACACAGGGCTGAATTCTATGTGTAAGCTCCTGCAGCATGCCGTCTTCAGATTAGATTCCAAAAACCTGCTGACAGAGACACTTTAACTATGTTAGTTCTGATCTCACTGCAAAGCTGTGTGTCAGCATGAGAGCACAGTGTCATTCATTACTTGGTTGACATTGATAACTCCCCCTTTTTTAAAACAACATGCTCTGGAGGTAGATTCTTAGAGAGATCTATGTGTGGCCCACAGATCTTAACAGCTCATTTGCATAAAAGATAAATGTGGAAGGGCAGGGCCCTCCTCCCTCTGTACTAGTCTGTCTATTGAAACTTGTATATGTATTCTGTATGTAACCCACTTCTCATGAACAGCACCATGGAATCAATGGTGCTCTATAAATAAATAATAATAATAATTTCTCTGGAATAAGATTTCAGAGTGCAAAAATCTAATGTTATGAAATTGTTTATGTCCTGCATTCTTATATAGAAGGTTTAGGAAGGTTGATCCTAAAGACAGATTCCCATTAAGTGGAGATAAAAGAAGGATTTTCTAATAAATTATATTATTAAGTTTCTTAAATTTGCCTATACAAATGATTTATGTTTGTTGAGTGTACAGTTCTCTTTTAACTACCATTACAACTGTGTTGTAACTCCAGTTTTGACATTCATGGCTGATGTTAGTACAATTGTGTTGAAAAATCAACTTTACTAACTATTAGAGGGAATCTGTCAGCAGGTTTTTGCTACCTCAACTAAGAGCTGCATGATGTAGGGAAAAAGATCCTTAATCCAATGATGTATCACTTAGGCTGGTTTCACACATCCGGCTTTTCACCAGTTTGCCGGATTCGGCGCATGCCAGTACAGTGTATACAGTACAATGGCAGCGCCGCAGCGTCCGGGTCACATGCTCCGGTCACATGACAGCATGTGACCGGCGCTTGTCGCGCTGCCATTGCACTGTATACACTGTACTGGCATGCGCCGAATCTGGCAATACGGCAAAAAGCCGGATGTGTGAAACTAGCCTTCGATTACTGGGTGCAGCCGTTCTGACACAGTCAGAATTTTTAGATTTAGCCATCTAGCATAACTGAGAGAGCTGTCCCTGTCTACATCAGTCTCTCTATAGAGATTATACATTTACACTGAGGTGACAATCAGAGGACGGGGCCTGTTGGACTTCCGTACGCGTGAAAATGTAGTCTGAACAATGATAAGTTGTGCTGCTTAAACAAACATTCCAGGAAAATAACTAATGGGACCTTGACAATACAAGCATCCCTGAATGATATGCTTTAACCCTTGCAGGATGCTGGCTTCAGATTATATAGCAAAAGCCTGCTGACAGATTCCCTTTAAATCTTTCCTATGTACAGTATGTATTTGCCTTAAGGGGCAGATTTGCTGGGTTTCAAAAATCTGAATGACAACTTCTGTATAAGCTTTATTTCAACAGCTGAAAATAATTTTTAAAACTTTTCCAGAAAGCACAACTCAAGAATTAAGCACAGAAAGATATTTAATTGCTCAGTAGTGAAATGTAAAAACATTAAAGATTTTAAAATAAATCCACCGTGCTCTATAATATGTCACCTGCAGACGGCAGAGAACACGGTGAAGCCGTAATCACCAAAGGTTCTCTTAATTCAGAATATACTGCTATAAAAAAGGTCGCTGTATAAAGAGTCTGCATGAATACAGATTGTGCGGCGCTTTCTTCGGGGGTTAAATTATAGTCATCACCTCTTTATCACAGAACATAGGTGACATTTAATTGGAGCAATGAAGAATTCACATACACGGATAAAATTATAATCATCATCACTTTGCCATGTATGCGTGGACTAATAAGCACCTAAATAATAAAGAGCTCAACAAAATAGCACTGAGAATGGTGATGTTGTTGTACTTATGTAGTAAATGTTAACTTGACAGTTATAGGAAATCTGTCGGCAGTTTTTTGCTATGTAAACTGAGAGCAGCATGAAACAGGGGAAGAAAGTCTGATTCCAGCAATGTGTCAATTATTGTACTACGTGGTGTAGTTTTCATAAAATTCCTGTTTTATCTATTGAAGATATAGCTGTGGCCATAATTGTGAGCTGCATATAAGGCTAGGTTCACATTTCCGTTGTTTTGCATCAGTCACATGCATTGCTTGACGCTTGTGACTGATGCGTTGTACAACGGGTGACAAGAATTGGAATTCATTGTCACGAGAAAGCAGGTTGTAAAACGAGTGATCGTTCACAATAACCGGCCGCCGGCTTTTGAGAGCGATCAGCTGATTGCCTGGCCGCCGGCTTTTGAGAGCGATCAACTGATTGTCCGGCGGCCGGCTTCTGTGAGCGATCAGCTGATCTCCCGGCCGCCGGCTTTTGAGATCAATCAGTCGCTCTCAAAAGCCGGCGGCCGGGAGATCAGCTGATCGCTCACAGAAGCCGGCCGATTAGCTGATCGTTCGGCCGCCGAGAGAGAGCATGTGCAGCGAAATCAAAAGGATTCCGCTGCTCAAAAAACGTTACATACTGAGTTCCTCACGCCCGATGGTCAGTCGTTCCATGACTGATCAGTTGGGCGGCGGATGCAACGCATGGGCATCAGTCGCAATCCGCCGCTCATATAAGTCTATGGGAAACAACAGAATCCGCCAAACGGATTGCGTTGTTTATCAGAGAGGCGGATTGTGACTGATCATAAACAACGGAGATGTGAACCTAGTCTAACCCATACCAAGGACTAGCAACTCCCTGTGTATATTGTGCATTGTCTGCAATCTGTCAATCGATGGAGGGGGTGGGGTTACACTGATTAAAATAATTTTCAAAGTAAGTATACTAGCATCATCAGGTCAAGGATCTATATACAGTTTTGAAGTAGAAGACTTCTCTATGTCCTAAATCCCAGATCCAGATAAAAGTGTCAAGGAGAAATAGGATAAGTATTAAAAAGGACCACCCACCAGGATTTTCCTATAAAAACTAAAGCCAGTGCTATACTGGGGCTATTATGCTGATTCTATACATACCTTTAGTTGTGAGATCGGATGTATACTTTCTGATATAATATAGGCAAGTAAAGTTTGTGAAATATACTGTTGTTTGATAAGAAGTGTAACAGAATATCTAATAGGTGGGTTGGGTTTTGCTAGTTATTCCCACCCCTGTCTGCCTGCCTGTCCTTCCTCCCCCTGTTCTTCCTCCCTCCATAATAACAGAGATAGGGGGAGGAAGGCCAGGCAGCAGACAGGGGAGGGAATCAAACAACAGTGTATTTCACAAACTTTACTTGCCTATATTTCAAAAACTATACATCCGATCTCACAACTAAAGGTATGTATAGAATCAGCATGATAGTGCCAAAATAGCACTGGCTTTAGGTTATATAGGAAAATCCTGGTGGCTGGTCCTCTTTAAGCTGTCTTTTCTGTATCACCTCTGACAAAATTAATTTTAATTCTTCTTCTTCTTCTTTTTCTTATTATTTATTATTATTATTATTATTAATAATAATAATATTAGCATTATTTATCAATTAGCACATTTGTCACAGCACAATGCACACTGCATGCAGCACAGTCATGTCCAGTGATGCGATTGGAGTCAATACTAATTAGCTCACGTCCCATTATATGAGTGTCTTCATGAAGCTAATGACATTGTCATGTGCGTATGCGTCCCACAGAAAGCACAATGTCAAGCAATGCAATCATTAACCCTATAAATGATGTTCTCACCAAAAGTGGCAGCCGCTGCCTATGGGCTACATGTTTAACTTCATAGTGCAAAATGTAATTGGATAAAACTGCAAAGAATAAGGTCATTTCTCAGTATTCCATGATCCTGTAGAGAAGCTTAGCATATAATACAATCACTGGCGCAACTGCTCATCTGCCTGTAGTGCACTGATTGGCGTCGGAGTTGAGGTCCCCAGTGAATATTGCAGAGGCTTAAGGACCTGAGCTTTGGGAATGCCCCATAAAATCTTATCCCCATCCTCCCACTTCTTCTTTCCACCTCATTTCGGCATTATCTTCTTCCTCCCACAGCTTATCAGTTGCAGATCTTATAGGTGAGAAAACACAATCTACCTTATTTTCCCTATATATAGAGAGAATATTCCCAGAAATGGGACTCCAACTTGCCTGGAATAGTGAGAAGACTGAGAATAGCCCAGAGGAGCGGCAGTCCCTGTCTGCTCAGTCTTGAAGAAAAACTCAATTATGAATGCTGACAGCATTATAGATACAAATGTATATTTATATAAAGCGCCCTGCATTGCCTAGCAGAATAAAACGCCATGAAAAATGCATGCACCAAAGAGCATTTAATCTGTTTTACTGGATGAGGATCAGACGGTAAAATGACCTTGCGCAAGGTTATATGGATTACAGAGTTGTCCCCAAATAAATTTCATGTTGTTTTTCTCGACGTGAGGTGACACATTATTGGAGACAATGCAGCATGAACACAGATTAGCATACATAAGAAATCTGTGATTTACAATGTACCCGCGGTGGGTACAATGCAGCATTACACAAAACTGCACTGGCGTGTAAAGAATCAAGCCGAACATCAGCAGAATGTTACAGAGCACAGGGGTTGCACCACTTGTTTTTAAGATTTGTGGGAAAGGACTGGATATAAGGCCAAGTTCAGACATATTTACATATTGTCCATGGTAAAATTGGATATTCCATGGATCGCACACTTACCAATGTTTTTGAAAAGGACTGGTCAGATTATTTTTTACAAGAAGTCTCAAATGGCCTTCTTATTGTCTGTACAGATATCTGGACCCTTGGGTTGCGTCCATAAAGTAGCTGCTCACCGCTTACGGAACCTGGTAGAGCGAAGTTGATGTCACAAATCAGTCACTCACAGTGTCATAAAGGACGCTGTGAGTGACGGCTCAGCTGCCCAATAGATAGCAGGGGTGTGCTGCCCTGTCAAGAGTCTGAGTGACGGTGATGCTGCCCAATCTGGGTCTGTAGCGGGCTGGGTCATTCTCATGTAAATTGAGCCTTGACATTGCAACCTTATCACGGCCTGGGGCTGCTGGGCTACCACCATTTGTGACCCTTTAGGGTGATTACCTAGCTATTTAGCTGGCTGGCAGTAGTCAGATCACTGCCAGTTGTAGCTTTAAGCTCAGTGGTGTTCGCGTGCCTTGTTCCTGTGCTCAGTCTTTGATCAGTTGTGACCCGACTTTTAACCTGTCTCCTGACTATCAGTTTGCTTAGCTCCTTTGCCTTTATCTGCTACCTTACTGGAACTCTGACCTAGGATCGTGACCTGACTACGCCTCTATCTTACCCGTTTGTTTATTACGAGCCCTCCTGGTATCTGAGCCTGGACCATTTGACTACCCAGTCTCACGGCTAGCCTGTGAGTAGTGACTCAGCGGCACAGTTGACTAGTCAGATCAAAACCAGAAAGGGCAGGTACTTGAAAATATTAGGAAACAGAAATGAAGTCAGGAGGAGTGATGAGTTGGTCACAACAGATCAAAGAGCCATCAGTGAACGATGGAAGCTGGCACCCCAAGAAGAGCCATTTTCAGGCTCTGAACGACTCTCACCGGAGGTTAAAATGAACGTGTTTCGGATGCCAAGAAAGATGAGGGATCGTCCACTCGTTCTAGGAAATGTTCTGTTATTGACTGGCTGTAGGTGGGCGGAGATTAAATGGCATCAGACTACGTTGATTTTACCATACATTTGTGTTCACCTGTGGGTGCACACATGTTAGATATGGAGCGTGGCATAACTACCGTCCTGTGAACGCCGATGCAAAACTTGGACATGGGCCCCGCCAGCATGTTGGTCAGATGGACATTGATACTGTAATAATGTCCTGTCCTCCATGATGTAGTAATGTCCTCTTTCCAGCATCTTTCCTTTATAATGTTCCCCTTCTGGCCTCTATCCTGTAATAATTTGCTCCATCCTGGCCCCTATCCTGCCTGCACTAATGTCCTCCATCCTAGCCCCATCCTTTAATAATGTCTTCCATCCTCTAATAATAGCCCCCATCCTGTAATAATATGCCTGTACTGGCCCCCATTCTGTAATAAAGTTACCTGTCCTATAATAATGTCCCTTGTTGTGGGCCCTCGTCCTGTAATAATGTCTTCTATCCTGGGCCCCTTTTGTTCTTCTCCAGTATATTTTGAAAAGAAACAAATGATTATTTGTACCATCTCCTGCTCCCATGGACTGTGGCGTCTTCCTCTAAAGCCGGCAGTAGACTTTTGCTTGCCAGCATGGTCAGAGCATGAAGTCACTGTCATGGGCCGCCAGTCACTGGCATGCCAATGTCTACTGCTGGCCTCTGATTGGCCATCGTGTATTACGATGCAGGGGCACCATGTGTCTCTGCGTTGCAATAAATTTCATTGTCATAGTTCGCACATCCAGATGAACATGGAGTCAGCAGATCCCCATCCCACATGGGTCCCTTCTGCGGCTGAGATCTTTACGCCCCTGGATAGGGAACTGTTTGGGATCCAAAAGAGCCAGCTATTTTTAGTGAGCAGAGCCAAATGATCCAGCTCACCAATAAAAGCCAGACTGTCCATCAGTGGTCAGGCGATAGCTGAGGTTAGCATCAGAGTAAAGCCGAGGTTAGACGACTGTAAAGCATCCTATGTGAGAGCATCAGATGCAATATGCTAATGATGCTCGGCTCAAGCTCTGCTGCGAGAATGAGCCGAGTGTCATTCTATTGTTCCCCAACACTCTCGCATGCGAGAATTGGAGCCTGTTCTCCATTGCCTGACTCGGCATATATTGGACTGTACTCGGACGTCACCTGAGTGCAGTCCAATGTTTCACACGCATGTGTGCCGCCCCCACGCCAGCAGCTGTGCTGCTCGGATCCGGATCTGCGGTATGGCTCGAGGGACTCTACTGGACCCGGGGGTCACGCGGACACTTCGAATAAAAAGGAAGGGACGTATTTGTACGGGTGTTGTTGAAAACTGTCTGTGACGCCACCCACGGTGTGTGGTGAGATGTAGCACCATCTCTCAGCTGCTGCTGTGGAACTCCCGGAGGCAATGGTCTGGCAGCTGGATGTTAACCCCTCCGTGGGCAGGGATGGATGCCCCGGGGCCCAATGTCTCTGTGCAGGGAATGATGACGGCAGGGGCCGGCGCACTCGGTTAGACCGGGAATGTTACTCACAGTTGAATAAATCACACATGTCCTTTGGTAAACGAAGGTGATGGTGGCCGGCCGCCGCAGACGGGTGTATCTGGTCCCACACTCGGGCCGGTGGTCAATGCCCCTTTCCTCTGCACTTTGTGTTTTCTGTGGTGGACCTCCCGTTGTGTAACGCAGGAGTCCGCTCTCGGTCCCTTGGTTGGGAGCCGTACTCATCAGACGCCAACCCGTGGGATCTACCGGGCCCTGGCAGACGCCCTATTCCTTTCGGTGGGTGGTTGTCTACTTTTCGGGACTTAGGTTGGGACAGGACTTAAAATCCTGCCCTCAATTGGTTAATCAGCTAGGCCGTTGGTGCCGGTCCTGGCTTCAGGGTCCAAGTACCCCCTTTGTGCACAGTTTCCGGGTCAGTTCTCAGGTGTCGGTACCGGCGGGCTACAACCCTGCCCCGGTCCACCTCAGATCTCCGGCAGCCATCTCCCCATCTCCTGCTGGCGCTAACCACTGTCTTCCACCTAGCCGATGTGTCAGGGCTCCAACCCTGACACCTGTCAGATTCACCTCCGAACTCCACTCTCTCCAAACTAATCTTATCTGACTGTTTTCCTGCCCCAGGCTCTTCAGACCCCTAGGTGGGCCATTTCCTTCCGACTGGTCCCGCCCACTGGTGTGTCTGTCCTTCCCTGAGGGGTTGACTAGGATTTTGTCGGCTGGTTTAACCTTGTGTGGGAGCGGTGTTATGCGGGGGCCTGTTCTGTGTGACTACCTGGTTTTGCCAGGGCGTCACACATGGATAGAATTGGATGGGTGCGAGTGAGCCAAGACACGCTGCCAATCACAGCATGCTGTAATTTTTCTCTCATGCCAACTCGGAGTGAGAAAAATAAAAATCGCAGCTCTGCTTCATTCCATAACATTGGTCAAGAGAGTAATGGGAGATTTTCATGTATTACACTTATCCAATTTATAAGATCGAGTGAGGGAGGCCTAAGGCGGGCTTTGCACATTACGACATCACATGCCGATGCTGCGATATCGAGTGCGATAGTCCCCACTCCCGTCGTACGTGCGATATCTTGTGATAGCTGCCGTAGCGAACATTATTGCTACGGCAGCTTCACATGCACTCACCTGTCCTGCGACGTCGCTCTAGCCGGCGACCCGCCTCCTTCCTAAGGGGGCGAGCCGTGCGGCGTCATAGCGACGTCACACGGCAGGCGGCCAATAGCAACGGAGGGACAGAGATGAGCAGGATGTAAACATCCCGCCCACCTCCTTCCTTCTCATAGCAGCCGGGACGCAGATAAGGTGATGTTCCTCGCTCCTGCGGCTTTACACACAGCGATGTGTGCTGCCGCAGGAACAAGGAACAACATCGTACCTGTCTCTACACCGGCATTATGGAAATGTCGGACCCTACACCGATGATATGATAACGACGCTTTTGCGCTCGTTCATAGTATCAAAAAGGTTTTACACACTACGACATCGCAAGTGCCGGATGTGCGTCACTTTCGATTTGACCCCACCGACATCGCACCTGTGATGTCGTAGTGTGCAAAGCCGGCCTAAGAGTCAAAACTGTCATGCAAATGGAAGTTAAGTGAATCCAAGGTCAGCAATGGGAATTAAACTGGTCAGGTAGCTGGATTTATTAAAAGCCACAAACCAGGGGATGTATACACTTGTAATATTCAACTAACAGCAGACAGCTGAGAGTTAAAGAGAATCTGTCACCAGGTTTTTGCTACTTCATCTGAGAGCAGCAAGTGGTTAATAAAGAGATTCTGAAACTAACCTTGTTAAACTTGGATTACTAGGTGCAACTGTTCTGATACAAAGTGCACTTTTAGCTTGTAGTCATATAGCAGAGTCCACAGAGTTGTCCCTGCACACACCAGTCTCTCAACAGAGAGTGTGCATTGACTGTGAGGTGTCAATCACAGCATGAGGCCTGCCAGACAACATGGCACAATGGAGCTATAAAACAAATATAACAAATAAACAAAAGATCAGAGTGTGACAACACAGTCATGCCTGAACTTTCTGTTTTAACCCTTGCAGGATGCTAGCTTCAGCTTATATAACAAAAACTTGCTGACAGAGTCCCTTTAAATAAAAAAAGTACTTTAGCCTTTGGATTGTGATGAAAAAATATCCACAAATAGGAAACTAAAAATCTTTTATATTGCACAACAATTACTGCTTTATAAACTTTAATATCATAATAATCAAGTATAGTAATAAAAACAGGCCAGAAACGGGCGCATCGCAGCCAGTATTGTCTGCAGACTCTGCTATTTCTTTCACCATATGAGGATAAATGCTTCCACATATTAATACTTTTTCCTTGAGAAATCAATCGGAATGAAGCTCTGCCACCTGCAGGCTGCAGCTCAGATTTAGCAGTTTACAGATGTAGACAGTATATTGCCTTTACTCTTTGCTGTCCAGCACAATTTTAATCTTGCAATTATCATAAACCAACTAATATCATGCAATAGCAGACTATGGTCCCGATTAATCACTGCATTTACACCTGTTTTTTTGTCTAGTTTTGTGCCTTATGTTTTGTTTGCACAAAATTCATAAAATCTATTATCTTTTTGGTAGTCTATTTTATATGTGCTCACTGCTTTTTATCTTATTTTTCCATTTTTTTGGAGGAGTGTAGAGATTTCAGATGTTTCTGCCGACTTTTTGAAAAGTTGCAAAATATGGCACAACTCCACTCCAGCACCCCCCCCCCAGTATTTGGGCGCAATTTTTGCGTCATTTTGAACAATGTGAAACTTTAGCACTATAAAATCACAAAAAAACGGTTAAAGACAAATAAAAAGACCAATTTTGACCTTGCATCAAGTTCATGAATCACGTTCGCCATTTTGAAGAATTTGGTATTGAAAACGGCAACTAATATCACAAGACAAGAGAGGAAAGTGACCTAGCAAACTCTGTAAAATCATGAATTGGGGCAAAAGTTTTCAACTTTTGGCACAAACACTGCCATGCTTTTAGGTAGTACTCACAGCCAGTGGTGTAACTAAGGAAGCAAAGATCACAGATGAGTCTACTAATGGCCAATAGGCCCCCTCGCCAAAAGTAACTCTAAAGGGCGCTTTACACGCTACAATAAATCTTACGATGTGTCGGCGGGGTCACATCGTAAGTGACGCACATCCGGCATCGTTAGTATGATTGTAGCGTGTAAAACCTCCGTGCAATTGCGATTGAAAGAAAATCCGTTCATCGCATGCACGTCGTTCATTCCTCAAAAATTGAACGTGCGGTTGTGCAATATTCCCGAGGCAGCACATTGAACGACAGCTTACCTCCATCTGCGGCTCCCGCCGACAATGCGGAAGGAAGGAGGTGGGCAGGATGTTTACGTCCCGCTCATCTCCGCCCCTCCGCTTCTATTGGCCGGCTGCCGTGTGACGTCGCTGTGATGCCAAACGTCACTCCCGCTCCAGGAAGTGGACATTCGCCGCCCACATCGAGGTCTTATGGACGGGTAAGTACGTGTGACGGGGGTTAATCGTTTGTGCGACACATTCAACAAATTGAACGTGCCGCACATACGATGTGGGCGGGTACGATCACATACGATATCGTATGCGAAATCTTAACATGTAAAGCAGGCTTTACAGGCCTGCTAAGTGATCCAAGCCTACAGGGAGCTAACGATGTCGACAAGATTATAATATACCCTTGCTGGTAGTGGTGAGCGGCCACAACCATCGGCATTAGCCACATGCAGGTGGCACATCAGTGATTCCACTGTACAGGAAAGAAGAAACTTTCCCAACATGCAGCCGCTAAAGGACTAGGACACACAGCGTGTAAAACCAATGTTACCCTATGGGGCAGCTCCCATGAGCAATTTTCTTCTCAGCACTAATCGGACCAAGAAAACAATCACAGCATGCTGCGGGTGGAATGCAATTCATTTTCAGTCGCACCCATACAAGTCTATGAGTGTGAGAGAAGCATCATACTGCACTCGCATTACAGTGGAGTATAGTGCGATATATGCATCAGCTGATAATGAAGGAGATGGGAAGATTAGTCCCTCTCTCTCCTCCGCAGCTGTGATCTGATTGCAGGATCGCATCACAGTATAATGACACGCGGCTCACACTCGCAGCAGAGCGGAAGCCGAGGGTCATTAGCATAACACATCCGATGCTCTTGCATCAGATGCTTATGCCTGTGTTTGCTTACACTGAAATCAACAAGTATGCTGCGGTTTATAAACAGGGTCACAATTAATACATGGAGCACTGAGAAAATCATTGGAGACTGCAGCAGTCTTTAAATAAATACAGTGCTGTCCAAAAGTATTGGCACCCCTGCAATTCTGTCAGATAATACTCAGTATATTCTTGAAAATGATTTTGAGACATTTAATTTGTCTTCAATGAAAAAAAAAATTGTCATAATGCCAAAAAGTTCCTGTGTCTACGGTGTGCAGTGTCATCAAGAAGTTTAAAGCCCATGGCACTGTGGCTAACCTCCCTAGATGTGGAAGGAAAAGAAAAATTGACGAGAGATTTCACCGCAAGATTATGCGGATGGTGGATAAAGAACCTCGACTAACATCCAAGTTCAAGCTGCCCTGCAGTCCGAGGGTACAACAGTGTCAACCCATACTATCCGTCGGCGTCTGAATGAAAAGGGACTGTATGGTAGGATACCCAGGAAGACCCCACTTCTTACCCCGAGACATAAAAAAGCCAGGCTGGAGTTTGCCAAAACTTACCGGAGAAAGCCTAAAACGTATTGGAAGAATGTTCTCTGGTCAGATGAGACAAAAGTAGAGCTTTTTGGGAAAAGCCATCAACATAGAGTTTACAGGAAAAAAAAAGAGGCATTCAAAGAAAAGAACTCGGTCCCTACAGTCAAACATGGCAGAGGTTCCCTGATGTTTGGGGTTGCTTTGCTGCCTCTGGCACTGGACTGCTTGACCGTGTGCATGGCATTATGAAGTCTGAAGACTACCAACACATTTTGCAGCATAATGTAGGGCCCAGTGTGAGAAAGCTGGGTCTTCCTCAGAGGTCATGGGTCTTCCAGCAGGACAATGACCTAAAACACACTTCAAAAAGCACTAGAAAATGGTTTGAGAGAAAGCACTGGAGACTACTAAAGTGGCCAGAAATGAGTCCAGACCTGAATCCCATAGAACACCTGTGGAGAGATCTCAAAATGGCAGTTTGGAGAAGGCACCCTTCAAATCTCAGGGACCTGGAGCAGTTTGCGAAAGAAGAATGGTCTAAAATTCCAGCAGAGCATTGTAAGAAACTCATTGATGGTTACCGGAAGCGGTTGTTCACAGTTAATTTGGCTAAAGGTTGTGCAACCAAGTATTAGGCTAAGGGTGCCAATACTTTTGTCTGGCCCATTTTTGGAGTTTTGTGTGAAATGATCAATGATTTAATTTTTGTTTCTTTCTGTTTTGTGTTTTTTCATTGCGAGCAAAATAAATGAAGTTAATACCAAATAATTTGTGATTGCAATCATTTTCAAGAAGAAACTGAGTATTATTATCTGACAGAATTGCAGGGGTGCCAATACTTTTGGCCAGCACTGTAAGTCATGGTAAAAGCCATCAGACCAGTCTAGGTTGAAACGTTAATGATCCCAATAAGAGACGACATCACCTATGAATTTTTAATTGAGAAGGTGACAAAAACGCATGTCTTGGGGCATGCGCAAGTGATCTTTTAAGACACTGACAATACCCCTCCATTGATAGTCACTCATGAGGCAGCTGCAAGTAAAATGAAAAGAAAAATTAAATAATTCAAGGAGGTCAAATTCTTCTGCTACGGATGTCGACACAAATCTGGGATATTAAATTACTCGTTTTAACCCCTTCACCAGTCAGCCCGTTTTCACCTTCCTGACCAGCCAATTTATTCAATTCTGACCAGTGTCAATTTACGATGTAATAACTCTGGAACGCTTAATGAGTCTTAGATTGTTTTTTAGTGATATATTGTACTTCACGTTAGTGGTAAATTTAGGATGAAATTTTTTTGAATTTGTGTGTGAAAATATCTGAAATTTGGTGAAAGTTTTGCAATTTTCAAACCTTTAATTTTTATGCCCTTAAGGGCTCCGCCACACATCCGTGAAACACGTGCGTGTTTGGTCCGTTTCCGTGTATACTGGAGACACGGCCAAACGTGCACCAATGTTACTATATCTCAGCGGTTACACTTGCGTTTTTGGTTATGTCCGTTAGTCCGTCTCCGTGATGCGTTTTGTGGGCCGTGTCTCACGCCAGCATGTCCGTTTTATTCACGCAACACGCAGCACGGACCCAATGAAAGTCAATGGGTCTGTGCGCACGTCCGAGTGACACGGACGCATCTCTGTTTGTTCCCTGTATGTTTTGTGCTTTTTTCATGTCATGTCAGTCTTTTTTCTTTTTATGTTTCGTTCTCTCCCTCAGTCCGTCGGTCGGTCTCTATGTCTGTCTGTCCCTCTAGCTGTCTGTCGGTCAGTTCCCCCCTCTCTCATACTTACCATTCCCCGATCTCCGGCGCGGCGCTGCACGGCTGTTATAAAAACTCCGGCGGCTTTTTCTCTTTTGAAAAAGCCGGCCGCCCATTAATCAATCTCGTATTCCCTGCTTTACCCGCCCACCGGCGGCTGTGATTGGTTGCAGTGAGACACGCCCACCATGCTGAGTGACAGGTGTCACACTGCACCCAATCACAGCAGCCGGTGGGCGTGTCTATACTGTGCATTAAAATAAATAAATAAATAATTAAAAAAAACGGCGTGCGGTCCCCCCCCATTTTAATACCAGCCAGATAAAGCCATACGGCTGAAGGCTGGTATTCTCAGGATGGGGAGCTCCACGTTATGGGGGGCCCCCCACCCTAACAATATCAGTCAGCAGCCGCCCAGAATTGCCGCATACATTATATGCGACAGTTCTGGGGCTGTACCCGGCTCTTCCCGATTTACCCTGGTGCGTTGGCAAATCGGGGTAATAAGGAGTTATTGGCAGCCCATAGCTGCCAATAAGTCCTAGATTAATCATGTCAGGCGTCTATGAGACACCCTCCATGATTAATCTGTAAATTACAGTAAATAAACACACACACCCGAAAAAATCCTTTAATAGAAATAAAAAACACAAACACATTCCCTCATTACCAATTTATTAACCCCGACAAACCCTCCATGTCCGGCGTACTCCACGGACCTCCAGCGTCGCGTCCAGCTCTGCTGCATGCAGGTGACAGGAGCAGCAGAAGACACACCGCTCCGGTCACCTCCACGCAGCTAATGAGATGAGTAGCGCGATCAGCTGCTGTCAGTCAGGTAACTCACGGCCACCGCTGGATCCAGCGGTGGCCGCGGGTAACCTCAGTGACAGCAGCTGATCGCGCTACTCATCTCATTAGCTGGGGGAATGTGTTTGTGTTTTTTATTTCTATTAAAGGATTTTTTCGGGTGTGTGTGTTTATTTACTGTAATTTACAGATTAATCATGGAGGGTGTCTCATAGGGGGGGGACCGCACGCCGTTTTTTTTAATTATTTATTTATTTATTTTAATGCACAGTATAGACACGCCCACCGGCTGCTGTGATTGGGTGCAGTGTGACACCTGTCACTCAGCGTGGTGGGCGTGTCTCACTGCAACCAATCACAGCCGCCGGTGGGCGGGTAAAGCAGGGAATACGAGATTGATTAATGGGCGGCCGGCTTTTTCAAAAGAGAAAAAGCCGCCGGAACAGTGTGAACGCCGTGCAGCGCCGGTGATCGGGGAACGGTGAGTATGAGAGAGGGGGGGACACTTCAGTCACTCGGGGGATTAGTGGTCACCGGTGAATCCTTCACAGGTGACCGCTAATCAGTACACGGCACAAAGACAGAGCCGCGGCATGACAATGAAGTCGGGTGAAGTTCACCCGAGTTCATTCTCATCCCGCTACTCTGTCTTCCGACATGTAGTAACGACATTTTGCATCACACACGTACATTTCACACGGACAACACATACACATGTCAGTTATTTCACTCACGCACACACGGACATTCCACACGCACATACGGCTAGCATACGGGATACACACGCAGGCCACACATACCATAAAAACGGACATAAAAAACGGAAAACGGACCCGAAAAACGGCCGGTTTTACACGGACGTGGTTTTCACGGATGTGTGGCGGAGCCCTAAACCAGAGTTATACCTCTGAAAATAGTTCATAAATAACATTTCCCACATGTCTACTTTACATCAGCGCAATTTTTGTATATTTTTTTTTGTTAGAGAGTTAGAAGGATTACAAGTTTATCAGCAATTTCTATTTTTTACATCAAAATAAAAAAAAACCCAACCTTTGTTTAGGGACTACATCATATTTGAAGTGACTTTGTGTGGTCTTTACACAGAAAATACCCTGAAGTGACACCATTTTAAAAACTGCACCCCTCAAACTGCTCAAAACCACACCCAAGAAGTTTATTAAGGGTACTTTCACACTTGCGTTCAGCGCAGTCCGTCACTATGGAGAATAGCGCAGTCCGTTAACGCACTGCGCTATTCTCCATAGACTTGCATGGATGACGCACTGTAACGCAAGTGTCAGCGTTGCATCCGCTGGATGACGCAGCGTCGCTATTTTGCCGCTGCGTCGGGCGGAGGGAACGCAGCATGTAACTTTTTTTGAGCGGCGGAAACCTTTATTTTTCACTGCGCATGCTCTTTTTTTTTTTTTTTAAGTCACAGAAACTTTATTTTGTTTCTTGGTGGCCGAACGTTCAGCTGAGCGCCCGGCCGCAGGCATGTGAGAGCGTTCAGCTGAGTGCCCGGCCGCCGGCATGTGAGAGCTCTCAGCTGAGCGCCCGGCCGCCAGCATGTGAGAGCAATCAGCTGAGCGCCCGGCAGCCAGCTTTTGAGAACGATCAGCTGAGCGCCCGGCAGCCGGCTTTTGAGAACGATCAGCTGAGCGCCCGGCAGCCGGCTTTTGAGAACGATCAGCTGAGCGCCTGGCAGCCGGCATGTGAGAGCGATCAGCTGAGCGCCCGGCCGCCGGCATGTGAGAGTGCTCAGCTGAGCGCCCGGCCGCAGGCATGTGAGAGCTCTCAGCTGAGCGCCCGGCCGCCGGCATGTGAGAATGTTCAGCTGAGCGCCCGGCCACCGGCATGTGAGAGCTCTCAGCTGGGCACCCGGCAGCCGGCATATGAGAGCAATCAGCTGAACACCCGGTAGCCGGCATGTGAGAGCGATCAGCTGAGCGCCCGGCAGCCGGCTTTTGAGAACGATCAGCTGAGCGCCCGGCAGCCGGCACGTGAGAGCTCTCAGCTGAGCGGCCGGCCGCCGGGTGATCAGCTGATCGTTCACAATAGTCTGCTGCCGGTAAAACTGTAAAGAAGAAAAAAAAAAAGGCTTTTCGTTGCTTTGTACGATCCGTCTGTTGCGACATTATATGCAACGCATCCGTTGCATCCCTCACACAATGTAATGCAACGGATGCCGTTCAATGCAAGTGTGAAACTAGCCTAAGCCTTCAGGTGCTTCACAGGATCTAAAGCTTCACAGAAACTAACATTTTACTTTAGCACCAAGTTTAGCATTTTCACAAGGGTAGCAGGAATAAGTTAACAATACAATTTGTTGCGCAATCTCTCCTGAGTGAAATATTTGGCAGGTCTTGGAAGGTAAGGAGCGCCATTTGACTTTTGGGATGCAAAATTTGCTAAAATCGTTAGCAGACTCCCTGTAGTGTTTGAAGAGCCCCTAAACAGTGGAACCCCCCCCCACAAGTGACCCCATTTTGGAGACTACACACTAAAGGAACTTATCTACGAGTGTGGTGAGCCCCTTGACACCCTAGTGCGTCACAGAATTTTATAAGGTTCAGCCGAGAAATTAAAAAATCTAATTTTTGTCACAAAAATGTTTTAGCCTCAAATTTTGAATTTTCACAAGGGTAACCAGAAGAAAATGCACAATACAATTTGATGTGAAGTTTCTTCTGAATACTCTAATGCCTCATATGTGGTGAAAAGCTACTTTTTGGGCGCATGGCAGGGTTCGGAAGTATCACTATTTGAATTTTGGAGCACCATTTCGGCTGGAATAGATTGTGAACTCCACCTGTTCCATCTATTGTCACATTTGAAGAAGCCTTGACATGGCAAAACAATAGAAACCCTGAACAAGTGACCTCATTTTACAAATTGGACTGTGTTTGTACCTGTGCGCAACAGTAATCAACTCCGCACTACTACAAGTGCAACAGTAACCAACGCAACATTGCTACATGAATGTGTGCACCAATGCCAACCCTGCTCCCTCAATCTCCTTTTATTTCCACTGTCTGGCTATGCTCGCACGCTGAGTATTTGGGGCAGACATTTTCTGCACCAAATCTGCACCTTCTGGCAGAAAAACGCATAAAAAACGTGGTGCATTTTTGTCTTGTGTTCTTGCCAAGCAATTTTCATAAAGAAGTCAATGGGTGATAGGGTTGAAAAGCGCTCCAAGAATTGACATGCTGCAGATTATTTTCTGCACCAAATATGCAAGGAAAAAATAAGCAACATGTGTACAACACTTCAGAATTCTCATTGACTTTCCTGGCATAAGGATAGGTATGCCATTTTGTCACGAAACTGCACCCAAAAATGCATTAAAAATGCAGTGTGTGCACATGGCCTCTCAAGGGCTCCTCTCCTACATTTCCTCAGCACTGTGAGATCTCAGGGGTACAAGTCTGTTCTCAACAGACCATGAAATGACCGACTACCCTATGATTCACATGTGAATAATTATGTGGCATCACAGAGCATGCTAACGATACATCCATAAGGAAAGTTGTGGGAATCGCCCAGTTGGTAGAGATGGCAAAATTTGCCTTCAGAGTCCTGCACATAAAAAACTGAAAATCTCTTCAACCACATATTGAATAAAAAACAAAAAATTTAATTGTCAGAAAAAAAGGACTATTTAAATGGAGCCTGTCACCAGATTTGGGGACTATAACCTGCGGCCACCATCACTGAGTTCTTATACAAAGCATTCCAGAATACTGTATATAAGAGCCCAGGCCGCTGTGTAGAACGTAAAAAACAGTTTTATCATACTCACCTAGGGAGCAGTCCGGTCCGATGGGTGTCGCTGGTCTCCGGTCTGGCGCTTCCTCTCTCTGGTGTGGCGCCTCCTCTCTGCGGCAATTGCCATCCTTCTTCTTCACAACCCAGCGTGGATGACACGTCTATGTCATCCTCACAGGCCGACATTGCGGTCCTGTGCAGGCACACTCTAATCTGCCCTGCTGAGCCCAGATCAGTCATGTAATGCGCAGGCGCGAGAAAAGGCTACAGAGCGCCCGCGCATGCGCACTACAATACTTTGATCTGCCTTGTGCAGAGCAGATCAAATTGCGCCTGTGCAGGACCTCAATGCCAGCTAGTGTGCATTTCGTAGACTCGTCATACACACGGGCCTCAGGAGAAGGAGGACGGCACCGGACCGGAGAGAGGAGGCGCCAGACCGGAGAGAAACGACGCCCATAGGACGAGACCGCCCTCTAGGTGAACATTATAAAAGTGTTTTTTTACGTTTTACACAGCAGCCTGGGATTTTATATACTGTATTCTAGAATGCTGTATATAAGAGCTCAGTGGTGGTGGCCGCACTCATAGTCGTCAAATCTGATGACAGATTTCCTTTAAGCTATTTGAATAGAAAACAAAGCTCTTTTGAGTTGACCACAGCTCCTCTTTACACATAACTATTAAACGAGGATCTCAGCGCTTCTTATTTAATCGTTACCTTATCGTGTTCTAATTATTACTTATCTAATGGGTATCATCAGTTACATAAAACCTCTAGGAACTAAAATATTTTCTTAGTTTGTGATATAATAGAAGCTCGATGCAGGAAAAATACCTATTGGATTTCTGTCACTCAGTCTAAAGGATTATTCAAGCACTGGGTTTTTGACACGTCAATTATAAAACCATCATATAGGATATTACAGAATCTGGAGGATTTTTAGAAAATGTTTGACAATTCTAGGCCATGGTGCCAGGCTATATGACAGAAAGAAGACAGGAATAGAACTGGTGGCATCAAGCCTAATTATCATCTTAAGAACGATAGTCCAATACTTGACATCAGACATTACTGGAGAATGCCCGCAACTGCCCAGTGTACGTGCACACAAAACCTATTTAGATCATGTCAGATTACCAAGCTTATAGTATGTCACATTATGCTATGGATGGCGTTACCTTACAATTCTAACAACTGCCATGTTTAAGTATACAAATGTACCAGACAACCATTCACATCCAGATTTGTCAAAATCCCTTCCTCCTATAATTGCAAACAAACAAGTAATGTGTTATTAAAGCAGGTACAGCTTCAATCAAGGATATTCATTACTTTTTGCAAATTAGATTTAATAGCAAGAGTTACATGCTGCAACTGCCTTCTTCACATCCCACCATGAGGCTCAAGCCACGCATCTGACAGCCACACCAGAATCTTACAGCACGTCTTCTGAAGCCAAGCCTTTGCAGACTTTGAAGTATTCTTTGGATCATGGTCCTGTTGGAAGGTCTGATGATGCCCAAGCATCAGCTGTCTCATGACATCTTCTCTTATGATTTCCTGATATTTGATTAAAAAGGTTGTCCATGCTTGGAGCGCAAGTCTGCAGTTACTTTATGTCATTCTATGTGACTGCATACTTGTGAGTCTGCCCAGCATGTAGTGTGCACACTATCAGGATTCTCTACAGGTGTGCGCGTGACTGCAGGTATGCATTTTGCAAATATGTGGTAAAGTGCCAACTAGACATGTGGACACATCTAGTCGTAGTGTGGCCGGAAATATGCAAATCGCACACTTGCAGTCACATGACACGCAATCCCGGCACTGGAGTATCCTGACAATGCGCACACTGCATGCTGTGACGATTGAAAAGTCAGTCCTTACAAAGAGTGACTGGAATTTACTTGCCAAGTGTGGACAACTCCTTTAAATCCATCTTCCCATCAAACACTGCTTGTTTCCAGTAGCAGAGAAAATAAAATAGTCACAGAGAATCAACACGCCACCGCCATGCTTCACTGTAGGCAATTAGTTATTTTCAGTGCATGCTTCATTCTTCCATCTACAGTTTACTCGCTCCACAGAACAGAATCACAAAACGTCTGTGGCTCATTTACATAGTTTTGAAAATAATGGAGTCTTTTGGGTCAATAATATAGATATATATCTCTTGGATTAAACCAAATATCCCAAACCACTATAACCTCATTAAAAAGTTTCTTTATTGATGGCAAATAAAAACATAAACACAGACAATTTAAAACAAAAGTAAACCAATAAAGGCTGAGGGAGCAGATACCTGTCAGGGCCAGGTGGACGGGCAGACCCAGGAGGTGGATCCACTGGGCCGAACTCCTAGATGGTGGTAAGGGGTCCGGTAGCTGGAGCACTATAGGCAGCAGAACAGTCCGTGCACAGGAGTATAACGGAGAAGTCCCTGGGACTACGGAGTCACTGGTGGTAGTCCGGGTGACGCAGCTCAGGTTCGGAAGCCGAGAAGATGTCAGGCGGGGTCCGGAACCTTTGGAGCGAGATGACAGGTCACCGCAGGGATCCGAGATGGTACGGACTGTCAGGATGGCAGATGGACTGCGTTCGGGGTTCGGGATTCGGTCTGGACCGGATGGCGAGGCAGGCACGGCTCTACAAGAGAGATAGGTGAGTATATACACATATACACCAGGAGACCTGACTCCTAGCTTAAGAAACACGAAGATCAGGCCCCGCCCCCTTGGACATAAACCCCCTTTATACCCTGTACCTGTTTTGCATCATTTCCTGTTAATGGACGCTGGCCCTTTAAGAAAGGGTGAATGACCGCGCGCGCGCCCTAATGCGCATGTGCGCTGCCCGAGTGCCAGAAGCCAGAGCAGGAAGCTGTGAGGAGGAAGCAGCAGGGCCAGGATGGGGCTGTGAAGCCGACGGACGCCGGGTGCGGGGACCAGGACGCTGGGGACGCGCTGGCAAGGGGTGCTGGAGAGCGGGGAGCGTGACAGGTGAGCCGGAGGGCAGCACAGGGGACCCGGGGAGCGTGACAGTACCCCCCCCCCCACGCCCCCCTCCCCGCAACCGGGACAGGAAGGCACGGATCAGCGGAGTACCCACATTCTCCCGGGGCTCCCAGGACCTATCCTCAGGACCATACCCTGCCCAGTCCACCAGGAAGAACTGTCGACCCCGTACGGTCTTCATGGCCACGATATCCCTTACCGCATAGATGTCGTCATCGGCAATAGGTGGAGGAGCCGAACTGGCAGCAGCGGAGAAGGGACCCAGGACAACCGGCTTGAGCAGGGAGACGTGGAATGAGTTGGGTATCCTCATCGTGGCCGGGAGCTGTAGCTTGTAGGAGACCTCATTGATCTTGTTGAGGACTTTAAACGGCCCGATGTAGCGAGGACCCAGCTTGTAGGATGGTATCTTCAATCGGACGTACTTGGATGCAAGCCAGACTAGATCTCCAGGAGAGAAACACGGAGGGTCCAGACGTCTCTTGTCTGCGTGTCTTTTCATCCGCAGGGAAGCACGCCCAAGGGACGCCTTGACAGAGTCCCAAATGGTTGCAAAGTCACGGGCTACAGTATCAGCAGCAGGGACATCCGAAGAAGGGGATACAGGCAATGGGACGGAGGGCTGAAGTCCGTAAACGACATGGAAGGGAGAGCTGGAGGACGACTCACTGATGTGGTGGTTATGGGAGAATTCAGCCCAAGGAAGAAGCGTGGACCAGTCGTCGTGATGGGCGTTGACATAGTGACGTAAGAAAGAGGTCAATATTTGATTGACCCTCTCCACTTGGCCATTAGACTGAGGATGGTATGCAGATGAAAAGTCCAGAGTCACTCCCAGATGGTTGCAGAGAGCCCTCCAGAAGCGGGAGGTGAACTGAGTTCCTCTATCGGATACGATGTGAGATGGAAAGCCATGCAAGCGGAAGATGTGATGTATGTAGGCGTCCGCGAGTTCCTGAGCAGAGGGCAATCCAGCCATAGGGACGAAATGAGCCATTTTAGAGAATCGATCCACCACGACCCATATGACTGTGTGTCCGGAGGACAATGGCAAGTCTGTAATAAAGTCCATCGCTATGTGTTGCCACGGAACTGAAGGTATCGGCAGAGGCAGAAGACGGCCATATGGCAGGTGTTTGGGCGTCTTGTTCCTGGCACAAGAGGAGCAGGCAGAGACAAAAGCAGCGACGTCCGTGCGAAGGGATGGCCACCAGTAATGGCGTACAATCGCACCCCATGTTCTCTTCTGACCAGCATGACCGGCTGTTTTCGAGGCATGACCCCAGTGTAACACTTTTTGCCTGTCTGTCTCAGAGACATAGGTCTTCCCAGGCGGTATCTGGGCCAGGGTGACAGGAGCCACCGGAATGATTTTGCTAGGACAGATGATGGGTTGGGTAGTCTCCTCCTCCTGCTCTATGGGCATGAAAGACCTGGACAAGGCATCAGCGCGTACATTCTTGTCCGCGGGTCGGAATGGAGCTGGAAATCAAACCTGGCAAAGAATAAGGACCACCTGGCTTGCCGTGGGTTCAGTCGCTGAGCAGACCGCAGGTATTCCAGGTTCTTGTGGTCCGTGTAAATGATAACGGGGTACACTGCTCCTTCCAGAAGGTAGCGCCATTCCTCCAGAGCCAGTTTGACTGCCAAGAGCTCTCGGTCACCGATGGTGTAGTTGCGTTCAGGCGCTGAGAAGCTCTTGGAGAAGAATCCGCAAGTCACCATCTTCCCGGAGGAGGATTTCTGCATGAGCACTGCTCCGGCTCCTGAGGAGGAGGCATCCACCTCCAAGGTGAACTGGCGGTTTAACTCCGGACGGTGAAGTACAGGAGAGGAGGCAAATGCCCGCTTCAGCGAGCCAAACGCGGCGTCGGCCGCAGGTGACCAGTCCTTTGGATTAGCCTCTTTCTTGGTCAAAGCGGAGAGAGGAGCAGTCAGAGCCGAGAAGTGAGGGATGAACTGGCGGTAGTAGTTGGCGAATCCCAGGAAGCGTTGGATTGCCTTCAGTCCAGAAGGAGGAGGCCAGTTGAGAATGGAGGAGACCTTCTTTGGATCCATCTGCAGTCCGGTATCAGAGATGATGTACCCCAGGAAGGGGAGAGAAGACTGCTCAAAGACACACTTCTCATACTTCGCGTACAGACGATTCTCTCTCAGTCTTTGTAGAACCAGCTGCACGTTCTCTCTGTGGGTCTGGAGGTCCGGAGAGAAGACAAGGATGTCATCCAGATATACTACCACACAGACGTAAAGAAGGTCCCGGAAGACGTCGTTCACCAGTTCTTGAAAGACGGCTGGGGCGTTACACAGGCCGAAGGGCATCACGCAGTATTCATAGTGCCCATCGCGAGTGTTGAACGCGGTCTTCCATTCGTCCCCAGAGCGGATGCGGACCAGATTGTAAGCACCCCGAAGATCCAGCTTGGTGAACACACGAGCTCCTCTAAGCCGGTCAAACAATTCAGGGATGAGCGGCAGAGGGTACTTGTTTTTTACGGTGATTTGATTCAAACCCCGGTAGTCTATGCATGGGCGTAAGTCGCCCTCTTTCTTCTTGACAAAAAAGAAACCTGCTCCAGCAGGAGAGGAGGATCTCCGGATGAATCCCCTTGCCAGGCTCTCTGTGATGTAAGTAGACATGGCCCTTGTTTCGGCTGGAGACAATGGATATATCCGTCCTCGAGGTGGTGTAGTTCCAGGGAGCAGGTCGATGGCACAATCGTAGGGACGATGTGGCAGAAGTACCTCGGATTCCTTTTTATCAAAGACATCTGCAAAGGACCAATAGGCCGAGGGCAGCCCCGGTAGGTTCTCTGGAACCGGAGGTCGTCGGATGGGTTGTATGGTCTTCAGGCACTTCTCATGGCACGAAGAGCCCCATCGGGTGATTTCGCCAGTGCCCCAGCTGACTGATGGTTCATGTGTCCGCAACCAGGGAAGTCCCAGCAGGATTTGATGGGACATGTGTGGGAGGACGTAGAGAGCGATGTTCTCGGTGTGCAGGGCACCGATACGCAGTTCAACCGGCTTGGTGATCCAGGAGATGGTGTCAGAGAGGGGTCTCCCATCCACAGAGGCAATCACGAGGGGCTTGTCAAGTGGAGTAACAGGCACCTGGTACTTGTCCACCGTGGCCTGCTGGATGAAATTGCCTGCTGCCCCGGAATCGAGGTATGCCTCAGCCGTGAACCGCGTCTCTCCCGTTGTCACTTGCACAGTCCATGTAACCGGGTCTGAGAGAGTCCCAGCACCTAGGGTGGCCTCTCCTACCAACCCTAGGCTTTGGAGTTTCCCGGCCTCTCAGGACAGGAGCGTAGCAGGTGTGTGTCCTCTCCGCAGTAAAAGCAGAGGCCCTTGGCGAGCCGCTCAGCTCTACGTTGTTCAGACTGCCGCACTCTGTCGATCTGCATGGGCTCGTGGACGGGGGCCCCAGCTGTTGATGACTGAAGTACGGAGGGCTTCTGCGGAGGAGAGGAATGCCGTACCGGACGTCTCTCACGGGACACTTCCTTGGATCGCTCCTGAAAGCGGATGTCCACTCGAGTTGCTAGGGTAATCAGGGCATCCAGGGTGGTCGGTACGTCACGACCCGCCAGCTCATCTTTAATTCGCCCCGAGAGTCCTTCCCAGAAGGCGGCGGTTAAGGCCTCGTTGTTCCACCCGAGTTCCGAAGCCAAGGTGCGAAACCGGATTGCGTATTGGCCCACCGTCAGAGTCCCCTGACGCAACCGGAGAAGAGACGAAGCAGACGCGGAGGCGCGTCCGGGCTCATCAAAGGTGCCACGGAATGCCTGCAGGAAGTCCTGGATGTTCGTGGTCACAGGATCCCCCTTCTCCCACAAGGGGTTCATCCACGCCAGTGCCTCACCCTCTAGATGGGACATGATGAAGGCGACCTTGGCTTGATCAGAGGCAAACGAATGCGGCAGCTGCGTGAAATGGAGGGAGCATTGGTTTAAGAATCCCCTGCAGGTCTTGGGGTCTCCGGCGTACCGGGGTGGTGAGGCCAAACGAAGTCTGGAAGTATCTGACGAAGTCGCCACGGGAGCTGGAGCCGTGGCTTGACTAGTGGAGGCCCGGGATGCTGAAGACGTGACTGCCGCTTGTAGCGTGTTCAGGCGGGCGTCCACAGAAGACATAAATTGCAGCATGCGGGTCTGAGTCTCTCGCTGGCGTTGGAGTTCCTCCTGTACGGCTGCTAGTGCTGCAGCGGGATCCATGGCCTGATCTTACTGTCAGGGCCAGGTGGACGGGCAGACCCAGGAGGTGGATCCACTGGGCCGAACTCCTAGATGGTGGTAAGGGGTCCGGTAGCTGGAGCACTATAGGCAGCAGAACAGTCCGTGCACAGGAGTATAACGGAGAAGTCCCTGGGACTACGGAGTCACTGGTGGTAGTCCGGGTGACGCAGCTCAGGTTCGGAAGCCGAGAAGATGTCAGGCGGGGTCCGGAACCTTTGGAGCGAGATGACAGGTCACCGCAGGGATCCGAGATGGTACGGACTGTCAGGATGGCAGATGGACTGCGTTCGGGGTTCGGGATTCGGTCTGGACCGGATGGCGAGGCAGGCACGGCTCTACAAGAGAGATAGGGGAGTATATACACATATACACCAGGAGACCTGACTCCTAGCTTAAGAAACACGAAGATCAGGCCCCGCCCCCTTGGACATAAACCCCCTTTATACCCTGTACCTGTTTTGCATCATTTCCTGTTAATGGACGCTGGCCCTTTAAGAAAGGGTCAATGACCGCGCGCGCGCCCTAATGCGCATGCGCGCTGCCCGAGTGCCAGAAGCCAGAGCAGGAAGCTACGAGGAGGAAGCAGCAGGGCCAGGATGGGGCTGTGAAGCCGACGGACGCCGGGTGCGGGGACCAGGACGCTGGGGACGCGCTGGCAAGGGGTGCTGGAGAGCGGGGAGCGTGACAGGTGAGCCGGAGGGCAGCACAGGGGACCCGGGGAGCGTGACAATACCACACCATAAATAACATCCATTATATCATAGGGACTGATTACACATATAAGGTCCTGATATAACAAACAGAAGACCCAGATTTATTCACAAATCACCAAAAAATTATTACTAAGGACAAAATGCAGTAGGAGGTAACCTAATAGTGGTAAATATAACCCATATACAAAAATACCCACTACATTACTCTGCTCAAATGTCCCATATCAGACCTGCTGCCATAATAAGGTGTAGCACTGCTCCCCCGCCAGCCACTCCAACGCGCATTTCACACCGCTTCCTCAGGGAGTGATGAGAAAGGAAGCCGTCATGTTATATATACTGTACACTACTCACAAAAAGTTTGGGATATTTGGCTATTGGGTAAAATTTCTGAAAAACGTAAAAAGTTCATGATACAGTGATATTTTATCATGAAAGTAGGGCATGGGAATCTGTCAGCCTTTTGAGTTATTTTAGTTATTAATATGGAAGTCAGATGGCATAAAGGTGAAATTAGCCAAAGCTATATGCCTCCTGGATGAGGGGTCATTTGGCTGTTCGGAAGAGAAGACTGCCTCCAGTCTTCATTATACAGGATTCCTCTTCCTCTTCTCTTCCCTCGTGTTCCTGTGATGTCAGTTGTGCTGCCAGAAAGATTGCACCTGCGCAATATTTCTGCCATCCCTCCCTGCAATGTTCCATCCTTCTGTGGGCACAAACTTCAACTTTGCTGTGCGCAGGTGTCGGGGAGTCACTGCTGCTTCACAGTGTAGGGGAGAGACGGCAGGTAGAATGCGCAGGATTTCCGGCTGCACACCTGACATCACAGGGACTCTGAAGAAAAGTGGACTAAGAATCCTGTATAATGAAGACCAGAAGCAGGCTTATTTCCCTGCAACACATGGCCCATAGACAGGAAGATAGAAGATATAAAAGAGGATTTTTGTCTAACGACCAATCATCCAAGAGGCACATAGGTATAGCAAATTTCACTTTTATGCCACCTATATGCCCATATTATTAACTAAAACAATGTAAAAGGGTGACAGATTCCTTTTAAATAGAAGCATACAGTGGTGATTTCCATACCTTAAACCTTTCATTGAAACAAAAGCCAACAACAGTGGTGGTATACCCCCCAAAATGCCAATGTCTCAATAACTTGTCATGTGGTCTTGAGCATCAATTACAGCTTGACAACAATATCTTATGTTAACAAGTCAAGTTATTGTCTGCTGAGGTTCCTGGGTACAGTTATGAGTTAGTACACAGCAACTCAGTTGATCCAATCAGTTTTCTATAGGATTCAGGTCTGGAAAAAGTGTAGGCCACTCAATTTGAGATACCCCAGTGCCAGCAGACGTTCCCTAAAGATGCGACCAAGATGAACTTGTCGTCCATGAAGATAAAAGTAGGCCTGTGTTGTTCATGCAGAGGCACAATGACTAGATTAATGATGCTATTCAAGTAGTGGGGGCCTGTAATTGTACCATTCATAAAGTGTAGGGTAGTTCTATATTGACTAGACACACCTGCCCACACAGTAACACCACCCCCACCACTAAAGGCTTGTCTGGTGTCAACAGTGGCTGATGCATAGCACTCTCCTTGATGTCTCCAACATCGTTGGTGGACATAATTTCTGCTCAGCGTGAATTGACTTTCATCAGTGAACAGCACTGAGGTCCACTGGTTGCTCATCTAGCAAGACGATGTTTTTTGAACCTGGGGGAGTGGTGAAGCTCCCTTACAGGTTGTCTAGCATGCAGAACATGTTGATGTAAATGATTTTGAATGGCCTGATGTGACAATTGGGAGCCTCTCATCTCCCTTAAATGTGCCTAGAGTTGTGTGACATTCATCAACCAGTCCCGTAAGGCATTGTTCACAATGAACCGGTAATCAGTGTGGGATGTAGCCAAAGGATGTCCACTTCTATGCTTTTCTGTGAATCTTCCAGTCTCTCTGTATCTCTTTTGCAACCTGCTGATGACACTCTGTGACACTCTAAGTTCAATGGCCACATCCGATTGATAACATACTGTTTGAAGCCTTGCAATGGTGAGGTACTGTTGATCAATTGTTAGGTGTTATCTTGGTCTCATGATGTCATAATGTGAACAGCCTGATGAGGAGGACTGTTTAATTACTAATTCTAATTGAAGTAAAAAAAATTATTGGGAGATTCATGGATCAAACAACTGTTGTGAATTTTGCCATTCAGCGAACAGCAAATTTTGAAAAAGTCCTGAAACACTGAACAGTTGGATGTAAGCATCCAAAAGTTTAGACAAAGTCAACTTAAGTTCACCTAAAAAGTTTAGAGTGCATTTTAGGATCATTCTGAAATTTCATCCAAAAGCCAAGTATATCTAACTTTTTGTGAGTAGTGTATGTATATATATACGGTATATATATATATATATATATATATATATATATATACAGTTAGGTCCAGAAATATTTGGACAGTGACACAGTTTTCGCGAGTTGGGCTCTGCATGCCACCACATTGGATTTGAAATGAAACCTCTACAACAGAATTCAAGTGCAGATTGTAACGTTTAATTTGAAGGTTTGAACAAAAATATCTGATAGAAATTGTAGGAATTGTACACATTTCTTTACAAACACTCCACATTTTAGGAGGTCAAAAGTAATTGGACAAATAAACCAAACCCAAAAAAAAAAATTTTATTTTCAATATTTTGTTGCGAATCCTTTGGAGGCAATCACTGCCTTAAGTCTGGAGCCCATGGACATCACCAAACGCTGGGTTTCCTCCTTCTTAATGCTTTGCCAGGCCTTTACAGCCGCAGCCTTCAGGTCTTGCTTGTTTGTGGGTCTTTCCGTCTTAAGTCTGGATTTGAGCAAGGGAAATGCATGCTCAATTGGGTTAAGATCTGGTGATTGACTTGGCCATTGCAGAATGTTCCACTTTTTTGCACTCATGAACTCCTGGGTAGCTTTGGCTGTATGCTTGGGGTCATTGTTCATCTGTACTATGAAGCGCCGTCCGATCAACTTTGCGGCATTTGGCTGAATCTGGGCTGAAAGTATATCCCGGTACACTTCAGAATTCATCCGGCTACTCTTGTCTGCTGTTATGTCATCAATAACCACAAGTGACCCAGTGCCATTGAAAGGCATGCATGCCCAGGCCATCACGTTGCCTCCACCATGTTTTACAGAGGATGTGGTGTGCCTTGGATCATGTGCCGTTCCCTTTCTTCTCCAAACTTTTTTCTTCCCATCATTCTGGTACAGGTTGATCTTGGTCTCATCTGTCCATAGAATACTTTTCCAGAACTGAGCTGGCTTCATGAGGTGTTTTCAGCAAATTTAACTCTGGCCTGTCTATTTTTGGAATTGATGAATGGTTTGCATCTAGATGTGAACCCTTTGTATTTACTTTCATGGAGTCTTCTCTTTACTGTTGACTTAGAGACAGATACACCTACTTCACTGAGAGTGTTCTGGACTTCAGTTGATGTTGTGAACGGGTTCTTCTTCACCAAAGAAAGTATGCGGCGATCATCCACCACTGTTGTCATCCGTGGACGCCCAGGCCTTTTTGAGTTCCCAAGCTCACCAGTCAATTCCTTTTTTCTCAGAATGTACCCGACTGTTGATTTTGCTACTCCAAGCATGTCTGCTATCTCTCTGATGGATTTTTTCTTTTTTTTCAGCCTCAGGATGTACTGTTTCACCTCAATTGAGAGTTCCTTAGACCGTATGTTGTCTGGTCACAGCAACAGCTTCCAAATGCAAAACCACACACCTGTAATCAACCCCAGACCTTTTAACTACTTCATTGATTACAGGTTAACGAGGGAGACGCCTTCAGAGTTAATTGCAGCCCTTAGAGTCCCTTGTCCAATTACTTTTGGTCCCTTGAAAAAGAGGAGGCTATGCATTACAGAGCTATGATTCCTAAACCCTTTCTCCGATTTGGATGTGAAAACTCTCATATTGCAGCTGGGAGTGTGCACTTTCAGCCCATATTATATATAATTGTATTTCTGAACATGTTTTTGTAAACAGCTAAAATAACAAAACTTGTGTCACTGTCCAAATATTTCTGGACCTATCTGTATATATATATATATATATATATATATATATACTAGAAGGTGGCCCGATTCTACGCATCGGGTATTCTAGAATTTACGTATTGTATAGTTAATGTATGATTTTTGTTTTATATATATATATATATATATATATATATATATATATATAGATGTTGTTGTCTGTAGTTACCAAGTGTTTGTGTAGGGCGCTGTACATGTTCTGGGTGTTGTCTGGGTGTGGCGGGGGGTGAGAGCGGTGTTGTATGTGTGTTGCGTGTGTTGCGTTGTTTGTGGAGCACTGTGTGTCTGTAGCGTTGTGTGTGTGTGTGTTGCGCGGTTTGTGTGGGTGTGGTGTGTTTTGGGGGGAGGTATGTTTTGTGCAATGTGTGTGTGTTGCGTGGTATGTGTGTATATTTATGTATGCCGCGGTGTTTGTGTGTTGGGTGTTGTGTGTGTGCAGCGTTGTCTGTGTGTGTGGGTGTCTGTGTAGGGCGGTGTTTGTGGTTCCTAGTGTGTGTGTGGTGTGTTGTGTGTGTGTGTGTGTTGGGGGGAGGTGTGCACCTCCCATCATGCTCCATCCGCCATGCTGCGCACTCCCAAACGTGCTCCATCCGCCATGCTGCGCACTCCCAAACGTGGTCCATCCGCCATGCTGCGCACTCCCAAACGTGCTCCATCCGCCATGCTGCGCATTCCCAAACGTGCGTCATCCGCCATGCTGCGCACTCCCAAACGTGCTCCATCCGCCATGCTGCGCACTCCCAAACGTGGTCCATCCGCCATGCTGCGCACTCCCAAACGTGCTCCATCCGCCATGATGTGCACTCCCAAACGTGCTCCATCCCCCATGCTGCGCACTCCCTATCGTGCTCCATCCCCCATGCTGCGCACCCCCCATCGTGCTCCATCCCCCATGCTGCACCAGCATCAGCCTCTCTGCCCCCAGCATCAGCCTCTCTCCTCCCAGCATCAGCCTCTCTCCTCCCAGCATCAGCCTCTCTCCTCCCAGCATCAGCCTCTCTGTACCCAGCATCAGCCTCTCTGTCCCCAGCATCAGCCTCTCTCCTCCCAGCCTCAGCCTCCCCCCTCCCAGCCTCCCTCCTCCCAGCCTCCCCCAGCATCAGCCTCCCCCTTCCAGCCTCCCCCAGCATCAGCCTCCCCCTCCCAGCCTCCCCCAGCATCAGCCTCCCCCTCCCAGCCTCCCCCAGCATCAGCCTCCCCCTCCCAGCCTCCCCCAGCATCAGCCTCTCGCCTCCCAGCCTCCCCCAGCATCAGCCTCTCTCCTCCCAGCCTCCCCCAGCATCAGCCTCTCTCCTCCCAGCCTCCTCCAGCATCAGCCTCTCTCCTCCCAGCCTCCCCCAGAATCAGCCTCCCCCTCCCAGCCTTCCCCAGGATCAGCCTCTCTACTCCCAGCCTCCCTCCTCCCAGCCTCCCCCAGCATCAGCCTCCCCCTCCCAGCCTCCCCCAGCATCAGACTCTCTCCTCCTAGCCTCCCCCAGCATCAGCCTCTCTCCTCTCAGCCTCCCCCAGCATCAGCCTACACCCTCCCAGCCTCCCCCAGCATCAGCCTACCCCATCATCAGCCTACACCCTCCCAGCCTCCCCCAGCATCAGCCTACCCCAGCATCAGCCTACCCCAGCATCAGCCTCTCTCCTCCCAGCCTCCCCCAGCATCAGCCTCCCCCTCCCAGCCTTCCCCAGGATCAGCCTCTCTCCTCCCAGCCTCCCCCAGCACGCCGTTCTCCTCTGCCGACACTCACAGATCCGATCGCATACACTCACAAAGACACACACTCACACATCAGAACACACTCACACACATCCGATCGCATACACTCACACACACCCGATCGCATACACTCACACACACTGACGATATCGCACATACGCGCTCACACTCACAACATCTGGAGATACCCCACGCTTCTGGCCATGTGATCCTCCGGCAGGTCCTGGAAGGTCACTCCACAGTATCACCGCCGAGAAGCAAGCGATATCCCAGGATGTTGTGAGTGTGTGGATGCGATGTGATGTGTGTGAGAGTGAGTGTGATCTGATGTGTGTGTGTGTGTGTGTGTGTGTATGTTCCGCCGCTGCAGGACCTTGATGCGCTGGTAACTATGCTACCATGGTTACCAGCGTATCCGGTCCCCCGCTCGCACGGGAGCCCACACCAGCATACGGCGGCAACCCCAGCAATGCGAGGGTATGTGTCGGCTGGGTTGGCGGCGTACGCTGATGTGGGCTCCCGGGGGTACAGTACTCACCTGGGAGTCGTGGCTCCGTGTCGGTTCGGGGAATGCGTGCGGGGGGCGGGGCCAGAGCAAGCGTGCATTGCGTGAGGGGGGCGGGGTGTGGCTGAGTTGCCAATGTGTGCAGGGTGCCGGGGCGAGAGGCCAATCCGTGTGGGGGGCGGAGCCTGGGCGAGCGGCCGGCCAATCCGTGTGCGGGCGGAGCCTGAGCGAGCGGCCAATCCGTGCGGGGGGCGGGGCCATGGCGAGCCCAGCGGCCAATCAGCTTTCTGTCACCGAAAGGACACAATTTTGGAGCAAGACAGACAGACAGACAGACAGACAGAATAAGGCAATTATATATATAGATATATATATATATATGGCACAAATAGTATATAGACCAGCTCACCTCTCTGAGCTCTGTTCAGAATGAGTCCTGTTTCCCACTATGGTGCATGGATCCTGAACTGGGAGAATATCCTTGACAATGAGGAAAATAGGATGGATCCGGCAAACACTCGGGAAGTCCAGATGGCAGTAAAACTTTTTTTTGGAAAATTTATTGACAAAAAGTTAAAAATGTACAGAGCTGGAGACAATTAATATACGCAGGACAGACGCAACCACGGACAATGAATTTCGGCGGTGTAAACCGCCTTCCTAGCGGTTTTGGCTTGGACAGTGAGGAAGGCGGTTTACACCGCCGAAATTCATTGTCCGTGGTTGCGTCTGTCCTGCGTATATTGATTGTCTCCAGATCTGTACATTTTTAACTTTTTTTCAATAAATTTGCCAAAACATTTTTACTGCCATCTGGACTTTCCGTGTGTTTGCTGGATCCATTCCTATTTTCCTCATATATATGATATATGTACATATATATATACATATATATATATTTATTTATTTTTCCACCTAGGCTTGCCCCAGTCTTTGTTGACAGACTACATCACGTGTGATAATTGCTGCAGTCTATTGCTGGGTTCAACTATGATGCCCATGTAGATGCTGAGAGTTGCTGAGACTTTGATGTCTGAAAAGTGAAGCACTGAAGTTCATTTCATTGACGTAAAATCACCTTTGAGTCATTTTACATTTCTGTATCACACAGAAACACATTTATTCATTATATTTCTTCGGCTTTTTTCCAGCTATGCCTGATATTTTCTAATCCACAAAAGGAAAAAAATTACAAAACTACGTTTTTCTGAATCCAGATGTTGGAGATATGAAAATGTTGACATTTAATTGGAATTTGGTGGTTTGGTGAAAAGATGAGCAATTGCTAATAAATCTTCAGCTGGTAATTGAGTGAACTAACCCCACAGTATTTGATTTATATCCTTCTATGTCCCAATCTTCTGTATATAGAAAAACTGATATCTTTTATACAGAGGTAATAATTGTTGGAAAACAAAAATTAGTTCACAAGCTGTAAAGGTTCATCCCAATTCCCAATTCTTGATAGAATCATTTTTTTGTTATATTGAACATCAGTCCCCTCTAAAAATAAAGGATAATCCTTGAGATATAAACTGTGCTGGCTAAATACCAATTACAGCAAAATGAAACGTAATCCGTTCCACTGACAGCTTCAGATGTGTATCTACTATGGGCTGTAGTGTCTGTATGTGGTGAAAGAGCAATCCTCAACCCCATAGATTGGCTTAACCAAGTGCTAGAATCCAAACCAATTAATCATTTCCAGAACTCAAAACTAAAATTTGTAAATCTTTGCATGTAAAGCTTTATTTAAGTTTGCAAGTACATAAAAGCTATAATGAAAGCAGGAGATGAAACAAATACACAGCCAACAAAGAGAGGGTGAAACAAATGTGCTGCAGAGTAATCCTATAGCTTCTCATACAGCCAGATCAGATCTCATACTTTGCACTGACGAGGGGCAATCACCCCGAAACACTGTGTCTGCAAATTGAGGTTTTGATCTGGCTTAAATCTTAAGTCATATGAAAAGGCTCGTTAAAGGGTCACTAAGACTTTTAGGATTGCTACTTCCAATAGGTGGCACTATAGTTCATCTCCTTCCTCCCTGAAGAGACAATTTCAATATTTCACAGAGGAGCATGGCAGCTATAAGACTCCTCACTGGCAGCTGAATTGGTTTGTCAGTCTCCGCAAGAAAAAGTTTTACCTTAGACTCCACTATAGCTTCTCATACCGCTTAATCAGATCTCAAACTTTGCACTGACGAGGGGCATTCACTCTGGAACACCGTGTCTGTAAATTAAGGTTCTGATCTGGCATAAATCTTAAGTCATATGAAAAGGCTTGTTAAAGGGTAACTATTGACTTTTAGGATTGCTACCTCCAATAGGTGGCGCTAGAGTTCGTCTCCTTCCCCAAAGAGACAGCAGAGTAATCCGATACATTAAAAAAAAGAGAATTAATAATATACAAATTGATAACTATATACATGAAAACATGTGACAGGCAGATACAAATAAAATGAAGAAAGGCTAGCACACAAAATTCCAAGTGTGTGGTTGGCAAAACTTGTCAAAAGATAGTAAGGGAAGAGAGACCTATTTGTAAGGAAACCAGTTAAGAAGGCCAAAAATGGTCTGGGATATTAGGAGCACATCAAACCAATTATAAAAAAAACAAGTAGAATAGCGCGGTTCATCCACTAACACACACTCATCACCTGCTTCGCCAACGGCTTCATCTGGGGTGAGTGGTTGGCGAAACATGCATCAAGTCTGTGTTCGTCTGGTACAGATTATTTTTTATTATAATTTCTTGAATGTGGAATATGCACAATAAACAACAATTCTGGGATTTTACTTTAGTTTTTTTTCTGTAAACACTTCAGTTTAATTGATATGTTATCTCTATTCAACAGGTCAATATGATAATGATAATAATGCACGCTCGCAGCAAAGTTTGAGCTCAGTGTCATTAGCTATACCCTACTGAGAACGCATCCTTTAGTTAATTTTCTTAATCTTTAAATCTAGCCATTTTGGATTTTTTTTTATATACAGTATATTATTTTCTAAGAGAATACAAAAAATGGTATAAATAGTTTTAAAGTACAGGTCAATATGACTACAGTGATGTCCAGCTTGTATCAGTTCTTTGTATTTTACTTTTACCCCCAAAAAACATTTAACAAATTATTTATTGTTTAATTTGAATCGTATTCAGAGAGCCATAACTTTATGGTCATTTACAGAGGTGCATTAGGTCTTTATTTAATAACAAGTGTAGTATTTATTGGTATCATTTCTGAGTGTATAACATTTTTAATCACTTTTTATTTTGTTTATTTTTGTGAGGTGGGATGAACAAAAATTGCAATTTTGGCACAGTTTTTTCAAAATAATTTTTGCAATGTTCATTATGCAGGATAAATAATGATTTAGTTTTACAGTATGGGTCATTGTGGAAGAAGTGATACCAAATATGTCATGATTTTTGGTTTATTTTTTCCAAATTGAAACTTTTTTTGGGAAAAAAGGGATTTTGGGAAGAGTGTTTATGGTTTTTTTAACACTTTTTTTCTTCAAATCGAATTTTATTGTAGTAGTTATTATTATTATTATGATTATTGTCATCATTATAGAAACAAACCTTCCAAAGTTATGTACAAAACAATTCAGGTATTGGTTTGTGGGATACACAACAAACAAAGTGATAACACAAAAGGATATCTTAAGACATGGAAAATCACATTTGATATAAAGAGATTGAGCCTTGCAAGGCCAAAATACCAAAAAGGTTTGATTCAGCAAACAGGCATGACTGAGGTAAACTGACCTGAAAGAAAGGCAGAAAGTGAAAGAATGAGATCAAGATTAGATACACGAAGAGCAGAGAAAAGTAGAGAAGAGGAAGCACAGAAGGAGGAAAGAAGTCCTGCAAGAGCGGCTTAAATCCCAAAATGCCCCAGCATCCCTGTCCAATCCACTAAATCACCTCAAAATCCATATCCCAAACTGCACGGAATCTCTTTATAGCACCCAGGGGGGTCCAAGTGTCAAGGATCTTCTCTGAGGTATCTGTTTTCTGACCTATCAGCTCCTCCATCCTGAATATCTCATTAAGCTCTGCCACGAGATCAGACCTTGAGGGAGATTTCTCCTGTTTCCATAGTCTGGGGATCAGCCTTCTTGCAGATGCCAAAAATATCTAAGAATGCCCTTTTTATACCTGGATATAGAGAGTTCACTTAGAGACAGAAGACAAGGCTCAGGGGAAGGCTAAATCCCCAACTCGAAAACCTTATTGAATAGATCTGCCCAGAATATACTGATAGGATACCACCAGATGTGTATATAAGAGCATCTGTCTCTCTTATATCTCCAGCAGGTGTCAGAAACCCCAGGGAACATTGCCTTAATGGTCCTTGGACATCTATACCATCTGGTTAGCATTTTGTAGCTCCTCTCCTGTGTTACCAAGCAGATTGAAGAGTGTTTAGTAAATTGCAGGATCTTGATATGCTCCTCCTTGGTAATAGATCTACCCAAGTCTCCCTTCCATTTAGACAAAAAGGGGAGTGGAGTACTCCTCGCTACCATATTGCCCAAGAACAAGCCATACAACAATGAGACAGTGTGGGTCGGAGGCACATCACCTAGACACAGTTGTTCAAAAGAAAAAAGAGCCCTAAAGATGTTGCTATGTGGTGATAAGGATTTAATGTAGCTCTTAACTTGCTCATAGAGAAGCCATGCCCCTGGAGGGACAGCCATACCAGGGAACAGGGCCGAAAGCGGTTTCATGTCTAGGTTAAGGATGCAGTCATGGACGATTGGGTGATCTTGCTTTCGCTTGTGTAGAATATTGATTCCATAAATATCTGCCGGGAAATTGGGATTCCCACATAGTGGTGAGAGTGGGCCAGGCAGTGTGGGGAGGACTATCCTAAGGCACTGCCTAACCCAATGAGATATTTTCTGGGGAACTATTTGGGAGGCATCTGGTGATCAGATCACTACCAAAGGGCTAATATCTGACTTGGCAAACTCAATATCTACCCACCTCAGGTCCAAGAGACAGGTACCCAACGAGGCATAACTGTATAGGCAAAAGTTTGGTAGACACGCCTCCTTCTTGCCTCTATGAAGTATCTGGTGAGAGATGTCAGGTCTTTTATTGGCCCAGATGAATTTGCTTATCAACGCCTTCAGATGAGAGAAGAAGGACCGTGTGTAACATCTTGTAGAAGTTCAGAGAAGGAAGGCTAGTTAACTCTGCAGAAAGTTTGATGCCTAAATAAGTAAGAGAGTCTGTACTCCATTTGTATGGCAAGGAGGCACGTAATTGTGCCTCCAGCCCAGATGGCAGAGTTACATTGAGTATTTCTGATTTGTGTAAGTTCATCTTAAAATTACTGAGATGTCCAAACCTAGCGAACTCTGAGATCAAGTTCAGAATACTGGTAACGGGGGATGCAATGTATAGGAGCAGGTCATTCGCAAAGAGAGCCAACTTATGTTCACCAGTTCCAACAGTTAGCCCTCTTACGGATGGGTTAGATCTGATCGCTTCTGCGAGGGATTCCATGGTTAGGACATACAGCAACGGGGATAGTAGGCACCCCTACCTGGTTCCATTACGGATGTAGAAAGGATGTGAAAGAGCACCGTTTATTTGGACTTGTGCGGTTGGAGAGGTATCTAGTGCTGAGATTATATTAAGCATCCCCTCCCCCAGACCCACGTTCTTTAGGGCCAGGAACATAAATTCCCAATGCACCCTGTCAAAGGTCTTTTCGGCGTCAATCGACAGGGCGCACATAATAACGCCCCTCCTCTTCACCCAGTCAACCAATGAGACCATCTTAATGATATTAAGACTTTTTTTATTTTATTTTTATAACTTATATAGTGCCCCCTGAAAAACTATTCATAACTCGTGATTGTTTCCACAATTTTTTGACGTTACACGCACAAAAGTTACACGTATTTTATTAGGATTTTATGTGATATACAAACACTATGAAGCAAGAATTTATGAAGTATAAAGGAAATGATACATGGTTTTATAAACATTTTAAAACATACATCTGAAAATTGTGAGGTGCATTTGTATTCAGCCCCCTGTAGTCTGAAACCCCTAAATAAAATCCCAAGAGACCAATTGCCATCCTAATAAGACACGTTAAGTTTGTGGATATAATTTGAAAAACATTTGGAGAATTTCAGAGGGTATGAAAACTTTTTCAAGGCATTGTATATATTAGTTTTATTGTTTTACCTCTTTTCCCACATGAGAACTAATACAGATATTCTGTATCCACCGGAGACCTTGTTTCTGCAGATGCCTCTTATCTTACAGATAAGGATGGGCATTTTACATTTGGAAAACCGACAGCCATGCCAAGAAATAGAGATCTAGCATTTAGTAAGGCTGACCTTTTTACTGGCATGCCATAGAAAGCAAATGAATTGAAAGAAAGGGCCTGGATCAACCTTAGAACATAAATTTACAGCAGCTTTAAAGTGTAAAAATATCACAGTTGCTCAAAAGACAGGACCAGACCAATGTTAACCCATTCATGGCACAGACTGTTTTCATTTTTTACCTTCTATTTTTCCTCTAATTTCTCCTAGTCATAACTTTTTTCTTTTTCTTTGTCGACATAGCCGTGTGTATATATATATATATATATATATATATATAAATATACATATATATATATATATATATATATATATATATATATATATATTATATACAGGGTGGTCCAAAAGTAGGTGGACAGAAAATAATAACATTTATTTTGATTTATATATAAATTTATATTTACTAACACAAGCATAACATAGACAATTAAATATTATTCTGAATAATAATACAAGAGCCCTTAAATTTTATCAACGCAGGCGCTCAAACTGTTTTCCATTACAATTTGCACAGCTTTGAGGTCTGCCTCTTACGCTTCGACAAACATTTTTGCACAAGTCTCTGGGTATTAATATCTTGAAATGCATCTCTTATGTAATTTTTCAAATCACTGACACTTTTTGGTTTTCGACTATAAACTTTGTCCTTCAGTACTCCCCAAAAGAAAAAATCCATTGTGGTCAAGTCTGGTGAACGTGCCGAACAATCAAGTGGTCCTCTTCGGCCAATTCATTTATTAGTAAATGTTTCATCAAGATACTCCAGGACTACTCTTGAATAATGTGGAGGGGCCCCATCTTTGTTGGAAATAAAGGTCATTTGAGTTAAGGTACCGTCACACTAAGCAACATCGCTAGCAACATCGCTGCTGATGCACAACTTGCTAGCGATGTTGCTTAGTGTGACATCCAGCAACAACCCGGCCCCTGCTGTGAGGTCGTTGGTTGTTGCTGAATGTCCTGGACAATTTTTTAGTTGTTGCTCCCCCGCTGTGAAGCACACATCGGTGTGTGTGTGTGACAGCAACAGAGCAACAACTAAGTGTGCAGGCAGCAGGAGCCGGCTTCTGCGGACGCTGGTAGCCACAGTAAACATCGGGTAACCAAGAAGCCCTTACCTTCGTTACCCGATATTTACCTTCGTTACCAGCGTCCACCGCTCTCAGCTGTCAGTGCCGGCTCCTGCTCTCTGCACATGTAGCTGCAGTACACATCAGGTAATTAACCCCATGTGTACTGTAGCTAGGAGAGCAGGGAGCCAGCGCTAAGCAGTGTGCGCGGCTCCCTGCTCTCTGCACATGTAGCTGCAGTACACATCGGGTAATCAACCCAATGTGTACTGTGGCTAGGTGTGCAGGGAGCCAGCGCTAAGCGGTGTGTGCTGGTAACCAAGGTAAATATCGGGTTGGTTACCCGATATTTACCTTAGTTACCAAGCGCAGCATCGCTTCCACGACGCTCCAGCGATCCCTGCCAGGTCAGGTTGCTGGTGGGATCGCTGGAGCGTCGCTTAGTGTGACATCTCACCAGCGATCTCCTAGCAACTTACCAGCGATCCCTATCAGGTTGTATCGTTGTTGGGATCGCTGGTAAGTTGTTTAATGTGACTGGGCCTTTAGGCTGTTGCTGTAACTGGGGAACAACTTGATTCATTAGAATTTCAAGATACTTATCACCCGTGACTGTTCCATCAAAAAATATTGGTCCTAAAACACCAAAACTTGAAATACCAGCCCAAACATTGACACCAGGCTCATTTAGTTGTTGCTTTAATGTTAAATGCATGTTCTTATTATACCAGTAAATACAATCATGTTTGTTAATATCGCCGGATAATTTGAAAGTAGCTTCATCACTCCACATAATGTTATCTAAAATTACTGGATTTTCTTCAATTTTGTTAAGCATAATCCCACTAAATTGCAGCCTGTCTGGATTATCCTCCCATAAAACATGAATTAGACGTGGATGATAAGCTTTCCACCCAATAGATTTCAAGATTCGCATGATAGAAGCTCGTGAAATTCCCAATTCTAAAGAGACTCTTCTAGTGGACTTTTTAGGACTCTGTTTATTATTTTCTGTACAGGCTGTTTTGGGTCGACCAGTTTTTGGAGCATTAAGGGTTGAGCCAGTGGCATCGAATATGTCACAAACGCGGTAAATGGTTTGTCTCTTTGGGGCTTAAGTATCAAATGTTTCAACCCAATTTGCTCTAATGGTTTCAGCATTTTGAGATTTCCAATACTTTTTTAAAATCCATTTTCTTTCATCTGTATTTAAGTTATTTGCCATTATGGGTTATCTGAATTATCTGAAAAGAAAACAGATTTGGGGGAGATTTATCTGTGAAAACTGGAAATATGAAACTGACTCAGTTGCCCTTAGCAACCAATCAGATTCCACCTTTCATTTTCCAAAGAGTCTGTGAAGTATGAAAAGTGGAATCTGATTGGTTGCTAAGGGCAACTGAGTCAGTCACTTTATACCATGTTTGATAAATCTCCCCCTTCATAACCCTATTACACATACTGTCCACCAACTTTTGGACCACCCTGCGTTTGTGTGTATATACTAATATTTATAATGTATAAATATAATTTTGTGTATAATATATGTTTTGGGGATAGGTTTTTATGATGTTCTTGTGTATTAAAAATTACCTGGCAATAAGATTCTTCAGGACAGTATAACAAACATGCAGCATATTACAAAACTGAGTACACCCATCACATTTAAAAAATAAATAAATTATATGTTTTCATCTGACAACACTGAAGATCTAACACATTGATACAATGTAAAGTAGTTACTTTGCAGCTTGACTAACAGGGTAAATTTGGTGTGCCCTCTAAATAACTCAACACACAGCCATTAATATCTAGACAGCTGGCATCAAAACTGAGTACACCCTTAAGTGAAAATGGCCAAATTCTGACCACTTAGCCATTTTCCTCCTCGGTGTTATGTGACTCAGTAGGGTTACAAGGTCTTGAAAGGCGTCAAAATTCTGCAGGAAACGTAAGGTCCCTCTGCTCACTCCAGCACATAACCAGGCCCATTTGAAGTTCGCCAATGACCATCTGGATGATCCAAAGGAGGCATGGGAGACTTTCATGTGGTCAGATGAGATCAAAATAGAACTTTATGGTATAAACTCCACTCGCCATGTTTGGAGGAAGAAGAAGTATGAGTACAACCCCAACAACACCGTACCCACCGTGAAACATAGTGGTGGACACATGATACTTTGGGGTGCTTTTCTGCAAAACGGACAGGATGACTGCACCATACTAAAGGGAGGATGGGTGTTGTGAGGCAAATCCCGGGATATGAAGATGAATTATGACTCCAGTCATAATCCCTCATCACTCCCTGGCAGTGCCCCCTCCCTTCTTGTTCTCAGTGTTCCACTTACACCTCCATGGCCATGTCCTGTGATATGGAGATGAGGTGGTGTGGGAACAATGGACACAGGATGACTCCCTGCCGTCACCCTGTAACAAGAGTTGTATCTCATTAGCAAGGCTATGGAAATAGCCAGACAGAACGACTCCAGTAAAAAATGGTTCATATCTCGCAAGCCATATTTCCGATAAATATGGCAACCATAAAAATGGTGTCTCCGCATGCGGACGATGCCGGCACACCCTTTTTATGGGAGCAGGACATTGGGAAATGCCCCAGGCGTGATATCAGCCAATGGGGAACTGGCAGGCAGGTCATGAGTCCCCTCGTTCTGTAGCTAAATTCATAACTGTCACAATGAGAGCATTGGCGTCCGCCTACGACGCTCCCAGGCCAAGTTATGGCCATATTCCATGTTGTGGATTTTGTCCATAACTCCAGCCAGGGGTGGAGCAGTGCTCCCCCTGAGGTCACGAAGGTAGGAGGGGACCTGGATTTGTCCAGGTTGATAACCCTACTTCGGCCATTTTCCAGTGTTCTTTTCGCTGGGGGCACGTGTAGGAAACATCTGTGGGAAGGATCCTAGAAACCTGGGTACAGCGCCCCCCTGTGGCCAGACGCAACAAGGTAACTGCTGGAACTGTGTATGCCTGTTTGTAACCCATGCTTTGATTGTAACTGTACTCTGACATATGTATATTCTGTAGATTCCCTATTGTATATATTGTAGTTTCTAGTGTGCTTTAGGCTGATTAAATTATATAATTAATCTTGGGCTGTTCTGTTATCTCGGTCTTGAATCCCACGTCTGTGTGTTCGGCTATTAGTTACCGTAAATCGGTTGGTGGCAGCGAATTGTGCCAAGGATTATTGTGGGGAGGCCAGTGAGATTCGGGGAGATTTTATATATTCCGCCCGCGGAGGTCGGGGGAATATATACCTTACTCTCACCGGGGACCCTTCAATAATCGGCATAAGTAGTATAGCGGCCTCCTTGCTTATGGTCGGGCAATTCCATAATTGGCCTGACTATAAGAGGGGCGCTAGAGAGCGCGTCACGTGCTCTGTCTGTCGGTCGGGAGGTATAAAGGAGGGGTGACCCCCACTTGTTACCCCCCGATTGTGACGTACTGGTAGCCAGCGCGGGGGATTTCTGAGTGACCCCCCCGGTGGTTTGTGACATATTGGTGGCAGCGGTGGGATCGAGATAATAGTGTGTGTGAGTGTGAGACCCATACTCCCAGACACTAAAGACTGCCTGCAGCAGCTGTGGCTGCTGGGGTCTTCAGACTAGCTCAACACTAGAGTGTCAGAGTGCAGATACTGTAAGGTGTGTGGAGGCATCAGGTGTCAGTTCTGTGTCAGTGACCAAAAGTCTGCAAGAATGGCTGATGGCACCAGGAGCAGAGCTATGCAACTGGCCAATGCTAAGGCAGGAGCCGAAGAGAGGGAGGACGGTGCTGTGGACAGCAATGAGGAGGTTGCCCACGAGTCCTCCAGGAGCTCGACGCCAGAAAACCGTTCTGCCGAGGACATTGCGCAACCTGGCACTGCTGGACAAGATGAGGAGGAGCTCACCCAAGGTTCCTCAACGAGCCAGATGCCAGCCCTCCGCTCTGAAAGGGACAGTGAATCGCCTAGCTCTGCAGCGTGCCGCAGATCACCACGTGCCATTCCACCGAGCCTGGGAGGCTCGGATAGCCTTCTTCAAATGGCTATGGCCCTTCTCCAGGCTGGAGACCAGAAGGGCTACAAGGAACTCCTGGCAGAGCGCAGGGCAGAGCGGCAGGCAGCGCGTGACGCTGAGGCTGCGGAGCGGCACGCAGAGCGTGAGGCTGCGGAGCGAGAGCGGCAGGCAGCGCGTGAAGAGCGAGAGCGACAGGCAGACCGTGACTACCAGCTGCAGCTAGCTCAGCTCCGGCCCTCATCAGCCACATGTGACCTTCGAGACACCAAACTTCCAAAGGTCCGTGTTGAGGACTTCCCAGTGCTGGAGAAGGATGGAGACTTGGACTCTTTCTTGACTGCTTTTGAACGGACTTGCTTGCAGCACCATCTGGACAAGGACCAGTGGGCCAAATACCTGACCCCCCGTTTAAGGGGTAAGGCCCTGGATATCCTTGGGGACTTGCCTGCTGAGGCAGATCAGGGCTACGACACCATCAAGCGGGCCCTGATCCAACAGTACAACCTCACTCCAGAGTCCTACCGCAAGAAGTTCCGGAGCCTACAGAAGGGACCAAAGGACTCCTGGGCTGACCACCGGCGGGCACTTGCCCGAGCTGCCGACCACTGGACCCAAGGCCTGCAGCTTTCCACCGGACCGGAGATCCTGGACTTGTTCATCACGGAGCAACTCTTGTGGAACTGCCCTGAGGATCTCCGCCAGTTCATCCGAGACCAGAAGCCAAAGGGGTCCACGGCTACAGCTGCCCTTGCCGATGACTACACCAACAACCGGGCCCCTGAGGCCAGGAGAGCGGCCACCAGCAGCACCTGGAGAGGGGGTAAGATGAATTCGGCGACTGCCCCACCTGCCCCTAGACTGCAGGGGGTGTCCCCCTCAACTCCCCTCTCCAGGCCCGTGGCGGAACCAAGACGGTGCCACCAGTGCAACCTACCTGGACACTTCAAGGCCATGTGCCCTCAGCGTCCCAAGGCCCCGGCTCCGTCCCCGTCCCAAGGGCCGCCCAAGGTGTATTGTGTGGGTGGGGGTGGTGGTAGGTCCCTGGACAGCTTCCAACCTGTCACCGTCGGCCGGTCTGTGACCATAGGACTGCGAGACAGCGCCTCGGAGGTGACTCTGGTGCGGCCTGAGATGGTGTCCCCCCAAGACTTGATCCCTGGAAAAACCCTCGCTGTCTCCGGGATTGGAGGCACTGACCCGGCGCTGCCTGTTGCTGACATTTATGTGGACTGGGGCGCAGGGCGGGGGGTGAGGGAGGTGGGGGTAACTGATCGGATCCCTGCAAACGTGCTACTTGGGACAGATTTGGGGCAGATAACCTCCCAGTTTGGGCCCCCCCAAGGGCTGAACCTTCAGCCCGTACTGACATGACTCCTAACAATGTTAATGTGTTATCTATGAATGATGTAAGGGAGGAGGGAGTGAACTCTGATATTTCTGCTTGCATAGACACCCTAGACACACACTCAGCTGCAGCTGTGACAGGGGAGGGGGTCAGAGAAAGGTGTGACAATGCCTCTACAAGTAATCAGCCAGTGAGCTGGGATCTGTTGCCCTCTGCAGGGATAAGCAGAGAGCAGGGTGCTGCAGGGGGAGGACCAGTGTGTGGGGTGGGGGCTACCACAGCAAATGTGGGGTCCCCAGAGATTTCACAGCGGGGTTCTGTTGCTGCAGGAGGGGAACAGGCAGGTGAGATTGGGGCCGGTCCAGGAGCGGAAGTGCTCCCAGGTAAGATCTCGGTGCATGGTTCCCCCACAACCGGGGTGTCAGGAAGCCAGGTAGGTCTGCCTGAACCGGCGACTTGGTCAGGAACGGAGGAGGAGCAGGCACGACCCACGGTCGCAGCGGCTGTGGCCGCTGTCACCCGCAGTGGGAGTGCTGGAAGCCAAGGGGCCTCCCGGAGGTCCGATAGCTCTTCCCCTTCTGACCAAGTGGCAGCCGAGTCAGGTGGAGGCCAGGACACAGGTCCCGGGGTACTGACTGAAGATGTGACAGTCTCGTCGATTCTGGCCACATCTAGTCAGGGGTTTCAGGCAGCGTTAGAAGCTGACGACAGCCTGAAAGCTCTTAAGGAGCAGGCGGCACAGCCTCCCTCGGACTCGGACCCGGAGCGAGTGGTCTGGGACCAAGGACGGCTGTACCGGGCCACGGTCCAGCAGGGTTCACCGGAGGCGTGGCCCAGGGACCGACAGTTGGTGGTACCCTATCCGTTCCGGACGGAGTTGTTGCGGATCGCACATGAGATTCCGATGGCCGGACACCTAGGGATCGCTAAGACCAAGGCCAGGTTAAACCAGCATTTCTACTGGCCAAAAATGGGGGCCGATGTAGCTGCCTACTGCCGTTCGTGTGAAACCTGTCAGAGAGTGGGGAAGGCGGGGCCACGCCCCAAAGCCCCACTAGTATCTCTGCCAATCATCGATGAGCCTTTCAGGAGGGTGGCTGTGGATCTGGTCGGCCCGCTGGCCATCCCCAGCAGCTCCGGGAAACGCTTCCTACTGACGGTAGTGGACTATGCCACCCGGTACCCAGAAGCAGTGGCCTTGTCGTCCATTCGGGCTGACAAGGTGGCCACCGCATTGCTGGAGATTTTCTCCCGAGTGGGTTTTCCCCAGGAAATGCTCACTGACCGGGGGACCCAATTCATGTCCCAGCTGATGGAGGCCCTCTGTAAGCAGGTCCAGGTGCGACATCTGGTGGCCAGCCCGTACCATCCACAGACTAATGGCCTGTGCGAGCGGTTTAATGGCACCTTAAAGCAGATGCTTAAGATGTTGGTCGACTCCCATGGGCGTGACTGGGAGCGGTATCTCCCACACCTGTTATTTGCTTACCGGGAGGTTCCACAGGCCTCAACAGGATTCTCACCGTTTGAGCTCCTGTACGGGCGACGTGTGCGGGGCCCCCTGGCTCTGGTGAAAGAGGCTTGGGAAGGGGATTTGGCCACCCCTGGAGTGTCGGTTATCGAGTATGTCATGCGCTTCCGGGACAAAATGCAGGCCTTGACGCAACTGGTACACGACAATATGGCTCAAGCCCAGGCCGATCAGAAGCGTTGGTACGACCAGAACGCTTGTGAGAGGACCTACCAAGTGGGTCAAAAGGTGTGGGTACTGGTCCCCGTACCACAGGACAAGCTTCAGGCAGCCTGGGAAGGCCCATACCTCGTGTACCAGCAGCTCAACCCTGTAACGTACCTGGTCACCCTGGACCCTGCCCGTGGAAGGCGGAAGCCCTTCCATGTGAACATGATGAAGGCACATCATGAGCGGGAGGCATGTGCGCTCCCCGTGTGCAACCTGCCCGAGGAGGGAGAAGCGGAAACCCTCTTGGATATGCTAGCCCAGGTTAGGGCAGGCGGATCCATTGAGGATGTGGAGGTTGGCCACCAGCTCTTGGAAGACCAACGGTCCCAGCTGTGGGCCACCCTCCTCCCCTTCCGGGGGTTGTTTACCAACCAGCCCGGAAGGACTGACTTGGCTGTCCATCACGTGGACACTGGGGATCATCCCCCGATCCGGCGTTCAGCATATCGGGTCTCCCTGGAGGTGCAGCAACACATGTGCCAGGAGATTGACGAGATGCTGAAGCTGGGGGTGATCCAGGCATCCAACAGCGCTTGGGCCTCGCCTGTAGTCCTCGTCCCTAAGAAGGACCGAACCACTCGGTTCTGCGTGGACTACAGGGGGCTCAATGCGGTCACGGTCGCCGATGCGTACCCAATGCCACGCATCGATGACCTGCTCGATCAGTTGGCCGGGGCTCAGTACCTGACCATCATGGATCTGAGCCGGGGATATTGGCAGATCCCCCTGACTCGCAAGGCCAGGGAACGCTCTGCCTTTATTACCCCATTTGGACTGTACGAGTCCACGGTGATGCCATTCGGGATGAGGAATGCCCCTGCCACTTTCCAGCGGATGGTCAACACCCTGCTCAAGGGACTTGAAGGGTACGCGGCCGCGTACCTGGATGACATTGCCGTCTTCAGTCCCACCTGGGAGGACCACCTAGAGCATCTAGCACAGGTGCTCAGGCGGATCCACCGGGCAGGTTTGACCATCAAGCCGGGAAAGTGTCAGCTGGCCATGAGCGAGGTCCAGTACCTCGGTCACCGGGTAGGCGGGGGAACACTGAAGCCCGAGCCTGAGAAAGTGGAGGCCATCGCATCCTGGCCCACCCCCAGGACCAAGAAGCAGGTGATGTCCTTCTTGGGGACCGCTGGGTACTATAGGAGGTTTGTTCCATGCTATAGTAGCCTGGCAAAGCCCTTGACGGACCTCACCAAGAAGAAGCTGCCCTCTGCAGTCGATTGGACAATGGACTGCGAGACAGCCTTCCGGGCCCTAAAGGACGCCCTGTCCAGCCCGCCCGTGCTACAGGCAGCCGACTTCACGCGGCCGTTTGTAGTACAGACCGACGCCAGTGACTTCGGCCTCGGTGCGGTGCTCAGCCAGGTGGACTCTGCGAGCCAAGAGCACCCAGTCTTGTACCTGAGCAGGAAGCTGTTACCAAGGGAAGTTGCCTATTCCACGATGGAGAAGGAGTGCCTGGCCATAGTGTGGGCCCTGCAGCGTCTGCAACCCTATCTATACGGGCGCCACTTCATCGTGGAGACGGACCACAATCCCCTCAGCTGGTTGCACACCGTCTCTGGGACGAATGGGCGATTGTTGCGATGGAGCCTTGCGCTCCAGCAATACAACTTCACCATTCGCCACAAAAGGGGCCGTGACCACGGTAACGCAGACGGGCTGTCCCGACAAGGAGAGGTCGCGGACGGGCGCACGGGGGAACACCGGAGTGTGCTGCCCCCTAGCGCCCTCAAAAGGGGGGAGGTGTGAGGCAAATCCCGGGATATGAAGATGAATTATGACTCCAGTCATAATCCCTCATCACTCCCTGGCAGTGCCCCCTCCCTTCTTGTTCTCAGTGTTCCACTTACACCTCCATGGCCATGTCCTGTGATATGGAGATGAGGTGGTGTGGGAACAATGGACACAGGATGACTCCCTGCCGTCACCCTGTAACAAGAGTTGTATCTCATTAGCAAGGCTATGGAAATAGCCAGACAGAACGACTCCAGTAAAAAATGGTTCATATCTCGCAAGCCATATTTCCGATAAATATGGCAACCATAAAAATGGTGTCTCCGCATGCGGACGATGCCGGCACACCCTTTTTATGGGAGCAGGACATTGGGAAATGCCCCAGGCGTGATATCAGCCAATGGGGAACTGGCAGGCAGGTCATGAGTCCCCTCGTTCTGTAGCTAAATTCATAACTGTCACAATGAGAGCATTGGCGTCCGCCTACGACGCTCCCAGGCCAAGTTATGGCCATATTCCATGTTGTGGATTTTGTCCATAACTCCAGCCAGGGGTGGAGCAGTGCTCCCCCTGAGGTCACGAAGGTAGGAGGGGACCTGGATTTGTCCAGGTTGATAACCCTACTTCGGCCATTTTCCAGTGTTCTTTTCGCTGGGGGCACGTGTAGGAAACATCTGTGGGAAGGATCCTAGAAACCTGGGTACAGCGCCCCCCTGTGGCCAGACGCAACAAGGTAACTGCTGGAACTGTGTATGCCTGTTTGTAACCCATGCTTTGATTGTAACTGTACTCTGACATATGTATATTCTGTAGATTCCCTATTGTATATATTGTAGTTTCTAGTGTGCTTTAGGCTGATTAAATTATATAATTAATCTTGGGCTGTTCTGTTATCTCGGTCTTGAATCCCACGTCTGTGTGTTCGGCTAATAGTTACCGTAAATCGGTTGGTGGCAGCGAATTGTGCCAAGGATTATTGTGGGGAGGCCAGTGAGATTCGGGGAGATTTTATATATTCCGCCCGCGGAGGTCGGGGGAATATATACCTTACTCTCACCGGGGACCCTTCAATAATCGGCATAAGTAGTATAGCGGCCTCCTTGCTTATGGTCGGGCAATTCCATAATTGGCCTGACTATAAGAGGGGCGCTAGAGAGCGCGTCACGTGCTCTGTCTGTCGGTCGGGAGGTATAAAGGAGGGGTGACCCCCACTTGTTACCCCCCGATTGTGACGTACTGGTAGCCAGCGCGGGGGATTTCTGAGTGACCCCCCCGGTGGTTTGTGACAGGTGTGGTCACGTATTTTTGGCTAACAACCTCCTTCCCTCAGTAAGAGTATTGAAGACGGGTTGTGGCTGGTTCTTCCAGTATGACAATGACACGAAACACAAAGCCAGGACAATTAAAGAGTGGCTCTGTAAGTAGCATTTCAAGGTCCTAGAGGGGTCTAGCCAGTCTCCAGACCTGAGCCTAGTAGAAAATCTTTGGAGGAACCTAAAGTCAATGTTATCCAGTGTCATCCCCGAAACCTGAAAGATCTGGAGAAGATTTGTAAGGAGGAGTGGGTCAAAATCCCTGCTGCAGTGTGTGCAAACTTGGATAAGAACCACAGGAAATGTCTGATCCCTGTAATCGCAAAGGTTTCTGTACAAAATTTTAAGTTTTGTTTTTCTATTGGTTTAAATACTTATTTCATGCAATAAAATAAATTATTTAAAAATCATACAATGTGATGTTCTTGATTTTTGGGCGGGATTCTGGCTATCACAGTTGAAGTGTATATATATATATATATATATATATATATATACAGTATATATATATCTATATATATGTCAATTTCTGCACAGCAAATATTCAGCTTACAGTGAGATCCCTGATATAACCTGCTTTATGATGTTATTTTTTAATATCTGAAAACAGTAATGAACAATATGCATTTAGCCATAAAACTAGTGAACCGGGGCTCCGCAGAAATGGCCTGAGCTGTCTTTTTCTGCATAACGGAAATCTTTGCCTTGATCGGTCTGGAGTTAGGTTATCACCATTAGTAATAAAAAGTGACAGCTCTCTGTCTGACATTGTGATACTAAAACAATTGTCACACGAGGACTGAGATACAAGTGCAGGCTCTATCATAAAGGCAGGGTCGTAGGCACTGAATAAATTACAGAGCCGGGCGGTACCTATTATGGATGTGCTCGGCTGATGCATTGCCTGTAGATGGAATCATTTCATCTTCAGAGAGCCGCACGCTGAAGTCCCTCTCCAACCTGGTTAATTATGGTCAAGCTAATTGGAATGATGTCCTTTGTACTGGAAAGTCAGAGTCATCTGGGACAAAAAATCTATGTATCCCCAATGCTTAAATTCTAGACCATTGCCTCTGTGACAGTGAAATATCAATTTTAATACTTTATGTGGAAGACTTAAAGGGAATCTGTCACCAGTTTTTTGCCCCCTAATCTATAGGCTGCTTTACACGCTGCGATATCGTGACCCATATCGCTAGCGTGGGTACCCGCCCCCATCGGTTGTGCGATATGGGTAAATCGCTGCCCGTGGCGCACATCATCGGCCAGACCTGTCACACTACTTACCTGCCCGGCGACGTCACTGTGACCGGCGAACTGCCTCCTTTCTAAGGGGGTGGTTTGTTCAGCGTCACAGCGAAGTCACAGCGAAGTCACTGAACCGCCGCCCAATAATAGCGGAGGGGCGGAGATGAGCGGGACAAACATCCTGCCCACCTCCTTCCTTCCGCATAGCGGCCGGGAGGCAGGTAAGGAGAGGTTCCTCGTTCCAGCGGTGTCACACGTACCGATGTGTGCTGCCGCAGGAACGAGGAACAACTTCGTTACTGCTGCAGCAACGATATTAGAGAATGGAACCCCATGTCACCGATGAGCGATGTTGCACTTTTTGCAACGATACAAAATCGCTCAAAGGTGTCACACGCAACGGCATCGCTAAAGCGACCGGATGTGCGTCACAAAATCCGTGACCCCAACGAGATCGCTTGAGCGATGTCGCAGCATGTAAAGCGGCCTTAAGAGCAGAATAATGTAGGTGCAGAGATCCTGATTCCAGTGATGTGTCACTTACTGGGCTGCTTAGTGTAGTTTTGATAAAATCACTGTTTAATCAACAGTAAATCATCATTAGAGGACTACTTGGCCTAGCGCCAGGTAGTCCAGCATATTCATGAGCTCTGTATAATTGCTAGATCTGCAGAAGAGAAAACATTGATTTTATCAAAATGACAGCAAACAGCTCAGTAAGTGACACATCGCTGGAATCAGGGTCTCTATCTCTACATTATGCTGTTCTCAGAAGGTGCAGCAAAAACCTGGTGACAGATTCTCTTTAAGCTATTCTGACATGAAAGTATAAAAAAAAACATGAAAACATATATTCAATAGCAAAAGACTAATTTCCCATATGTACATACACACATATAGGTTTTCTGTTGAAACACCACAGACCCAAGTCATCATTTGCAAACTTGCTTTAGACATCTTTCTTATTTTTTATGTCTTGATTATTTATTGACGGGATAATAAATTTTGCGCAAAAAAAAAAAAAAAGCTTTATTTTTGTTCTTGAGCTTTTTTTGCACAAAAAAGTTGCATTTTCGGCTAAATGTGCCACAAAATTAAAAAAAAAAATCTAGACGTATGGAAACTCACCCTAAGGGAGACTGGAGTACGTTTGTGCAAAAATTTAGCGACTTTTAAAAAAGTCGCAATTGATAACTTAGCCACAAACAGCTGGAAAACAAATGCCCGGTTTTCAATGGTGAACATAAAAACAAAAACACCGGAGAACACATATAAAATACCATAGATTTAAAAAAAAATGTACAAATTAAAAGAATAATGCGCAAATGAAAAACAGCCAAAAAAACACCAAAATCTAAAAAGAAGATGCAAATGTAATCATGAAATGGGCCTCCTGTTTTTGTGTAGTATGTAACTAATGTTTTTTTTATGTGACTTAAGGTTTTTCCAGAGGTTTTTCTAATGGATAGGAAAATACATAAAAACAAATGTGTCAATAATAAAAAATAAAATCATGAAATTCATGGTAAAACAAAAAAACCAAAACACTGGTAAAAACAGTTTTTACCAGTGTTTTGGTTTTTTTGTTTTACCATGAATTTAAAAAAAAAAAAAAAACGTTTCAAAAGGGTGCCCGGTGGATAAAACTTGTTAAAATGAGTTTTTCAGCTTATCCATGCTACCTGAATTAATAAAAGACCGGCTCCTGCATTCTAAAAGTCTGTTTAGGTTATGTGTGCACGCTGCAGATTTACCGTGGATTTGCTGCGGATTTGCTACAGAAAATGTGTCTTTGGGTCTGTGCGCACTAGTGCGTTTTACCCGCGGATTTACCCGTGTATTTGCCGCGGAAATTTCTTGAGAAATGTCTGCAAAGTTTCTTGAGAAAATGAGCATGTCAATTCTTTTCCGCAGGTACCCTGCGGATTTCAGCAGTACAGCCTGCAAAATCCGCAGGGAACCACCCGCGGGAAAATCACGGCTATTCTGCGGCTAATCCGCGGCAAATCCGCATGCGGATTTGGTGTGGATTTTTTCTGGAGGTCCGGAAATCTTTCACTCCCAGAAGTTTCTCAAGAAATTTTCTTGAGAAACTTCACATTTCTAGTGCGCACATAGCCTAACATTTCTGCAGTCATTCCCCAGCAAAACCTATGGGTATAAAAAAATGTTGTGCGCACACTGCTTTTTTTTATACCTGCGGATTTACCCGCGGAATTTCCGCTGCGGAATTAATGAGCATGTCACTTCTTTTCCACAGGTACTTGCAGTTTTTGCCATAGATAATGGTAAAAATCCGCAGGGATCAACCTGCGGAAAAAACTCGGCAAATCTGTACCAAACCATGGCAAAACCGCATGCGGATTTCGTTGCGGTTTTGGTGCGTTTTTTTACCGCAGGTGCGGGATTCTTTAAGAGGGTCTGGATTTTTCTTGAGAAAAAGTCCATTACTAGTGCGCACATGGCCTTAAAGGGAACCTGTCAGCAGAAATTTCGCGCAAAACCTAAAAGCTTCCCCCTCTGCAGCTCCTGGGCTGCATTCTAGAAAGGTCCCTGTTATTATTGTGCCCCATGTGAGACCAAAATAAAGACTTTATAAAGTGGTACCTTTTTGTATTCAGATACTGTAAATGTGACACGGGGGCGGGCTCTCTGTTATTCGGCCTCCTGGTCCTGTATGCCGCCCCCATCGCTCCTTTCCATAGCTGATGCACCGCCCACTACTCCAGCCATCCCCGCGCATGCCCAGTGCCAGTCTCATGGGACTGAGCAGTGTGACCGCTGGTGACGTGTGCGCAGGCAAGTGATTATGGGCGGGGCTGTGATTGTTATCAGCAAGTATCCGCCCATAATCTCGTGAGCGCGCAAACCTCACCAGCGGTCACACTGTGCTCAGGGTAGTGCTAGACTGTATGGGCTACTTCCAGGGATGACGTCCCTTTTGTCACGTGATAGTATTTTGAACACGCCCCTATCACGTGACAAAAGGGACGTCATCCCTGGAAGCAGCCCATACAGTCTAGCACTACCCTGAGCACAGTGTGATCGCTGGTGAGGTTTGCGCGCTCACGAGATTATGGGCGGGTACTTGCTGATAACAATCACAGCCCCGCCCATAATCACTTGCCTGCGCACACGTCACCAGCGGTCACACTGCTCAGTCCCGTGAGACTGGCACTGGGCATGCGCGGGGATGGCTGGAGCAGTGGGCGGTGCATCAGCTATGGAAAGGAGCGATGGGGGAAGGCATACAGGACCAGGAGGCCGAATAACGGATGCCAGAGAGCCCGCCCCCGTGTCACATTTACAGTATCTGAATACAAAAAGGTACCACTTTATAAAGTCTTTATTTTGGTCTCACATGGGGCACAATAATAACAGGGACCTTTCTAGAATGCAGCCCAGGAGCTGCAGAGGGGGAATCTTTTAGGTTTTGGGCGAAATTTCTGCTGACAGGTTCCCTTTAATGTGCATGCATGTCACTTCTTTTCTGCAGGTATCTGCAGTTTTTGCCATAGATAATGGTAAAAAAACGCAGGGACCAAGCCGCGGCAAATTGCTGCAAAAATGTGACTGCAGTTTTGCTGCGGGTGCGGTATTCTGCCAGAGGGTGCAGATTTTTCTTAAGAAAAGTCCATTTTCTAGTGCGCACATGGCCTTACTCTGAAAACGGACAAGTCATCGTCACTGATCCTGGGAACCTGCCTTTGGCCAGGGAGTCCTGGGTCCAAATCCTACCAAGACCATCTACTACTGTCTTCATCTGTTATTGGCCCTGCTCTGTTCGGTCTCCATCAGTTTGCGACCTGTCAGTTGTTTGTTGGCGATCTGGAAGTCACAACTCATTACCTCTGACGTCCGGTCAGTCAGAAGTTGCGGTCACAAAATGGTGCATTGGGACTAGAGCTGAAGATGACGGGTAGTGAATGTGAAGATCTGAGGTCATGGGTTGTATTAATCACCTAGCCAGGTTAACGAGGCAGCTATTTTTATTTCATCTGTACACGGTCTTACAGCAACCATAGTCCTTATGCTCCTCGAGACAACGTATATTATGACTGTAGCTCGAGTATCCAGCTCCAGACACCAACAATAGTCCTTATGCTCCTCCTGACGACAGATATCAAAGAATAGTACTTAGGATAGTTCCTCAAAACCAGATGACGCATATAACGACTGTAGCACCTGTATCCAGCTCCAATCTCTATTACATCAGGACCTGGTCACAGCAACAGATCCTCACCCCTCCATGTCACAGCACCAAATACTCACCATACATGTGTATCTTAGTTTTTCTCTATCTCTTGGGATCAGCCCCTGGATGAGAAGAGGTGATCACATCCCACCTCCTTAAACATTTGTCTCATGTCACTCCTGCAGAAAGGAGCAACAAACGCACAACCGCCCACCAGATGCAGGACAATGAATCCTACTGCAGGCTTGACTACATTAGAGTCCAAGGAGGCAAACTAGTATGACACACTGTAACAACCTCTTCCCCCTTCCAATTGTGTACACACAAGTGAGCTTAAGCTGAAAAGGAAGCACATCTCTAATGAAAAACACAACAATGAGATAGATGTAAACAGGGCTCCATGCTGGAAAAAGTCCATAGTCTTTAGTTTGTGGCCAACTCCTCACAGTTAGTATACCGTAATACTACATGCAGAAACCACAACAGCGCTGAAATAAATAATAAAAAGAACTGGAGTGGTGAATTCATAGTTGAGCGAAAAGCACACAAGTAAAATGGACATAAAAGTAATAATTTACATGATAAGAAAATAGCACAATTCACTTAAAATGGTAAAGACATTACTTTACCCACGTATACAAGACCTCATGCCACACATTGCATGCATTATTCAGTACTTTCACCATCTTTCTCCACCCAAGCAGGAAATAACTTCACAGCATTATAAATGCATATGCTAACGTCTGCATGAGTGCGCTCACACAATTTCATGGCCATCCTTTGTATTATGCATAGGCTAACCTCTGCATGATTGCTTCGACACAGATTTGTGGACTTAAATTGTATCTAAATTTGTTAATCCTATTTCAAAATAGTTGAGAATTTACATCATCACCTGGACGCCAGCTGCAAATGAGTCAAATGAGTTAGAGAAATGCTCCAATGCAACAATGAAGTCTTCTCCTATTACTTGCTTTTTCAAACAGGATAAGAGAAGGGGTTAAGGCCGCGCACAAGCCAAATGAAGATGTAGAGTTGTTGATAAATTAATATCTTTTTTATTTCATAGGTCTACGCGTTTCGAGGTTGAAACCTCTTCCTCAGGACCAGAATATCAACAAAGCATGGAATAGAGAGAGATAACAGAGTGGTGAGGGGGTGTCTCATAGACCCCTGCCATCACTAAGCTAGGACTTAGTGGCAGCTATGGGCTGCTGCCATTAACTCCTTATTACCCCAAGTGCCACCGCATCAGGGCAATCGGGATGAGCTGGGAAAAGTCCCAGGACTGTCGCATCTAATGGCTGCGGCAATTCTGGGCGGCTGCTGGCTGATATTTTTAGGCTTGAGGGCTCACAATAACGTGAGCCTCCCCAGCCTGAGAATACCAGCCCCCAGCTGTGAGACTTTATTTTGGCTGGTTATCAAAATTGGGGGAACCACACGCCATTTTTTTTGTTTTTTTTTTAAATTACCCCCATACAGTATCAGCAGCATATCCTCGTCCCATAACAGTGTGTCATGACCACATTTTTGCTTAAAAATTTTATTTTCCTCCTCTAAAACCAAGGTGCGTTTTATGGTCCGGTCCGGTCCGTCTTATAGTCAGAAAAATACGGTACTCTACCTCACGAAAAGAACCAGCTATGGAGCTGTGCTATCTGTATACTTTCTTTTGTGTTCTCTTAGGCCCAGGAGCTGTGGTATGATCAGACCATGTCCCTGCATGGTCAGACACGGCCATTACACTGTACATATCTAAGAATATCTCAGCACAGGAACATTTTTTTGTAACACATCCAATTGTGGAAATTATTATTATTCTAAGATCTATAGATTAAAACCAAATTTAAAATTAACTTTGTTGTTGGGAAAACCCCTTTAAGTTCTATCCTATTCCAGAAGGAACGCGCCTTTCTAGTGTGCACATCACACTTCAGTGACCCTAGTCCATACATAATCTACATTTTAAGTAGCCATCACTGTCATATAATATTTTACTACTCTACTTGTAGCCTTTGTTTTTTTCTAACACAAAATGATTTGACATAGTTAGCAATAATTCAACATGCAAATTCTGTCCCTCGGCTCCAAATCTGGTAAATAATAAATACGTCATTAAGACAAAAGTAACAGAAGCTCTGCTACCATCAATCTATTTATCTAATTAAAAATTACAAGAATCTCCTGCTTGAGATATCAGTGATCAATCTGGATTGTGTGTGCTACATGAGGACACACCAGTATTTATGTTTCTTTATGCAGCTTTTTTACTAAAGACACATTTAAAAAGTTTATCCACTACTTTGACATTGATGGCCTATCCTTAAGGGTACTTTACACGCTGCGATATCGGTACTGATATTGCTATCGAGCGTACCTGCCCCTGTCGGTTGTGCGTCACGGGCAAACCGCTCACATGACGCACAACATCGCTAACACCCGTCACACGGACTTACCTTCCCTGCGACGTCGCTCTGGCCAGCAATCCGCCTCCTTTCTAAGGGGGTGGTTTGTGCGGCGTCACAGCGACGTCACACGGCAGCCATCCAATAGCAGAGGAGGGGCGGAGATAAGCGGCCGGAACATGCCCCCAACTCCTTCCTTCCTCATTGTCGGTGGACGCAGGTAAGGAGATGTTCGTCGTTCCTGCGGTGTCACACGCAGCGATGTGTGCTGCAGCAGGAACGACGAACAACATCGTACCTGCAGCAGCAACGATATTTGGGAAAGGAGCGACGTGTCAACGAGCAATGATTTTTCACGTTTTTGCGCTCGTTGATCGTCGCTCCTTGGTGTCACACGCTGCGATGTCGCTAACGGCGACGGATGTGCGTCACTAACGACGTAACCCCGACGATATATCGTTAGCGATGTCGCAGCATGTAAAGCACCCTTTAGGATAGGTAATCAATGTCTGATCGACTGGGGTCTTACACACCACACCCCCGCCGATCAGCTGTTCTAGGTCCCGGCGGCAGGAGCAGGCGGCAGGAAAAGCTCAGTTCCAAAGCTGCTCCATCTTCTGATAGTGGCCGCGGCCGGGTACTGCATCCGCCTCATTTTGATTAAAATGGGAGGCAGATGTGCACTACCCGGCCGCGGTCACCATCAGAAGACAGGACGGCTCCAGAACGGAGCATTTCCGGCCGTCTGCTGCTGCCACCGGAACCGAGATCAGCTGGTCGGCTGGGGTGCGGCGAGTCAGAACCCGGCCAATCAGACATTGATGTCCTATCCTAAGGATAGATAAAGAAATAACGTTTGGAAAACCATTCTAAGTCTGACCTGGGTGCAAAAACCTAAAAAAACCCATCACTATATGGAGAGAAGGTATGCACACCAGTGACTATGCAAGGGGAATACATGCAATAGCAGTAACTGCTGTGTGAATACTGGCCTGGAAAATACAATAGCTACATGCAAAAATGAAAAAATGAGAGTGGAATCTGCATTACTGCCATGAAATATGAATAAAGAGAAATTTAGCTACTGAATACCCACCCTTATATAGGAATATTCCCAGGTGGCAATCCGGACAAAAATTGCACGTACACCGCCATCGGGACACAGAAGTATACAGCACACAACCGGCGGTAATAATATAAGTATTATACAAACGATTCACTTTTTCCCTTGCAGGACCAGTGTGAGGACATACCCATGTGACCAGAAGGGGCGGGGCCTCTACGAACAAAGCTGATACCATGAAGCAACATTTTTCTGTTGGCTGAGGCTGCGCCCCTTCTGGTCAAGTGGGTATGACCTCAGTACAGGTTCTGCAAGGGAAAAAGTCAATCAATTGTATAATACTGGGGAGGATTAAAGATAATTTCTTCCTGGCAGTGGGGCTTAATGTGCAGGCACCAGGCAGTTTCAGAACACTATTTAGCTCCATATCTGCAAGTTAATAACATTCTTCCCTTTAACAGCTATTTCTCTAAACTGTTCCATAGACATGCATGCTCAGCTAAGGCTAGGTTCACATTTCCGTTGTTTTAAATCCGTCCGGTCCGTCAGCAATGGATCAGTTGTTTTTTAGATGTCAACTGACACAACGGATGTGTTTTTCACAGGATTCCTTTCACAAAAATCTTGTGAAAAAACTGATCCGTCGCGTCCGTTACATCCGCTGTGCGTCCGTTTTTTGACGGATCAGTCATGATCTGTTTGTGTTTGGGACAGCCCAGTGGGTGTGCCAAACATGCTGGGCATGCTCAGTAGAGCATGACGGACTCCAGCGCTGGATTCTGTTGTAAGACGGATTACGACGGAATCCAGCACCAAAGACATCCATTACAAGCTTGACAAATGGCGACGGATTCCTGCGTGGCGCGTTAATTTTGACGGCCAGAAAAACGTTACATTCTGCATTGCTCCCGCCCGGCGGTCAGTCAAAAAACGACTGACCGCGGTGTAGCGGATGCAATGCAAGGTCATCAGTCGCAATGCGCCACTAATACAAGTCTATGGGACACAACGGAATCCGCTAAACGGATGCCGTTGTTTACCATAGCCGCGGATTGTGACTGATACATTTTAACGGAAATGTGAACCTAGCCTAAGATAAGCGTGCATGTTAATTACAGTTAGCGGAGTGGAATAAGAAGTATCCTATTTCTTGCAGCAGCAAAGGATTAGGTATGTTGAAATCCATTTTGTGGGTCTCACATACATTGACCTGTCATCTAGTCTAATGTGCATGACCAGTTTAACTTTCTCTGATTTACCCAGTTTTTACAAATGTTCACTTCGCACATTATTTATTTAGTATGCAGCTATGCTGTGGGCATAAGGACATTAAAAATGTCACATTAACAGTAAAGTGTGACTATAGAAGAGAGAGTGACTTGTCGGCAGTGGATCTCACCGGTAAACTTCACTAAGAGACTTCTAATGATTTCTCTTTGTGATTTCCCTTCTGACAGCTGATTCCAGCAGGAATACATTGTGGCCTATTTTCTGTTATTCCTTCTATGTTCTACACGACAAATAATTTAGATTTAGGGAAGACTGAGCTGATTTGTAATAGATATTTCCAACCTGATGGTCTATGACAGGTCATAAAGCATTTTTAAGGTTTTGAAGTCACATTGAAGTCCATAGAGACACAAAATGTAATAGGACGGAAATAAGATAATGATGCATCAGAACAGGAGAACGAGCCACGAGTTCAGGCACAAGTAATATATGCTTTATTTATCGGGATGGAGCTTAAGGTGGGGAATAGATATCCCTGTTATTCAAGGTTAGATATTGCAAATACATCACGGCCATAAACAAAAAATATGCATTTGAACAAATATTGGGGATATTGAAGTTTTGTATAAAAATTACATTAAGTGACACAAATGGGTTCTTTCAATTTAATAGATATGTATTAGTGATGGGCAGCACTGGACTGAAAAAGTCTGGATCTGTACTGGTTCTCATGGAACTCCAGGTACCTATCTGGATCCAGCAACTCGGATATTAAAAAAAAATAAAAAATAAAGAAAAAAAAAAGGGAAAAGCAGGCGCATTATATTTACCAGTCTCCTGTGCGGCTGTTAGACTATTTCCGGGGAGCTCATACTATTTCCGGAACCTCTCATTATCCTTCAAACATAAGTACTGCTTCCCCGGCAGACCCGATGTCAGTGATTGGTTGCAGTCAGACCGCGACCCCATCCTGTCTGACTGCTTTCAATCACAGATGCTGCGTGCATGTCTATCATAATGTAAAAATAAATAAACAAATTAGCATAGGGTCCCCCCATATTATGATATGCAGCACAGATACAGGCTGCAGCCCCCAGCCGTGTGCTTATCTTGGCTGTGTATCAAAATAAGAGGGACTACATGCAGATTTTTGAAAAATTTAAATACATTATTTTTAAAAAAAAAGCTTGCGGTCCACCCAATTTTGAAACCCAGCCATGATGAAGCAGACAGCTGGGGGCTGGTATTGTCAGGCTGGGGAGACCTATGGTTATTGGACTCCCTCAGCCTAAAAATAGCAGCCTGCAGCCATCCACGATTGTCGCATCCATTAGATGCAGCAATCCCGGAACTCTACCCAGCTCATCCCACTTGCCCTGGTGTAGTGGCATTCAGGGTAATAAGGGGTTGATGACAGTTCATAGATGCCACTAAGCTTTAAATTTGTAATAAGAGGCATCATTGAGACCCCCATTACTAATCTGTAAGTGAAAAGAAATAAACACAATACAGAAAAAATCCTTTATTGGAAATAAAATACAAAAACACCCTCTTTCTCCCCTTTATTAACACCCAAAACACCCAGTTCTGACGTAATCCACGTGAGGTCCCATAATGATTCCAGCTCTGCTACATACTGAAGGCACAGTGCACGGGCACAAAACATGACTGCATACTGTGGGCTTAATGCAGAGAATGGCTGAGCTACAGCGATGAGCGGTGACATCACTCAGCTTATTTGCGGTCACAGCTGGAGGTTCCCACGATCCTCCACCTGTGACCGCAGGTAACCTCACTGGCGTCCCTCAGGTGACGTCACTGATTTCACAGACCTGCATCTCTTGGCAGAAAACTCTGTTTGTTTGTCAATTGATGCAGATTTGGTGCTAACATTTTTACACCATATTCCTGCACCAAATCTGCATTTTCTGGCAAAAAAAATGCACCAAAACAGGATGCAGTTTTGATGCAATTTTTTGGAGGAGATGCACATTTGGTGCACGAATATGGTGTAATTTCAGCACCAAATTTGCATCTTTGGTCAAAAAATGCACAAAAATGGTTTTAATGGCACCAAATTTGCACCTCCTGGCAGAAAACCGCACCATTTTTCAGCAATCAAGCATCAAATCTTTAAACTAAAGGTAAGATTTCAGTCAGCACCCTAGCTCCAGTATGGCACTGCCTGTACTTTATATGTGAAGAACCTGCTGGTTGGGTCCCATTAAGACCTGTAGGCACCCTAGTATCCAATTTAAATATCCACCATGTTTCTCTATTTCTAAGAATGGATTCTTTATGTCCTTTTCTATTATTAATTTTTATTTGCTCTATCACATATACATGTAAATATTCCATGTTTCCTTGGTGAACATTAATGAAATGTCGAGATACCTCCGACATACTTCTGTTTGTATTATTTTCAATATCATAAACCTGTTCCCTTCTTCGGGTCTTCAATTGATGTATTGTGCTGCCTACAAATGTCATTTCACAGTTAAGACACTGCAATCTAAATGACAAAGCAAGAGTTAAGCGGGATTTACACGCTACGAGATCCCTACAGCGATCTCGTTGGGGTCACGGATTTTGAGACGCACATCCGGCCGCTGTAGCGATGCCGTTGCGTGTGACACCTATGAGCGATTTTGCATCGTCGCAAAAACATACAAAATCGCTCATCGGTGACATGGGGGTCCATTCTCAAATATCGTTACTGCAGCAGTAACGAAGTAGTTCCTCGTTGCTGCAGCATCACACATCGCTGCGTGTGACACCGCAGGAACGAGGAAGCTCTCCTTACCTGCCTCCCGGCTGCAATGCGGAGGGAAGAAGGTGGGCGGGATGTTCGTTCCACTCATCTCCGCTCCTCCACTTCTATGGGGCGGCGGTTCAATGACGCTGCTGTGACGTTGCTGTGACGCTGAACGAACCGCCCCCTTAGAAAGGAGGCGGTTCGCCGGTCACAGCTACGTCGCAGGGAAGGTAAGTAGTGTGACGGGTCCGGGCGATGTTGTGCGACACGGGAAGAGATTTGCCCATGTCGCACAACCGATGAGGGCGGGTACGCACGATGGCGATATCGGTACCGATATCGCAGTGTGTAAAGCGGCCTTTACTAAAATATTTGATCTTGTTGACATATGGGCAGACTTTACATGATGATGGGCCACATTTGTAAAACCCTTGAATGCCTTTTGTTTTTGTCAGTTTCTCAAGTTTCATGGAGATAATGTCCGTCCTAACGATGGTGCCTTTTTAAAAGCAACCCTGGTTCAAGTTTTTTAATTAGTTCTCAGTATTGGCAGAATTTTTAGGAAAATGTCTTTTATCTTAGTGTATTGACTACTATATTGCATTACTCATGTAGTAGGTCACTAACTGAGAATATAACTCGAGGGTTTTTAAATAGAGTATTTTCCACCACTTTCTCAGCTCTTTTAAATCATCCATTTTTTTTATATCCTCTTTGTTCAAACCTTGTTCCTTTTTTTTTTATTTCATTTTTATAGACATTATTTGCGCCACAGTTCTATTTGGCTCTGTTGAATTCTCCTCTAGTCGGATCTGGCCGGGAGTCTGCCTATCACATATTTGCAGCCACATGATCGCCGTTTCCGGCTCTGACACTGTTGAATCCTCACAGCGCACAGTACTGTTTCTATTCTTCAGGACTCCAGCTCCCTCTGTTGGTGTCCTGACAAAGGCATTTAAAACAATGCAGCCTTTTCTAAGCACAAATGTATAACAGCAAATAAACAGTTAATTCCGCAGGCTCATATATGTCAGGGTGGGCTCACACCAAGCACATTACAGTCTGTTTTCCTGGAGCAAACCATCCACAAATAAGGGGTATAGTCTTACTGGTGTTAGTGTCCCGTTCAGCCTGAGCTCCAGCAGCTTCAAGCACCAAAAAGGAGTATTCACAACAGCTCGGTCCCTCAACAGTTTTCACACACTTCACTCTGCTCCAATCTCCCTAGCAGAGTGATAGACTCAGGTGAACACATACTCTGGTCCTTAGTTAAAGCTAGCCAGATGCAGGTAATCAAGACCCGCAGAGCTAAGATTTAATGCATTCCTCCCTGGCTTTGTGACAATATACACAAGGAAAAGCTCCCACCAAAGTCTAAAGGGGGCTTTACACGCTACGATATCGTTAATGTTTTGTCGTCGGGGTCAAGTTGTTAGTGACGCACATCCGGCGTCATTAACGATATTGCAGCGTGTGACACTGACCAGCGACCTTAAGCGACCTCAAAAATGGTAAAAATCGTTCACCATGGAGAGGTTGTCCCAAACTCAAAAATCGGTAAGGGTTGTTTATCCAGGTGGTTCATCGCTCATGCGGCAGCACACATCGCTATGTGTGACACCGCAGGAGCGAGGAACATCTGCTTACCTGCCGCCGGCCACAATGCGGAAGGAAGGAGGTGGGCGGGATGTTACGTCCTGCTCATCTCCGCCCCTCCGCTTTGATTGGCCGGCCGCTTAGTGACGTTGCGGTGACGTCGCTGTGATGCCGAACGTCCCTCCCCCTTGAAGGAGGGATTGTTCGGCAGTCACAGCGACGCCGCCGACCAGGTAAGTATGTGTGACGCTGCCGTAGCGATAATGTTCGCTACGGCAGCAATCACAATCGCATGCGCGACGGGGGCGGGTACTTACACACTCGCTATCTCTACAAATTGTTAGCGATATCGCTACCGTGTAAAGCCCCCTTTAAACAAGAATAGACTATTCCGTTCACCTATCAGTGATCCAGAGTGGGATTGTGGTCTGGTCTGTAGAGCTACTTGTCAGAAGACCTTATTCATCTAATGTGCAGATGGTGCTTTTCTATATTGATGACTGCAACAAAAAAATCTGAATAATACCACCAACGCAAAGAGGATAAAGCCTAATCCTAAAGACTCATGCACACTACTGTATTACAGAAATTGCTCTGTTGCACTACCACAGATTTTCCTGGTTCTCCTCTCCTATTGTTAGTCAAACTTAAAGTAAATATAATTCTTCCATTCCTTATATGTATACATGAACCAAACTTATTGTCCACGTTTTTCCATTAAATGACTAATATACATAATGAGATCAGTAGATAGTATTGTGTCTGCACAATGTCAAAAACTTTGGTTTTTAAAACACTCTAATGAGCTAAAATACACAGTACCATACCATCCTTCTCCAACAAGGTGGCCATCATACATAATATATGATCGAGCTTAAAATCCTACACAGTCAATCTAGTCTGGATATGGGTGGTCTTCTCAAAGAGATGGGGTTTTTTGCAAGAGTTTCATTGTAGTTTTTTGACATGTTCCTGGCAGTGTCATTTGTATATTCCTAGTCTCAAAATAGTGGATTTGTCATGAGATCTGACCTGCTAGGGTACTTTAAAAATGAACGTCAGTATGGTTGTATAATTCTTCTATAAAGTTTTCTGAGTCTAGCAGTAAAATAATTATTCATCCATTCTAATATCAATTTTCTAAGCTAGTACCCCAGCCTCATCAGGTCTATTAAATTTAGTGTCATTCTGTGATTTTAATGATGGTAAATCCCACAAAATGATTATACAAAGTGTTTCTGGAGCCAAAGAAATCAATCACATCTACTGTAAGAATTTTGGCTTGAAAGGAGATGTTATGCTCCTGACACCCCCAGCACTCAGCTGACCGTCCTTGGCACTGACTCCAAACAACTGATATTGCCAGGAAAGTACTCAGATGGATGGAGTCCAGCAGAGCAGGAGTTGCTCTCATACTGAGGAAGGTACCAAGCAGTGATCTTACTCCATGATGTTAAGATCACTGGTGAACAAATATATAAGCCCTTTTCAGCCCAAAGCTCATCAAAATGCACCATTTCCTGTGCTGTGGAGGTAGAAATGGGCCCCCTTACCTCTTAAGGCCACTTTACACACTACAATATATCTTACGATGTGTCGGCGGGGTCACGTCGTAAGTGACACACATCCGGCATCGTAAGGTACATTGTAGCATGTAACAGCTACGTGCGATTGCGAATGAACGGTAAAACGTTCATCACACGTACGTCGTTCATTTCTTATAAATTGAACGACAGGTTGTTCATCGTACCCGGGGTAGCACACATCGCAGTGTGTGACACCCCAGGAATGATGAACAGATCTTACCTGCGTCCTGCGGCTCCCGGCCAGCAATGCGGAAGGAAGGAGGTGGGCGGGATGTTTACATCCCGCTCATCTCCACCCCTCCGCTTCTATTGGCCGGCTGCCGCGTGACGTCGCTGTGACACCGAACGTCCCTCCCACTCCAGGAAGTGGATGTTCACCGCCCACATCAAGGTCGTATGGACGGGTAAGTACGTGTGATGGGGGTTAATCGTTTGTGAGGCACATTCAAGAAATTGAACGTGCCGCACATACAATGGGGGCGGTTACGAACGCATACAATATCGTATGCGAAATCGTAACATGTAAACCAGCCTTTAGGCTCCTGTCTGGACGCACATGTTGCATCAATTATATGTTTGCCACTGGTCCAGATGACTTAAGGGAACCTGTCACCAGATTCGGCGATTATAAGCTGCGGCCACCACCAGTGAGCTCTTATATACAGCATTCCCGAATATTGTATATAAGAACCTAGGCTGCTCTGTATAACGTAAAAAACTCTTTTATCATACTCACCTAGACGGTGGTCTTGTCCAATGGATGTCGCTGCTCTCCGGTCCGGCGTCTCCACTCTTCGGCAGTCGCCAATCTTCTTCTACCCAGCCCACTGTGGATAACTTGTTCTACATCATAAACAGAGGCCGACATTGCGGTCTTGTACAGGCGCACTTGAATCTGCCATGCTGAGGGCAGCTGAAAGTACTGTAATCAGGCACAAGGAAATACTTTATTCTGCCCTGAGTAAGGCAGATGAAAGTGTGCCTACGCAGGACCTTAAACCTGGCCAGTGTGGATGACGTAGGATGCGTCATGCACACGGGCCTCAGAAGGAGGTCGGAAATTGCTGCAGAAAGAAGGCGCTGGATCGGAGAGCACTGACACCCATCAGACCAGACCACCTCCTAGGTGAGTATTATAAAAGTGTTTTTTACGTTCTACACAGTGGCCTGGCCCTTTTTTACAGTATTCTAGACTGCTGTATATAAGAGCTCAGTGGTGGAGGCCGCAGCTTAAAAGGGGTTGTCCCCTACTATGACAACCCCTTCTGATTCCACGGTTCCCTCAGATAAAATAGTAAAGCCTATACTCACCTCTTGTTCGGTGCCCTTCCAGTGGTGCCAGGACTCAAGTGAAGTTCTGACGTGATACAAGCTCCGCTTCCAATTAGTGTCGGCTTCTGTCTCCCCGCCTTTAAACTAAACAAGTTAATCAACATGAAGTGACCACTCACTACGGCTGCACTCACTTGATGTTGATTGCTTGTTTGGTCCGAAAACGAGGATACAGAAGCCGGCACTGTCTGGACGTGGTGTTCACATGAAGCCACAAGAGCCCCGACACTGCTAGGGGTGCGCCAATATGGGAGGTGAGTATACGCTTTATTATTTTACCTGGTGGAAACATGTGGAATCAGAAGAGTATCTCTTAGTAGCGGACAACTGTTTTAATTGAACGCATGGACAGGGGTTGTCTTTATGAGACAACAATTTAGTGAAGACAGAAAAAACACCTGTAATCCTCGGCTCCCTAATTGCCATATTTTCATGCAGTCTCCTAAAATAGGAAACATTACAACCTGCCGAGTGATATTTTTTGGACAATTAGCCGCTTGGGTTCTGCTGAAAACTCAATTATCTAGCATTGTAGTTAAACACCCTCTGTGACAAAGCTGCTTTTCTCTCAAGGGCACTGAGTGGGGGAAACGATGCTAAAATAATGTTTTCGTGTTTTTTCCCTTTCTCTGATCTAACGGATTCACCGTGAGCCTCTCAAGAACAAACGTAGATGGCTTGATGTGCAATGCATTTAGACAACACTTAATCATTCCTAAGGAACAAGGACACGGACACATTGTAGTCTTATTTAGCAGCCGATGAGGAGCGACTGTGCACTTTGTAGGCCGGTGATGGAGAGGACGGTGACTATGACAACCTGCTGTCTGCACAAATATGAATGGGATTTCCATTAATCATACAGGTGAACATTAATCACTGTCTGCTTCAGCAAACATCAGGCTGCTCAACACTAATGGAGAATCATATAAATAGTAAACTACAGCCATGTTCTTCTATAGCGGGAACCATGCAGTCAGATTTATTACACGGGAATCTTATAGACCTAATTCATGAATAATGGTAAAAAATCTCATCCTCCGATAGCATCCCGCTACATCCTATGACCTAGAATGTTATATATTTTTGATGAATTTGTATGACAGTTTTTACACGTAGGTGACACAGTTTGATACAATTTTTAATCACATTTCAATTTTTGGAGTAAAAAAATTATTAATTCTTCCATTGTTTTTTTTTGTGCTCAAGGTCCAGGTTTATTGAATTTTACACACTAGTAAAATTTGTAAAGGGGGGGGGGATTATTTTTTGCAGGATTATATTTTTTTTATGATTTAAAGGGAACCAACCAGCAGATTTTTCATATATAAAGTAAAGCCAGTGCTATACTGAGCTAGGATGCTGAATGTAAGCACAGATTTTGTTCAGAGATTGGATGTTTTATTTCAGAAATATTTGCAAGTAAATATCCAGCAAGCACTGCTATTTAATTGACAGATGCAACAGGAAGGAAATATGTGGGTTGGGTCTTGCTATCTATTCCCGCCCCTGTTTGCCTGCCTGGCAATCCTCCCCTTGTTGCCATCATAGATGTTAATTCCGGCGCAGGCAGTCAGACAGTAATAGATAGCAAAACCCGACCCACATACCTGTTACACCTGTCAATCAAATAGCAGTGCATTGCTGGAACTTTACTTGCACATATTTCTGAAATAAAACCTCCAATCTCAGAACAGAAGCTATGTGTCAGGCTACCACCAGGGGGAGCTGGAGCCCTGCAGGAAAAGACACTACACAGAGCTGAATCAGCATGGAGGTGGACACACAGTGTGTGCTGAAGCACTGCCCTGCAGAGTCAGCCAGAATACAGAAGCCAAGGGGTGTGCAGGGGATGGTCAGGCAGGCCAGGTCATACTGTACGGTGAGAAAGAAGACTGGAGGAACAAGCAAAAGCTGGGTCGAGGTCAGGACGAGATCAGTACCAGAGGAAGCAACTGAGTGGGGAGGTTGGAGAAGGGGGAACAACTGGGGCTATTGTGGGAAGGAAGGAGGTGGGACGGAACACAGACAGCACAGGGGAAGGACGGATCAGGAAACACTTACAGGGACCAGCAATCACAGGCAAAGCAGTGCTAAGCTTATAGCCAGCGCTGGTTCACCAGAGATAACAGAATTTAAAGCATCAAAGCTCTGGAAGTGAGGCCCGAGAGAAGGCTCCGCCCCCCTAGCCATGTGGCCGGGGAGGTGGAACCATGACATTATGCTTACATTCAGCACTCTGTCACAAGTATAGCACCGGCTTTACTTTATATATGAAAATCCTGCTGGTTGCTCCCTTTAAACAAATTTATTTTATTCTTTTATTTAAATCTTTTAAAAGTTTGAGTGATTTTTCTGATTGTAATGTAAAGCATTATACTAGAGTACATTTGTATTGCAGTGTATTATATTGCCAGTTAGTGCTTTACTAACAGGCAGTCTATGAAACCCTGGTAACTGAAGACCTAATGGGCACTTCATTGGGCTCTCAAATGCCATGGTAAATATTCAAAGCTACTAAAGAAGAGACAAGCGCAATAGTGTCTTAACTGCAAGCAAAGCAGTATTGCTGAATTCACTGAGTGCTTACCAAGGGGGAGTTGTGTACCCACGACTTAGGAATATGCTCAAAGGTATGGCTGCTGCAACCTCTCGGATAGCAGAAATGCATGTCAGGAAAAGCAATCTGTAACACAGATTTGCCCATATAAGCTGTGGCCATCAGGAGTAAGCTCTCGTGTAGAATGCTGTATATAAGTGCCCAGGCCGCTCCGTATAACAGGTGGTCCAGTCCAATGGGCATCACTGGTCACGGGTCTGGCGCCTCCTCTCTTTGTTCCATCGTTGCTCCATGTGGATGACGCGTCCTACGTCATCTACAGAGAGTAGAAACAGGATTACTGGAGTACTATATAGTGCAAATTATCACAAATGTTTATTAGACAAAACAAAATTCAAAAAACACACACCAAAAGAAAAATGGCCATGATTAAAAAATGCCAATAAAAACTGCATGGAAGGGGAGATCAAGCCCTGGGTATGGAAACAACAATGATGTCAGAATGTATGAACACGCATATATAAAAATAGATTATTAGTATGAAACGGTATATATGCTATATGCAATAACAATATTTGTATGAATACCCAAATCTGGGGGTACAGCATATGGCCAAAGCAAAATGCGCATCCTAAAGTATCAAAAACACAAAGTGGCAGGTGAACATAAGAGCTGCGCTGTCCAGAGGGTGTATACTAAGTCACATAGATAGGGTAAAGTGCTAAGTGCGATAAAGAAAGTGTCCCAACTCAGGGAGTCCCCACATGAAAATGCCCCCAAGCTATCCAACGCGCGTTTCGCCGTGTGGTTAGGGCTTCATCAGGGAGGAGAAACGCACTTTCTTTATTGCACTTAGCACTTCACCCTATTTATGTGACTTAGTATACACCCTCTGGACAGCGCGGCTCTTATGTTCACCTGCCACTGTATGTTATTGATACTTTAGGATGCGCATTTTGCTTGGGCCGTATGCTGTCCCCCAGATTGGGTATTCATACAAATATTGTTATTGCATATAGTAAATATACTGTTTCATACTAATAATCTATTTTTGTATACGGGTATTCATACATTCTGACATCATTGTTGTTTCCATACCCAGTGCTTGATCTCCCCTTCCATGCTGTTTTTATTGTCATTTTTTAATCATGGCCATTTTTTTCTCAGTGTGTAGTTTTTGAATTTTATTTTATCTAATAAACATGATAATTTGCGTGGATGACGTAGGATACGTCATTCACACTTTGCTGGGAAAAAGGACGGCGATGGAAGGAAGAGAGGAGGAGCTGGACCGAGTGCAGTGACGCCAATTGGACCCGACCACCCCGATGGAAGTATAATAAAAGCTCTTTTTTACGTTATACAGTGCAGCCTGGGCTCTTATATACGGTATTCTAGAATGCTGTATATAATAGCTCACTAGTGGTGGCCGCAGCAAACTACTATAACACTATAGTCAATCAATCAAAAAGATCCCCCAAAAGGTACTTAATAAATACAATAATCATTCAAAAAAGGCTCCCATGGACAGGTGATAGGGATAAACATGCCCATCAGAGTCAAAACACCATGCAATATAAAATATATATTTTTTTATTTAGGAAAACATTTTTTTAAAAAATAAACTTAAAGTTAAAAACAGTAAAGGAACAAAATGTTTAGTTATAGACAGGGTAATTCTAGAAGGCAGTATGCGTGAATATAAACACCAGAGGGACCACTATAAATAGGTAAAATGTACAATAGTATCACATGATGTTAAGCATCAAATTATGAATAATTTAGAAAACCATGATAAGATGTGACATTCCCTATAAATATTTTTTTCTGAACCAAATGTCAAGGTAAAGTGCATAGTGCTTAGGAATGAAAGTGCTGCAGTAAAAATACGTGGTATAAGGGGTGAATATGAATGTATATTAGATAGCTGTAGAGTCTTTGGAATTCACCTGCCTGCTGCCCGACGCGCGTTTTGTCCTGTGTTGGACTTTCTCAAGGGAGGGTAGTGATGAGAACTGCCATCACTGTTACTACTATGTCAGTTCTGATGAATGGCCAATACATAATGGTATGTAATAGGGGGCGAGTAAAAGTTAAATGGGTTATTCCCAGGTTCTTGGATGGGTAGTTACAAACTGCTTGTAGAAATTAGCAACTTTGCTATTTACTTGTTATAAAGATTCTGTGCCATTTTCAAGAACAGAGCTATTTTTTTACTTTATTTTTAATAATCTTCTAAGCAGCCTCATGTAGCAGCATTGGAAGCGCACAGATCATGCCATTGCCGTGAGTCCTGACCATACTGCTGGCCTGAATTGTCAATCAAGCAAGAGCACACTGGCCGCTAGCAAACAGGAAGATAGGTGCGCTCCAGAAAAGAAGTGCTGGGACCTTTGGAAGACCCTCTTTTCAGATTGTCCTCACATCTACATTCTCATCTTGCCATTGCATGTCCATGTTCTCTACCTTTCACCTCATTAGTTTAGTGCAGTATCTGTCCCCAATTAGGCTTACAATGTAATTAGCCTATATCAGATATACAGTAGAACAAATTCGATAGAAGCTAATTAACCTATTATTATGATATTGATTTGTGGAAGAAAACTATTGTTTCTGGAGCATACCCAAACAAATATCGTACAAACCAAGGACATAGACATATATTATCCAGCTGGGGTACATAGGAAATCCTCAATATCCTCAGTCAGCACAAGGTGATATGCTCAATTGGCATCAATAGCATAAAATAGTAACCAAAGGTTATACAAGATTTCCCAGCTACCGTGCTTCCCTGAAAAAATGCCCTACCAGGAATCTTCACATTTTCAGAGTAAGGCTTAAATATAAGCCCTATCCCGAAAATAAGCCCTAGTCGCGGTTCAATAATGAAGTGTCCATGCAGCTAAAAAAGTTAGAGTACTGCAGGGACACTTCATTATAGAAAGCAAACACCCCCAAAAAAAGAGAAAAAGAAGACACAAGACCCCGCAATCATACTCACCAGACGCCGAATGAGAGGACCTGCAGTGGAACGCATCAAGGATCTGTGGTGGAACACACACCCACACACATCATATCAAACACCCACACACATCAAATCACACACCCACACATATCAGATCACACACCCACACACATAAGATCACACACACACACAGACATCAGATGCACACCCACACACATCAGTTCGCACACCCACACACATCAGTTTGCATAGACACATCAGATTGCACAACACATAAGAACACACACCCACACACATCAGATCGCACACCTACACACATTATATTGAGCAATACATCAGATTGCACACCCACACACATCAGATCATACATACACACCACATCCAGCGATACAGATTGCTTCTGGCCGGCAGAGGAACCTGGGACGCAGTTCAGTGGAGGGCGAGGACCTGCGGTGGAACACATGGAGGACCTGTGGTAGAACTTCCTATTGATGTATATATACTATTTGAGAAAGTCTTGAGGATAGAAGCTGAAACACATCATTATATTTGTGACTTCTAACTTTGAGAAAATACATTTTGAAAGAAGAACTGAAAAAAGTGAGTGCTGATCTTTATATTATTGATGTAATTTGGGGTTGCTACCGTTTGATACAAACACTACCACCGATATAGGAAGTGCCCCCCTGGATTTTCCTTGTGAGTACTTTTCCTCTGGATGTACAGTATGTGATACATCCTAAGGTGGGGAGAGTGAAGCGACCAGTCATAAGTTGGAGGGATCGCAGCTCGAGTGACATAACGTCAAACCAACATCGCTGGAAGCATGATGTCGCCGGCGGTGAGTATAAGGCTGGCTTTACACGCTGCGACATTGCTAGCGATGTCGAGCGCGATAGCACCCGCCCCCGTCGCACATGCGATATGGGGTGATCGCTGCCGTAGTGAACATTATCGCTACGGCAGCTTCACACGCACATACCTGCTCTGCGACGTCGCTGTGACCGGCGAACCGCCTCCTTTCTAAGGGGGCGGTTCGTTCAACATCACAGCAACGTCACAGCAGCGTCACTGAACCGCCGCCCAATAGAAAAGGAGGGGAGGAGATGAGCGACCGGACCTCTTTCCTTCCTCCTTTTCCGGTGGATGCAGGTAAGGAGATGTTTGTCGTTCCAGCGGTGTCACACATAGCGATGTGTGGTGCCGCAGGAACGACAAACAACATTGTACCTGCAGCAGCACCGATATTATGGAAATGAACGACGTGTCAACGAGCAACGATTTTTCACGTTTTTGTGCTCGTTGATCGTCGCTCATTTGTGTTACACACTGCGATGTCGCTACCGGCGTTGGATGTGCATCACTAATGACGTGACCCCGACGATATATCGGCAGTGATGTTGCAGCGTGTAAAGTACCCCTAAGGCCGGTGTCACACGGTACGATCTATCGTGCGATCGCACAAGCGATCTTACCCACTCCCGTCGTTTGTGCATCACAGGCAATTAGTTGCCCGTGGCGCACAAAGTCGTTAACCCCCGTCACACGCACTTACCTCCCGGACGACGTCGTTGTGGGCGGGGAACCTTCTCTTTCTGAATGGGGAGGGACGTTTGTCATCACAGCGACATCACACAATGGCCGGCCAATAGAAGCGGAGGGGCGGAGATGAGCGGGACCTAACATCCCGCCCACCTCCTTCCTTCCGTATTGTCGGCGGGACGCAGGTAAGCTGTGTTCGTCGTTCCCGGGGTGTCACACGGAGCGATGTGTGCTGCCTCGGGAACGATGAACAACCGGAGCATAGAAGGAGGAACGACATTTTGAAAATGAACGACGTGTCAACGAGCAACGATAAGGTGAGTATTTTTGCTCGTTCACAGTCTTTCGTAGCTGTCACACGCTACGATATGTCTAACGGTGGCGGATGTGCGTCACGGAATCCGTGACCCCGACGACATATCGCCCGATATATCGTAGCGTGTGACGCCGCCTTAGGCGGACTTTGCACATTACGACATCGCAAGCCAATGCTGCGATGTCGAATGTGATAGTCCCCGCCCCCGTCATAGGTACGATATCTTGTGATAGCTGGCGTAGCGAACATTATCGCTACGCCAGCTTCACATGCACTCACCTGCCCTGCGACCGTCGCTCTGGCCGGCGACCCGCCTCCTTCCTAAGGGGGCGGGTCGTGCGGCGTCATAGCGACGTCACACGGCAGGCGGCCAATAGCGGCGGAGGGGCGGAGATGAGCAGGATGTAAACATCCCGCCCACCTCCTTCCTTCTCATAGCAGCCGGGTGGCAGGTAGGAGATGTTCCTCGCTCCTGCAGCTTTACACACAGCGATGTGTGCTGCCGCAGGAACGAGGAACAACATCGTACCTGTTGCTACACCGGCATTATGGAAATGTCGGAGAATACACCGATGATACGATAACGACGCTTTTGCGCTCGTTAATCGTATCATCTAGGATTTACACACTACGATGTCGAAAGTGACGCCGGATGTGCGTCACTTTCGATTTGACCCCACCGACATTGCACGTGCGATGTTGCAACGTGCAAAGCCGCCCTTAGTGTTACTATTATAGAAGGGGGAAACAATCATTGAGAAGGGACTGAGTAGTGGACAACTCCTTTAATAATTTTACACTCTTTCAAGGTTTTATCGCCTGTTTTTTCTACCCTCATGCCAAAAATTAGGTAACTTAAAACTGTTTGTCATCCAGTCTCTAAAATAACAGCTTTTCTGGCTGTCTTCTGGGTACCATCTGATCAAGTTCCGACGGAAGCCCAAGGTTGTCTTCCTCCACTGATTGTCAGATATAGATTATACAGTGTTGGGAACAACCCATTGTGAGATCTTTAAACAAGTGTGTTCTGGCAATGATAACTCTTTAAAAACAGTAATTTTAGTACTTATGAGATCCAATAAGCGTTGGAGCCCCAGCTACCAAAAGTCAGCCATCCTCAGTCTAAATACGGCTTAGTTTTTTCTCTACTGTGTTTGGAGATGTAGACTTTGGCAATTGCCATAACATATATATAAAAAAAATAGATAAGATGGAAAAAATGTAGAAGAGTTTATAATGTGGAAAGCAAACGACTGTCGCTTTTATTACATTTCAAATGTGTGTTGGCGTAGTCTATAATCGTTTTTGACATCTCTAAACGATTTGTGCCAAAAAATGACAAAAATTTTGTGCCAAGAAGATGTCAACAATATTAGAGTTTAAAAGAGCAATATGTATTACTAATCCCCAGAAAGAAATTGTCAGATTTGGATGTCAGAGCTTGTTATGGTGAAATATTAAATTAGTTCTGCCAATATAAATATGTCTAATCTAAATGTATAATCTACAAGTATGTCTAATCCCCAACAAGACTAGGTTCTACCGATTATATTATTACATTTTATATTATACATTGTAAATGCCTAAATTATCAAGACAAGTTTCCCCTCAAAAGAAGACTACTTCCAGAATGTGACAGTACTATAGTCATGGTGTAACGCAGAGGTCCCCAACCTTTATGACCATGAGAGTCACATTCAGCTCTGAAAGAGGACCACGAGCCACATACAAATCTAACAGTGCCGCGAGCCACGTCCAGCTACCATCCTTTCACAGTAGTGACACCCAGAGACCCAATGACAGCCAAAGCTTTTCCGCAGAAATCACACAAAGGCAGTATACCAAGATCCATGGGTTCCTACTAGGGATGATCGAATACTTCAAATATTGGGCTTTGCAAATATTTGCCGAATTGGTCGCCGCTATTCGACTATTTGCGAATATTCGATGCGCAATATAAGTCTATGGGAAATCCAAATAACAACTATTCAGAACTATTTGGGCTTCCCATAGACTTACATTGCGCATCGAATATTTGCATAGCGTCGAGCTATTCATTGAATATTCACGAAGCCGAATATTTGAGGTATTCGATCATCCCTAGTTCCTACCATACCCTCATTCAGGTCTGCTCTTCTGTGTGGTGATACTCACAAAAGTTTCCATCTGGAGACCTGCTCTTCATAGCTGTTTGCTAGATTTGGTGCTTAGGCACCAAGCTGGAGGACAATCACGGGCCACATATCACAGTCCCACAAGCCACAGGTTGGGAACCTCTGGTGTAAAGTAAGAAAATACTCAATGCATAGTGGGTGACACAGTACCATGCCAATTTGGACTTCAGATGCCCATAATCCAAAAGATGTCACATGCTGATATAAAAAGTGTAATTATAAGTATACATAGACAATCGTTTTCTAAACTTGCTTATTTGGACCAATCATCAATTTAATATGTAATGGCTGTTCAGCAGACATTTGTTGCGTTACGGTTGAGAAATGAATTGACTCAACATGCCAGATCCCTTATTCTAAAGGCAAAAAAGCTATGGCCAAGGATATTTGATAGTAACTTACTACTTTCTGTACCGCTACCTTCTCTGCAGAGACTTTGACTTACTCATCACCCACAATGGGTTGCCTCCTCCCCCACACTCCTCGGCCATCCACGTGTGCTGCAGCCTCACAGTGTTCCCTGGGGTGCACCTAAGACACACATGCACACATTGGCCCTCCTCTTAAAGGGCCATTGTGCTATTTCCAGGAAATGCCTCTCATTCTATGGCTGAGAGGCAACGTGTATTTAAGGCATCCTCTGCCACAGTCCTGGTCACTGCCCTGGGAGTGGTACCTGGCATCCACCTAGCGGTGGAAGCTTATTTAAGCCCCTCCCAGTCCCACTAAAGGGTAAGCCCGGGTCCCCTGTGGTCAAGTTGGTCCAGTAATCCCACTCGCTTCCTCTACACCGGCCGTAAGCATTACACTTTCTCCCCATTCAGAACATTAGCAGACTCAACCAAACCAAGCATGTACTTGAGGAGGTTGGAAAAAGCAGCTGAATGTGTATGGCCATGTCAAGATTCATGGACCCTGTATGACAAGGAGACTCGATGGGCTGCTAAAAAGACTGCAAGATGATGTTTCCTCAGGAGCAAAGTTTGTAGGGAAGAATACCATGGATTCCCATGGAACAATAGTGATTTGTACAAGATTTGTCAGGAATAACATTAAAATAGGAGTTGTAGCCGCTGTATGATAGCTACGGTAGATATGGAGTGACCTACAGTATCACCTACGCCTACAGCCTATCACTACACAACCTGGAGAGTGCTATTTAAGAAGAAGGGAAAATGCACTGACAAGTTCTATGGCAGCTGTAATAGTGTGCCGCCCTGGAAAAACCAGGGTGTCACAGAGGTCTGCATACATCTTTATGGTGCAGAGCTCACTTTCCCTTGGGGAGTTTCCCACATCAATACACACCAGCCAATCAGGCCCCACTCGCCCCCTCCTCAGGAAAACGGGAGGGGGAGAGAGGAGCTTGGAGAGAGCAGAGTTTAGTTTTCAGTCAGTCTGCAGGAGGAGAGAAGTCTGGAAGCAGCTCCGGTGGGAGCTAGGGAGAGTGGCAGTAAGGGCCTCAGGAATAGGCCAGCCGCTTGTGGGGACCCGAAGTGGACCGGGAGAGGGTAGTGGCCCCCCGGTGCCAGCTGTCGGGACCCTGTCCGGACCTGTGCACAGAGCAGACACAGACCTCAGGCAGGAGAACAACACCTGAATTACACACACGAGTGTGGGACCCATCCTCACAGCATCCGTGGGCACCAGTTACCAGAAACTTGGTTAATTCCTGGACTCGTGTCAGTTATTGCTTTATACTGTGAGTACTCCTGCACCACCCGGTCCAAGCCGTGGACTGCACCCGTCACTCCCCAATCCACAACTCCCAATTGGGTCCCGGGACTACACCTCCCCTACCTGTGGAGGGGATTCCACCTTGCTGCCCCACACCACCAGTCCCGGGCACGGTCCCCAGAGGCAGCGGCGGTGCCACCATCTCATCACCGCAACCCACGGGTGGAGTCACGGACAATTCCCCTGTACATAATCCCTTTTTTTTTTTTTGCTGTGGAACCTGGGATCACAGACCGGGTCACGCCACCGTACACCTGCAAAAGTGACCCCTTGGCCCGGATCTGAGTACCCCTTATCCCTGGGCGACACAATAGCAGGTCTGTAAAACAGCAGACAGGTATATTTTGATTTAGCGTGGTCAAGTCATTTAAATAAATGTACACTAGTTCAAAGTTTTTAACCAATTTATGCCAGTGTTTAACAGAAACTGAGCCCCAATTGGCATAAATTGTGCAAACGGAGGAGAAACGTCAGAGTTTGTGCATAAAGGAAAAAAAAAATTGCTTCCTTTCTTCGCAACAGTTAAAAAGAATCGGTCACCAAGTTTTTCCTAAGTAATCTGACAGGAGCATGGTGTAAGGGCTGAGGCCCAGATTCCAGTGATATGTCACTTGCTGTTCTGCATAATGTTATTTTGAAACAGTTTCTATGCTGCAGATCTAGCAGTGCTCAGAATGCCCTGTATGACCCCCCCCCACCACACCACTGAATGGCAGCTTTCTGTGTACACTGTACATTGACAGAAAGCTGCTAATTAGACATCTAGTCCTGTATTGATCATTTCCTGACAAACTCTGATTTTACTGAAACTGACTCATCACTAAAATCAGGGTCTCTGTTCCAACACCATGTTGCTGTCAGATTACATAGCAAAATCCTGCTGACATAAAGTGTCAAATAAATAAAATAAATAAATAAAATAAATAAGTAAATAAAGTGGGTGCGGTTTACCAAGTGGGGTTATGGGTAGCGACTTTTAGAAAAATGTATTAAACTTAAATCTCAAAAATGAACTACATTTTCGCATAACAGGACAAGCCATGAACGTGTGATGCAGGTGCCGTCACTGGGAGCTCCTACAGAAAGGAATGGGGAGAGCTGTGCTTACTTGAACATCTTGGCATTCCTGAAAGGACTCAAACAGATGTGGGCTACCCTGGTGGGATGGGCAGTTATGACATATCCTGATAATATGCAACAAAGTCCTAGAAGGAACAACCCTGAAAACTGAGGGGCATTCTGCAGTAAAAACATGAGTATAAGGGCTCGGTTCCACTTGCGATTAAAATAGACAAGTGCAATCCAATAAAACATTGGATTCCACTCGCACTAGTGTAAAGAGTGTTTTACACGCTGCGACATCGCTAACAATATGTCGTTGGGGTCACGTCGTTAGTGACGCACATCTGGCGCCGTTAGCAACATTGCAGCGTGTGACACGAAGGAGCGACGATCAATGAGCGCAAAAATGTGAAAAATCGTTGCTCCTTGTCACGTCGCTCCTTTTCCAAATATCATTGCTACTGCAGGTACGATGTTGTTCATCGCTCCTGCGGCGTCACACATCACTATGTGTGACACCGCAGGAACGACGAACATCTCCTTACCTGCGTCCACCGGGAATGAGGAAGGAAGGAGGTGGGCGGCATGTTCCGGCCGCTCATCTCCGCCCCTCCTCTGCTATTGGACGGTCGTTTTGTGACGTCGCTGTGACGCCGAACGCATCTCCCCCTTGAAGGAGGGATTGTTCGGCATCAACAGCGACGTAGCAGAACAGGTATGTTCGTGTGACGCTGCCGTAGCGATAATGTTTGCTACGGCAGCGATCACCACATATCGCACCAATGACGGGGGCGGGTGCTATCGCTAGCAAGCGCTAGCGATGTCGCAGCGTGTAAAGCACCCTTAAGGGAGCGTGTGAAACATCGTATTGCACATGGATATTATCCGAGTGCAGTGCGATATACGCAGAGACAAGCCGGAGAGAAGAGGGAGAAAGTGTTGCTTCCCTCTCCTCCACAGCTTGGATCCGATTGCAAGATCGCTTCACATTCGCATGACCGTCGGCTCACACCTGCAGCAGAGGGTCATTAGCATATCGTCTCCGATGCTCTCGCATCGGAAGTGAAGCGCAAGTGGAACCGAGGCCTAATACAGTGTATTACAAGTATATGATAGAAAAAAAACACAACTGGTTTACAAATCCATAGCATGGCTAATTATCCAATGTGATGTCTCCAGATCTGAAAGGAAATGAATCACAGCTATATAATAAAGGCATGAGCTGTACAAATAACATCTTATTCATTTTTGGGTCTACATTATTTACAGAAGGGCCCTCACTCATGGCATCCTTGGTGTCCAAGTATCTGAAAAATGTCACGTATTGACCATAGAAATATTAACTACATGACTAACTGATGAATTTTGGTCACAAAGACTTTCGTTGGCATTGCTGTAATGACCGTGATATGATATGACCGCATCATTAAGATTGCTAATGTAAGACAGTCCTTGTAGGAGAGGCCTTGCAACGGAAATGCTGATAACTCATACAAATTGTAGAGGTGGCAATATGCCTAATTAGTCTTGTCACATTAAGAGGACTACACTTTTAGTAAGTAATAAATCTAGTAATAAATTAACCTTTTCAGTGCTGTAGACTTGATCTGTTTTGGTAACGATGGTAGATACTGTTACAACAGATGTCTGAGGTATGAGAAGGAAAGGGCTAAATGGTGGATACTGTATGCAGTCAATATTCTCGCCTTATATAGATCCATGCTGCCATTCAATCAGGGTCAAGTGAGATGTAATTTCTGTAGAAAAGGCCGAGCTATTTATGACATTCAGCCCTGAAAACTTTATACGGTATTATCAATCAATATTTATAAACTGTCAAATCGCTGATAATGACAGAACTACAACTACCAGCATGCAGTAACGTCAGGTCTAATTAGGACTGGAGGGAATCCAAAGTTGGACAAGCACAGGTAACCGACCTAGATGATGAAGAAGGTACTGCTGTTACCAAAGTAGCACTACTCAATTTAGGGATCGGGGGAAAGATGAGGCAATATATTTGCTACAGTATTAGGCCCCTTCACACGTCCGTATAAAAACATGTACGTGTGGCATGGTACGTTCTGAGCATCCATGTTTATCTTTATCATCCATACATGTAGACGGTTTTAAAATCGTGTGTCATCCGAGTGTCGTCAGTGTTATCCGAGTGTCATCCGAGCGTCAACAGAGGGTCATCAGAGTGTCATCTGAGCATCATCCGTGCGTCATCAGAGTGTCATCCAAGTGTCATCCGAGCATCATCCGACTGTCATCAGAGTGTCACCCTAGTGTCATCCGAGCGTCATCTGAGTGGCATCTAAGAGTCATCAGAGCGTCATCAGAGTGTTATCCGAGCTTCATCAGAGTGTCAACCGAGTGTCATCAGAGTGTCATCCAAGTGCAGCGTTTTTTACCCCTGAAAAATGTGGAAATACAGTGGCAAAAAATGCAGGTTGTGAACAAGCCCTTAACAGGTACTCTATTGCCACAATTAATACTGTGTTTCCCTGAAAATAAGACAGAGTGTTATATTATTTTTGACTCCAAAAGATGCACTAGGGCTTATTTTTATTGCTGTATGTATATGTTTTTATTGCTGTATGTTGTCCCATTGTGTTACTGTAAACCCCAGAAAATGTATAGCCGCGCATCCGCTGTTAATACAAAGTGAATATTCACCCCTTCCCCCATCCACCCCTATGTGCCGGAGTCAGTGATGGGTACAGTTGTACAGTCATCAGACTGTTTTACTTGCACGCTGTTAATACAGAATGAATATTCACCCCTTCCCCTGCCCACCCTTCTAGGCCCGAGCCAGTTATTAAGTCAGACTGCTGTATTCCTTGCCCAATAATCGCATTGCACTGCTCGGACTAGCTGGCAACCTTTATGACCCAAGCATGTCAAGGTGTATTTCTATCTAGCTGTCACGGTAAGGTCAAAAACGCTGCCGGCCAGCCCAAGCATTGCGATGCAATCATCGGGCGGTAATACGCCATTTTAACTGAACCACTGATGCTGACACAGAGGAGTGGGCAGGAATATGGGCGGGAAGGGGGTGAATATTCATTTGCCATTAATACATGTTCCAATCACTGACGCCAGCACAGAAGTATGGGCGGGATTTTAGGCTGCCGGCCAGTCTGTGTATTGCAATGCGAACGTCGGATGAGGAATACAGCAGTCTGACTTCACCCAATAACTGACACCGACAAAGAGGGGTGGGCAGGAAAGTGGTGAATATTAATTTTCCATTAACAGAGGGCGAGTACAGCAATCTGATTCCACCAATTACTGATGCCGGCATGGAGTGGTGGGTGGGGAAAGGGGGTGAATATTTATTTTGCATTACCAGCCCTATTTCAGGATACTATTAGTATGATTAACTGCAAATAGGGTATATTTTTTGAGCAGGGCTTATATTTTAAGCATACTACAAAAAGGACAAAAAATCCTGCTGGGGCTTACTTTGGGGGTAGGCCTCATATTTGGGAACAACAGGTTTGAGATCATTTATCTACGTAACTGCTTCATAAAAGTATTAAAAATGTCACCAAACGCATACCACAATGTACAATGGCAAACAGAAATGTATATTGCTTGTTTTTTTCTTACTGCTCACCTGAAATAGCTGTCTACACTTCTGAATATAGTAAGGTGGTGAAAGGACTGGTCAAATGTGACACTCTTGTCTTGCATATGTCTGGTTAATAGACGTCTATTGCCAGATAGGATATAAATAGGGATGATCGAATACTTCGATTATTCGGCTTCGCAAATATTTTCCGAATACCTCGCCGCTATTCGACTATTCGCGAATATTCGATGCGCAATGTAAGTCTATGGGAAACCTGAATAACAACTATTCGGTACTATTCGGGCTTCACATAGACTTACATTGCACATCGAATATTCGCGAATAGTCGAATAGCAGCGAGGTATTCGTAAAATATTCGCAAAGCAGAATATTTGAGGTATTCGATCATCCCTAGATAAAAACACTAGCAGAATTTACCAGTGGACTTGTAATAAAAAGGATAGTCCAGTGAAAACAACTAATTGTCTATCCTTATGCATAGCTCACCATTCATCCTATATGGGGCTGTCGTAAAAAGTCATAGATGATGAACACCGCCGCACTGTAGCTCCATTCTAACGGGAAAAAAGCGACTCGTTTTGCCGATCGGCACAAGTCCAAGCAAAAAGAGAACATGAAAAACAGAAAATATCCAAGCAAATGCCATAAACTGCAATCTTATGTTTCATCTGCCTTTAAGAAAATGGAGATGATCAGCAAAGTGGTTGACAAGTCTGGCAAGTTTCAAAACAAGAGTCAAGAGCTACAAATTTGCATGATTGAGACTCACTTTGGTGGAATATTGCAAGCGAGCTGAAAAGTCATTGTCACAGCTAGAAATCGTTTACAGACAAAACCACTGTCATCTTGTCGTCCTTTCCAAATTCCAATATTGAACAAACTCCCTAAGGATCTTAGCAAGATATTCTTCTGACCATCATAATGGGTTATTTCTGTTACCGACCAGACTATAATAAGGAATTTATGTTATCACAAGAATATTAACGTCATAACACAAACTGTCAAATTAATCACAGGAAATAAATGAATCAACTCTGATAATATAAAGTAAAAAATGCCCTCTAAAAGCCCTTTAATAAAAGCCCCGCATCAAAGCCCCAGCCCGGTATTACACCAACAGGAGGTTATAGCGCCATAATTAAAAGATTTAGCTTCCCAACAGATCTTTTCCCAGAGGTGTTTGCATTATTACCTTAATTAAAATATGTTACCCTCATTAATAAAATGCTGACAGGAACAACAAGTAGATTAAGATAAACGCCATGGAAAAAAGACCAGAAGCCTTTTCCATTCTTACATTAACCCATGTGGACAATATCAGGAGACATACAAATCCTTACTTATAATGTAGATCACCTTTTAACATCATTTTGTTTTTAACGCCAACATTTTGTGCCAATTAACTGTTTTTCACATATTTTAGAACTTGGGTTTTCGTAAATGCTCCAAATTTCATATAAACAGAGTTAAAGGAAACCTGTCATCAGATTAAAGCCATCCGAACCACGGGCGGCATCCATCAGATTCTGGCTGTCGTGTATGTTTTACTCAAAAAAGCTGCAGCGTTTCACAGAAATCATGCTTTAAAAACCGATTGGGAACTATCTGTGTCAGAGTACAGGTGGACGGTAGGTCACTGGCAGTTTCTTACCACCCTGCTCCACTACCCAGACATACAAATAAATAGAGACCTGTCAATCCAGGCAAGTGGGGCAGGAGTTTGCCACTGGAGCCCTGCCTCAGATTAGTCATTCTTGATGGCTTATTTGATAAGGCTTATGCTTAAGCTGAAACATGTTACATTTATGGCGCCTTGTTTTCCGTTTGTGGATTTGATGGAATAAAAATCTTTTTTTTTTTCATAAGAATTGAGTGCCGGTCGATATTTTTCTATTATGGACTGTGGATGCCTTCCCTAGACTTGAGCACCATGAACCTGCTAAGAGCCGCCTGCAATTTACTTCACTGCTCCTCCATACTGACAGATGTCCCATGTACAAAGAAATAGAAAGACCTGTCAGTTCTTTTTTCCGCTTTCTTTTCCATAAATAGCTCCACTCTTATCCATGCCATGGCCTGAGTCTGGTACTGTAGTTCAGTTGTATTCACTTTTTGGGCAATGAAGACTTATATCCTTTATCTTAAAGGGAAACTGGCACCAGATTTTTCATGTGTGAACGAAAACTACCACCTTCAGTAGCGTCTGAGATGCATTCCATAAAGGTGTATATTATGTCCTAAATACCCCTGTACACATCCAAAAAATGTTTTATATTCTCCAGTGCTGTATGTAAATCCAGACCGTCCGGTCAGATGGATGTTCTTGCTGTGGCGTCTATCCCTCCTCTCCGCAGCTGACTGCAGTACTTTTCCTCTGATTGACTTGGATAACACTTCCTGTGTCATTCACATACATGGGGGAAATCTTGCGCCTGAGCATACACACCGATGGCTTGTGCATGTGCATGTTGCTCTTATTTTCTGCAGGCAGCCTAAAACATAAGTGTGCATGTGTGAGCCAGCGACATGCCTGTTCAGGCATGAGATTTCGCCCAGCTACATTGTCCTCCAAATAGCCTGGGGAAATCTGATGACTGCGCAAGCACATCTCCGACTTGAACTTGAGCACTTATGTTTTACTCTGGCCATAATAGGGAAGAGCAACATGCGCGAGCAGGCGATGTGTATGCTCAGGCGCGAGACTTTGCCCAGCTATATCGTCATCCACATAGCCTGGGGAAATCTAATGAATGTGCAAACAGATTGCTAACTTGCTCATGCGCATTTCTGTTTTATTCTACCTGCAATAGGAAAGAGCAACATGAGTGAGCCGGCGATGTGTATGCTCAGGCACGAGATTTCGCCCAGCTATATCGTCATCCACATATCCAGGGAAATCTGCCGCCTGTGCAGACATATCGATGGCTTGTGCATGTGCACTTATGTTTTAAGCTTCCCGCAGTAGATAAGTGCAACAGGCGATGTGTAAGCTCAGATGTGAGATTTGCTCTGATAATGTAGATGACGCAGAAGGGGGATTCCACGTAAATCAGAGGAAAATAACAGAAATCAGCGTCGGAGGGGAGGGATAGACACTGTGAAGCCCCATTACCTTCAGGTCGCCTCAGGGTCTTCAGGGACCTCACGTGCTGGGAGTCTTCTGGCTTCAGGTATGTCAGGTTAACTTCAATAGGAATCATAACGCCACTCTCGGTAATTGCGGTCAGGGGGCGACCGCCACTGCAATTTAGAGAGCTTCAGGAACCGGTGATAAATGCAGTCTGGTGTTATGGCCTCCCGAGAGTGAGGCTGGCCCCAGGGGCTCAGTGTAAGTGTGTAGTACCACAAGTCGCAGAAGAACTCACACACGGGCAGCAATGTCTTTCAGGGTTTTTACGCACTTTCAGATGGCAGGGTGAGACAACCCGGGCGATGCTATGACGAACCAGGTGGAATCAGGAATCCTTCAGGCTGATCCAGGGGTGACTGCTGACTCGCCTTCCTAGCCCTTCTTGTTTGGGGTGACACTTGACTTGTAGTACTGCGGGAATCACCCAGGGAAGTCGCAACTGCCGTTCTCCCCTTTTTGGCCCGTTTGCTGACAGTGTGGACCAAGTAATGCTGGCTGCTTGCCTTCTTTTACTTATGGGCCCCCTCGTTGCTGTTGATGCTGCGGACTCTGTGTGGTTCGGTGAGGTACATCCAGCACCCTCACCAGCAGGTTTAGCAGGCCGAGTAGATGGGTTCATGCTCTAGGGACCTGTTTCCCCGTGTGAGCCTGGCCTACCGGTAGTCCCCTTACTCAGCCACCTCTTCACTAGGTGGTTTTCAGGCAGCCCTGCTGGGTAGCCGCTCTCCCCCGCCAGCAGCCACTACAGGTGCAGGGTCTGACAGTGTCCTGCTCTTCTGCTCTACACCTCAAATGCGGCTACTCCACTCCTCTCTTCTGACTGCCACTGCACACTCTCCAACTTCCAGTACCACTACCCAACACTAGCTGGGATGCGAGGGCTACGTCCCCTCCCTGGGTCTGCCCAGGGGTCCCCTCTAAGCTGTGTGTGTGTCCTGGTTACTACATGTCTGTGTGTGTCCACACCCTAGTCAGCCTTTGGGATTACCTGTTTGTACTCACTCAGCCTGAGTGCAGTACTCAGTGGTGCCTGAACAGGTCAGGGGCGCCACAACACCACCACAACAACGCCCATCGGACCGGACTGGCCAGATTTACATACAGGGAGGGAAAATATAAAAAGGTTTTTGGGGGTATACAGGGGGAGTTAGGGGATGATATACACCTTTATGGAATGCAGCACAGGCGCTGTGAAGGTGGTAGTCTTAGTTCCCAAATGAAAAATCTGATAACAGGTTCCCTTTAAACTAATCCAAAACCCACAAAATTCTTCCAATTCCTTTTACCCTTTGTAGACAAATGATATAAGGCCATTATTATGGATATCAGTGTAGGGATGTAACTCGGCTCTTTGATTTATCTCTGCAGACACAAGAGTACATGTAAAGCTGCAGAAGTTCCTAATGTCTATGCAGAAACCTTTTATTACTGCGGCACATTATCACTGGTGTACGGCTGCTCCCGGTTTTGTGAATTCATTAGCTTCTACTGCCAATCCTCCCCACTTTCAGCTCCTGACATCTTTAGTAAAGTATAATATAGAGATTTATTATTCCTAAAAATAAACCCTTTCACTTGGTCTTTGTTAGCCTCACTTGCCTTCAGAAAGCATGCAGTGTTTCCAGATAGATTGAAATGCAACCACTGAGCCTAGGTAGGCTGGAGCCGTCTGCTTTGTGCAATATTTAAGAAACATGAAAGCGAACCCCTGTAGGCGGTGTAGCATCCCCCTCTTCAAAAAGCAATGTGATTCTATAGACTTTCATTTGATCATCAATATCCTTAACAGTCCATTTGGGGTAAGGGTTTTTTGAAGCTAGCGGATTCCGACAACCAGAACATCTGTGTACTTGAAAAATGGAATATTACAGCCATAATAAAACACATTACTTCTTAACCCCTCTGTCCTTGAACAGCCGCTACAGCTGCAACCGCAGAAGCCGACAATAATAATTTGGTAGCCGGGACTATCATTATTCCCAGCTGCTGCTTAGGACTTAACATTACACTTTCTTGGTTTCGTCAACTGAAGACACAAAAGGTACATGAGAAGGTGCGACAAGTCACATTCACTGTCAGAGGATCTATATAGAAATGTCTCACTTGGACAGCCTGGGAAAAAAATGCTCTAGATTTTTGTATGCAGTGAAATTGACAACTAAACATTACCTCTAGCAAGCTATGTCATGCATTGTTTGGATTGTCCAGGAGACATTTTTTTTGTAAAGCGTTCAAATAAAGAAAATAAGCTAAAATGTTTTAATCAATAGATAATGAGGGTCACCGTTGTGGCCAAATATTAGATAGGCTTTTATTTCTGGCCATGTACTGAGTAACCGGACATGAAAAAGGAAGCGTTGGAGTCAAAGCATTCCAATGGAAGGTTCAGAAGATTAGTGAGAACAAGTATTATTGTTTTTTACCAATCAGAAACCTTTTCAAAATGTTATTTATCCCTTGAAAAACCACTTGTCTCCGCTCAACAGATGGCAGGCATTAGTATTTGAAACCAATTTAACATAAGCTTTCTAAGTTATCCAAGCTAAGATTACTAGTGCATGCCCTCACCATCTTCCGCTTTGACTACTGGAACATCCTCCTTTATAGTCCTCCTTGCTAATACTTTTGCACCTCTCCATCCTTAAATCTGCTGCTCGACTAATCCACCTCTTTCCTCGCTACTCCTCTGAAAATCACTTCATTGGCTCCCAATTCCCTAGCGTATCCAATTCAAAGTACTATTACTGACCTACAAAACTGTCCATAATCTGTCTCCTTTGTATATCTCTGAACGAATCTCCTGGTATAATCCAACACATAATCTCCGGTCCTACCAATATGTCCATCTCTCCTCCACACTTATCTGTTCCTCATCCAAACGCCTCCAAGAATTCTGAGTATCTCTCATCCTCTGAAATGCTGTACCTCAACACGTCCGATTATCCACCACATTTGGAAGCTTCAAAGAGAACTAAAAACCCATCTTTTCAAAAAAGCTTCCAGGCTGCAATGAGCCTACTGCCACCTTATCAGCACCGAAGCTGCTGACACCCTCTGACTTACTGTCTCCTCCCCATTATCCTGTAGAATGTAAGCCCGCAAGGGCAGGGCCCTCTCTCCCCTCTGTTTTGTGCAAATCCATTGAAATTGATGACATAAAAGTGTTGTTACAAAATGAGGAAGATGCATTTATGCAAATAAATGCCAAGTGGACAGATTTTTTGGTACTTTTACCGTTTGATGAAATCAACTGTGGGAGCAATAATAAAAAAAATGGAAAACATACAAGACCACTGATAATCTCCTTTTTATCTGGGGGTCCATGCAAGATCTCACCCCATCGGGTCAAAATGATCACAAGAACGGTGAGCAAAAATCCCAGAACCACACGCGGGAGACCTAGTGAATGACCTGCATAGAGCTGGAACCACCGTAACAATGGCTACCATCAGTAACACACTACGCCACCAGGGACTCAGATCCTGCAGTGCCTGACGTGTTCCCCTGCTTAAGCCAGTACATGTCCAGGCCCGTCTGAAGCTTGCTAGAGAGCATTTGGATTATCCAGAAGAGTATTGGGAGAATGTCATATGGTCTGATGAAACCAAAGTAAAACTCTTTGGTAGAAAAACAACTCATCGTGTTTGGAGGAGACAGAATGCTGAGTTGCATCCAAAGAATACCATACCTACTGTGAAGCATGGGGGTGGCAACATCATGCTTTAGGGCTGTTTCTCTGCAAAGGGACCAGGATGACTGATCCATGTACATGAAAGAATGAATGGGGCCATGTATCGTGAGATTTTGAGTGCAAACCTCCTTCCATCAGCAAGGGCATTGAAGATGAAATATGGCTGGGTCTTTCAGCATGATAATGACCCCAAGCACACCACTAGGGCAACGAAGGAGTGGCTTCATAAGAAGCATATGAAGGTCCTGGAGTGGCCTATCCAGTCTCCAGATCTCAACTCCATAGAAAATCTTTGGAGGGAGTTGAAAGTCCATGTTTCCCAGCGACAGGCCCACAACATCACTGCTCTAAAGGAGATCAGCATGGAGGAATGGGGCAACATATCACCATGTGTGCCAATTTTGTGAAGAATTACAGAAAACGTTTGACCCTTGTCAATGCTAACAAAGAATATATAACAAAATAATGAGATAAACGTTTGTTATTAACCAAACAATTACAGTCCTTGCGAAAGTATTCGGCCCCCTTGAATTTTTCAACCTTATCCCACATTTCAGGCTTCAAACATAAAGATACAAATTTTAATGTTATGGTGAAGAATCAACAACAAGTGGGACACAATTCTGAAGTTGAACGAAATGTATTGCTTATTTTAAACTTTTGTAAAAAAGAATAATCTGAAAATTGGGGCATGCAATGTTATTCGGCCCCTTTACTTTCAGTGCAGCAACAAGTTCATTGAGGATCTCTGAATGATCCACTGTTGTCCTAAATGACTGATTATGATAAATATAAGCCACCTGTGTGTAATCAAGTCTCCATATAAATGCACCTGCTCTGTGATAGCCTCAGTGCTCTGTTTAAAGCACAGAGAACATCATGAAGACAAAGGAACACAACAGGCAGGTCCGTGATACTGTTGTGGAAAAGTTTAAAGCCGGGTTTGGTTACAAAAAGATTTTTACAACTTTAAACATTCCAAGAAGCCCTGTACAAGTGATCATATTGAAATGGAAGGAGTATCAACCCACTGCAAATCTACCAAGACCTGGCCGTCCCTCAATAATTTCATCTCAAACAAGGAGAAGACTGATCAGAGAAGCCAAGAGGCCCATGATCACTCTAGATGAACTGCAGAGATCTACAGCTGAGATGGAGGAGTCTGTCCATAGGACAACAATCAGTCGTACACTGCACAAATTTGGCCTTTATGGAAGAGTGGCAAGAAGAAAGCCATTTCTCAAAGATATCCATAACACCGAACATGTGGAAGAAGGCGCTCTGGTCAGATGAAGCCAAAATCAAACTTATTGTCTACAATGCCAAACGATATGTTTGGCGTAAAATCAACACAGCTCATGACCCTGAACACACCATCCCCACTGTCCAACATGGTGGTGGCAGCATCATGGTTTGGGCCTGCTTTTCTTCAGCAGGGGCATGGAAGATGGTTAAAATTGATGGATGGAGACAAATACAGAACCATTCTTGAAGAAAACCTGTTGGAGTCTGCAAAAGACCTGAGACTGGGATGGAGATTTGTCTTTCAACAAGATAATGATCCCAAACATAAAGCAAAATCTACAATGGAATGGTTCACAGATAAATGTATCCAGGTGTTAGAATGGCCAAGTCAAAGTCCAGACCTGAATCCAATCGAGAATCTGTGGAAAGAGCTAAAAACTGCTGTTCACAAACACTCTCCATCCAACCTCACTCAGCTTGAGCTATTTGCAAAGGAAGAATGGGCAAGAATTTCAGTCTCTCGATGTGAAAAACTGATAGAAGCATACCCCAAGCGACTTGCAGTTGTAATCGTAGCAAAAGGTGGCGCTACAAAGTATTAACTTAAAGGGGACAAATAATATTGCACGTCTCACTGTTCAGTTTATTATTTTTTAAAAAAAAGTTTAAAATAAGCAATAAATTTTGTTCAACTTCACAATTGTGTCCCACTTGTTGATTCTTCTCCATAAAATTTAAATTTTTTATCTTTACGTTTGAAGCCTGAAGTGTGGGAAAAGGTTGAAAAATTCAAAGGGGCTGATTACTTTCGCAAGGCACTGTATTTTCCAATATAATTTGCAAAAAAAAAAATCTTGCCAAATCAGACAAGGTGATTTTCTGGATTTGTTTTCTCATTTTGTCTCTCATAGTTGTGGTCTACCTATGATGTCAATTACAGGCCGACCTCATCTTTTTAAATGGGAGAACTTGCACAATTGATGGATGACTAAATACTTTTTTTCCCCACTGTATATTAAAAAAACAGTACAACAGTATACTGCTGCACTTTAGTAATGGTGTCAGCGATCATTACTCAAACATTTGGCATGCATTCATTGTAAAACATGAAGATATAGCACAGAATGAATAATTAGAATTAAAAAAAGGAAGGCAGAATATAAAAATGCAAAATATAATCTGGAAGCTCCAATGGGCTTTTAAATAATTATTAAAAATCTAAATGAGCATAAAACTGGGAAACAGACAACAAAGAGATCAAGCTGTTGTTATGTATTCAGCCAAAGCAGTACGCTAATGATAATGACTGTATGGTAACGGGATGGAGATGAGGCTTCTGTACTGTAGGAAGACACATGAAGAGACATGACCCTAGATAATAGAAAAACCTAAATAGTGTTACAACAAGGTCAACAGCAATTTCAAAGTATTCTAAATTGTCCTGCAAATCTGTCAGCAGAATACAGGTTGCTTTACGATTTTCTCTGGGTACAACAGTTATTGAACTGCTTATGACACTAAAGGGCACTTTGCACACTACGACATCGCAAACCGATGCTTGCGATGCCGAGCGCGATAGTCCCCGCCCCCGTCGCAGCTGCGATATCATGGTGATAGCTGGCGTAGCGAACATTATCGCTACGCCAGATTCACATGCACTCACCTGCCCTGCGATGTTGCTCTGGCCGGCGACCCGCCTCCTTATTAAGGGGGCGGGTCGTGTGGCGTCATAGCGACGTCACACGGCAGGCAGCCAATAGAAGCGGAGGGGTGGAGATGAGCGGGACGTAGACATCTCGCCCACCTCCTTCCTTCCGCATAGCTGGCGAGAGCCACAGGACGCAGGTAGAAGATGTTCCTCGCTCCTGCGGCTTCACACACAGCGATGATACGATTACGACGATTTTGTGCTCATTAATCATATCAAAAAGGCTTTACACACTACAATATCGCCTTTGACGCCGGATGTGCGTCACTTTCACTTTGACCCCACCGACATCGCACCTGCGATGTCATAGTGTGCAAAGTGCCCCTAACACCATAGACAGTTAACTACAGCACCTAATTGACGTGTTATCATAAATAGTCACATTGCATACAACCTACCAATTCTGTAGCATCTGTCACAATGTGACTACAGGTGTCACTCCAGGTACAAGAGGTCTTCCGGCGAAATCAGTTTTGGCAGTCTGTTTGATGCATCTCTTTGTCATGGGAAAAGTGACCATCTAGCTGTAAATGTATACCGTCATTTTCAAAAGTGTTGGTACCCTTGAAATTGTTCCATCAATGAATTATTTCTTCCAGAAAATTTTTGCAATTACACATGTTTTGTCATATACATGTTTATTTCCTTTCCCGTCCCGACCTGTCCCGCCCACAGCCATGACTCAGTCATGGGTACGGGATTGAAATAGACCAGGTGAGTGCTGCTAAGAGCAGTTCTACTATTCATATGTGAGGCCGTATGGCACATTTTATAAAAATATTTTAGTGTAGGACTGCTTCAAATGAGATTTGCCGTGACGTGGCGAAGCAGCTCAAGAAATTGCAATTTTTTGCCAAAAATCTCAAAATTTTTTAAAATAAGTACAGTTTGGAATGTTTAGTGCTGTAGTGCACATTTGGTGCTGCTTTTTGTTTTTTCTTCATTGAATTGGTCGGTGGTTGACCTCCACCTTGCTTTGCACCCCAATTTGGGATGTATTCCATCTGTCTAGATTTTGGCGGTTGGTGACTGTTCACATTAAGTCATCAGGCTTTGTCCACAGGCTATTTACTTCATGCAGCATTTGCTTGGACCTGTCCCGCCCACAGCCATGACTCAGTCATGGGTACGGGATTGAAATAGACCAGGTGAGTGCTGCTAAGAGCAGTTCTACTATTCATATGTGAGGCCGTATGGCACATTTTATAAAAATATTTTAGTGTAGGACTGCTTCAAATGAGATTTGCCGTGACGTGGCGAAGCAGCTCAAGAAATTGCAATTTTTTGCCAAAAATCTCAAAAATTTTTAAAATAAGTACAGTTTGGAATGTTTAGTGCTGTAGTGCACATTTGGTGCTGCTTTTTGTTTTTTCTTCATTGAATTGGTCGGTGGTTGACCTCCACCTTGCTTTGCACCCCAATTTGGGATGTATTCCATCTGTCTAGATTTTGGCGGTTGGTGACTGTTCACATTAAGTCATCAGGCTTTGTCCACAGGCTATTTACTTCATGCAGCATTTGCTTGGACCTGTCCCGCCCACAGCCATGACTCAGTCATGGGTACGGGATTGAAATAGACCAGGTGAGTGCTGCTAAGAGCAGTTCTACTATTCATATGTGAGGCCGTATGGCACATTTTATAAAAATATTTTAGTGTAGGACTGCTTCAAATGAGATTTGCCGTGACGTGGCGAAGCAGCTCAAGAAATTGCAATTTTTTGCCAAAAATCTCAAAAATTTTTAAAATAAGTACAGTTTGGAATGTTTAGTGCTGTAGTGCACATTTTGTGCTGCTTTTTGTTTTTTCTTCATTGAATTGGTCGGTGGTTGACCTCCACCTTGCTTTGCACCCCAATTTGGGATGTATTCCATCTGTCTAGATTTTGGCGGTTGGTGACTGTTCACATTAAGTCATCAGGCTTTGTCCACAGGCTATTTACTTCATGCAGCATTTGCTTGGACCTGTCCCGCCCACAGCCATGACTCAGTCATGGGTACGGGATTGAAATAGACCAGGTGAGTGCTGCTAAGAGCAGTTCTACTATTCATATGTGAGGCCGTATGGCACATTTTATAAAAATATTTTAGTGTAGGACTGCTTCAAATGAGATTTGCCGTGACGTGGCGAAGCAGCTCAAGAAATTGCAATTTTTTGCCAAAAATCTCAAAAATTTTTAAAATAAGTACAGTTTGGAATGTTTAGTGCTGTAGTGCACATTTGGTGCTGCTTTTTGTTTTTTCTTCATTGAATTGGTCGGTGGTTGACCTCCACCTTGCTTTGCACCCCAATTTGGGATGTATTCCATCTGTCTAGATTTTGGCGGTTGGTGACTGTTCACATTAAGTCATCAGGCTTTGTCCACAGGCTATTTACTTCATGCAGCATTTGCTTGGACCTGTCCCGCCCACAGCCATGACTCAGTCATGGGTACGGGATTGAAATAGACCAGGTGAGTGCTGCTAAGAGCAGTTCTACTATTCATATGTGAGGCCGTATGGCACATTTTATAAAAATATTTTAGTGTAGGACTGCTTCAAATGAGATTTGCCGTGACGTGGCGAAGCAGCTCAAGAAATTGCAATTTTTTGCCAAAAATCTCAAAAATTTTTAAAATAAGTACAGTTTGGAATGTTTAGTGCTGTAGTGCACATTTGGTGCTGCTTTTTGTTTTTTCTTCATGTTTATTTCCTTTGCGGGTTTTGGAACAACACAAAAAAAAGAGAAAAGGAAAGTTGGACATAATTTCACACAAAATCCCAAAAATGGACCGAACAAAATTGTTGGCGCCTATCCAAAGCTGTGGGTAAACAACTTTGTTTCAAGTATGTGATGATCGTTCAACTCACTTGTATCCAGTAATAGGTGTGGGCAATATGAAAATTACACCTGAAACCATATAAGAAGAGGAGAAGGTGACTCAATCTTTGCATTGTGTGTATATGTATGCCACACTAAGCATGGAGAACAGAAAGAGGAGAATAGAACTGTCTAAGAACTTGAGAACCAAATTTGTTGAAAAATATCAACACTCAAGGTTTCAAGTCCATCTCCTGAGATCTTGATGTTCCTTTATCAATGGTGAACAACATAATAAAGAAGTTTACAACCCATGGCACTGAAGCTAAACTTCATGGACATGGATTGCAGATAAAAATTGAAAGGTTGCACCGCAGGATAATTCAGATGGCTGATAAGAAGCTCTAATCAAGTTACAAAGAAATTCAAGCTGTCCTTCATGGTCAGGGTACATCAGTGTGAGCGATAACTATCCGTTGGCATTTGAGTAAAATGAAACGCTATGGCAGGAGACCCAGGAGGACCCCACTGCTGACACAGAGACATAAAAAACCTAGCCTGCAGTTTTGCAAAATGTACATAAGTAAGCAAAAATCTCTCTGGAAAAGTGAATTGTGGACAGATGAGACCAAGACAGAGAATTTTGATAAAGCACATCATTCTACCATTTACCAAAAATGGAATAAGGCCTACAAAAAAAAGAACACAGTACCTACAGTCAAATATGGTGGAAGTTCAAAGATGTTTTGGGGTTATTTTGCTGCCTCTTGCGCTGAGTGCCTTGACTATCTGCAAGGCATCATGAAATCTGAAGATTACCAAAGGATTTTGGGTTGAAATGTAGTGTCCAGGGTCAGAGAGCTAGGTTTGCCTCCTAGGTCATGGGTTTTCCAGCAGGACAATCACCCCAAACATATATTCCAGAAGCCCCCAGAAATGGATGGAAACAAAGTGCTGGAGAGTTCTGAAGTGGCAGCAATGAGTCCGGATCTAAATCCCATTGAACACCTGTGGAGAGATCTTAAAATTGCTGTTGGTAGAAGGCAGCCATCAAATATCAGGCCTGGAGCAGTTTGCAAAAAAGAGTGTCCCAAAATTCCATTTGAGAGGTGTAAGAAGCTTGTTGATGATTATAGAAAGCAATTGATTGCAGTTTATGCCAAAGGATGTGCAATCAAATATTAAATAGGGTGCCAACAATTTTGTCCAAAACATTTTTGGAGTTTCGTGTGAAATTATGTCCAATTTGCCTTTTTTTTTCTCAGACTTTTTTAATGCTGTTCAAATGCACACAAAGGAAATAAACATCGAAAATTATGTGTCCAGAAAACCCACATTAGAGTATTTGAATGTCCAACACAATTTTATTAAATGGTTACAAAATAAAAAAAAAACATTAAAAGGTAGTATACACAACTGTGACACACAACACGAGTCACAGTGAGATAATGAGGCTAATGCGAGGAGTAATAACTCCATAGGGGTGGGGGCTGGGACTGCCTCTTAAAAGCTATAGATGATAGGATGTGCAACAGATTTTATTGGATTTTACATGGATATTTTGTGGATTATAACAAGGTTTTTCCAGTAGGAAAATTTGCATGTCAAAGTATAAGCTTATTTACAGTTAAAGAGGTTAGCCACTACTTAAACAGTGATAACCTATCCTTAGGAAAGATCAACAATGTCTGATCGGAATAGACTCGACATATGTCAGCCCAGCCAATCAGCTGTTCTCGGTGCTGGCAGTGGTAACCGGTGGCCGGATATGCTCAGTTTCGAAGTTGCTCCATCTTCTAATAGTGGCCACTGCAGTACCCCACTGTGGCCAGTACTGTAAGTGAAAAGAAATAAAACACAACAACGAAGAAAACCTTTATTTGAATTTCCTTTCTCCAATTTATTAATCCCCAAAACACCCAGTTCCGATGTAAACCCTAGGAGGTCCCAAGATGATTCCAGCTCTGCTACATGCATACTGAACTCACAACAAGCGGGCACAGAACATGCCCGCACGCTGTAGGCTTCAGGCAGAGACTAACTTAAGCCTGCTTTACACGGGACGACCGATTGTGCGATTTCACAATCGATCGTACCCGCCTCCGTCGTTTTTGCGTCACAGGCAAATCGCTGCCCGTGTTGCACAAAGTCGTGAAACCCCCGTCACACGTACTTACCTTCTGGACGACCTCGCTGTGGGCGACGAACATCCAGTTCCTGAAATGGGAGGGACGTTCGGCGTCACAGCGACGTCACACAGCCGCCGGCTAATAGAAGGGAAGGGGCGGAGATGAGCGGGACGTAAACATTCCGCCCACCTGCTTCATTCCGCATTTCCGGCGGAAGCCGCGGGACGGAGGTAAGCTGCTGTTCATCGTTCCCGGGGCGTCACACGGAGCGGCGCCATTTTAATTAAACGAGATTATGAAACCGAGCAATGAGTACACGACTCACGATTTGTGAGCGATACTGCGTCGCTCGGAGGTGTCACACAGCCCGACGTCGCAAGCGATGCCGTATGTGCGTCACAAAAAACGTGACCCCGACGATCTATCGCACGATAGATCGTCTCGTGTAAAGCACCCTTAAGCCACAGCGATGAATGGTGACATCACTCAGTTTATTTGCAGTCACAGCTGGAGGTTCCCATGGTATCCCTTTGATCGCAGGTAAACTGACCTCAAGTGACCTTATTAAACTCAGCTGAGGTCAATGAGTTCACAGACCTACATCTCCTGGCAGAAAACTGCATTATTTAATGATGGTGCTGAATATGGTGCTGAAATTGATACACATATACCTGCACGCAATCTGCATCTTCTGGCAAAAAAAAACATATCAAAACAAGATGGGGTTTTAATGCAATTTTTTGGCCAGGTACGGTATATAAATTTCAGCACCACATGTGCATCTTTTGACAAAAAATTGACAAAAACTGCTTTGACGCTATTTCGGTGTGGTTTTCTGCCAGGAGATGCAAATTTGGTGCTGAAATATCTGCACCAGATTTCTGCACCAAATTTGTATCTCCTGGCAGAAAACTGCACTGAAATGGCGTCAAAACCGTTTTTTTTGTGTGTTTTTTTTTTTTTTTTGGAAGAGACACAGATTTGGTGCTGAAATTTTTACACCATATTCCTGCACCAAATCTGCGTCTCCTGGCAAAAAATATTCATCACTATCGCATCCAAACCGCATCATGTTTTGATGCGATTTTTGTCAAGATGATGTACATTTGGTGTAGGAATATGGTTTATAAATTTCAGCACCACATCTGCATCTCTTGGCAAAAAAACACGTTTTTCTGCCAGGAGATTCAGGTCTGTGAACTTAGTGACCTTGCCTAAGGTCACTTAGGTTAATAATAAAGGGGAGAAAGAGTGTGTTTTTTTATTGTACTTCAAATAAAGGATATTTTTCAGGTTTTTTTGTGCTTTATTTCTCTTCACTAATATATTAGTAATGGGGGGGTCTCAGACACCTCACATTACTAGTCTAGCGCTTAGTGGCATCTGTGAGCTTTCAATAACACCTTATTACCCCGACTGCCACTGTACCAGGTTAATCGGAATGAGCAGGGTAAAGTTCCGGGATTGTAACAGAAAAATGGTGTAAAAAGCTTTGAAAAGTAAAAAAAAAATTTAAGCAACATGAGACTGCGCAAAAAAAAATTTGTCTCATTTTGCATTTTCACACCATTTTTGCCCAGCTCTCACAAAGTTGGGGGGGATCACCAGGGGTGAGATTTGATGTGGTTACTCCCACTCCATGACGAGCAAATGTGTACCACAAACCTTTTACTCCAGTCCATTAATGGATCAGGTGTCTCACATTCCATCTTCACCCCTCATCAAGACCAAGATGAAAACACTGTTCTTGAGGGATCGGGGACAAAGTTAGACAACTTTCGTAAATCAGCCTAAGGGGTACTTTGCACACTACGACATCGCAGCTGCGATGTTGGTGGGGTCAAATCGAAAGTGATGCATATCCGGCGTCGTTGTCGACATCGGAGTATGTGAATCGTTTTTAATACGATTAACGAGCGCAAAAGTGTCGAAATTGTATGATCTGTGTAGTGTCGGGCATTTCCATAATGTCGCTGCAGAGACAGGTACGATGTTGTTCCTCGTTCCTGCGGCAGCACACATCGCTGTGTATGAAGCCGCAGGAATGAGGAACATCTCCTACCTGCGTCTTGGTTGCAAAGAGGAAGGAAGGAGGTGGGCGGGATATTTACGTCCCGCTCATCTCCGCCCCTCTGCTTCTATTGGATGCCTGCCGTGTGACGTCGAGGCGGTTCGCCGGCCAGAGCGACGTCGCAGGGCAGGTAAGTGCATGTGAAGCTGCCGCAGCGATAATGTTCTCTACGGCAGCAATCACAAAAGATCACATGTGCAAAGGGGGCGGGGACGATCGCGCTCGGCATCGCTACAATCGGCTTGCGATGTCGTAGTGTGAAAAGTACCCCTAAGTCCAGGGTCACAAGATCTTATAAATAAGACAAATTATATTCAATTTTTTACCAGTGACAAAAAAAGCTGTATGCTGCCACTCAGCCATTCAAATCTATGGGTGCTTGGAAATAATCGGACTCCACTCGGATGACATCTGAATGCCGTCTGATTTCCGTGGACTCACAACAGTTCACCATCTTCTCTTGATAGTGTGATCTGATTCTCTCATGTGAGAAAATCATATCACACTAAGCTGACACCGATCAAACTCCGATCAGAGTTTGATCGGAGTCTCATCACAATAATCGATCCGATTCTCTCGGATGAGAGAATCTATAGGTGTATGACCAAAGCCTTAGTATGTGTGAATCCAGCAGAGATACAGGACTCTTAAAGGGAACCTGTTATGTCTCCCAATGCTGTAATACAGGGTTAATTTGCAGGTTAATAGCGTTCTAATGTGACCAGCCAGAAGCACTAAAAGTATGGTTAGGAGAGGAAATTCACTTTATTCTTCTCGGGAGCCATGGATTTTCAGTTATAAAGGTGTTCGTGGCAGGGATCTTTGAAAACCCTGTGTACTCTGCAGAGCGAGTTCACAGCCGCTGCTCCCTGTGTACGGAGCATGACTGTAGCCCGTCCAGGCTCACCTCGATGACTGAAGCTGGCGTCTCCCGAGAGGAATAATGTTCATTTCCTAACAGTAGCCATGCTTTCAGTAAAGCAGACAGACCGCATTCTAATATCTGCAGGTTAATAACATTTGGGGACATGACAGTTTCCCTTTATGCATCCCTTCCGCTAAAGTAGTAAATAAGGCATTCCTCAAGCTGAGGCATAGTAACAAATTATTGAGTAATTCTCACACCAGAGCTTACAAGAAAGAATACATCTGTCTGAGTCAGTGACTGGCTGAATAAGATGCAGAGACAGGCAGAGACGGGGTGAATATTTCAATGAAAATGATGTATTTTTACATTATGGAGCTGGCGGATGTGAACGGAGCAACTCCGGAGCTGAGGCAACACCACACAACGCAGGTGTCAGCTGTGTCATACAGCCAGTAACTGCCTCTAACATTCGCGATTGGCAGTAGCTCCTATCAGTGATTCTGGTATGTATGTCGCAATTTCACCGTTTTTATTCGTACCGGAATCACGAACAAAAGCAGGCCCATTAAAATCAATGAGTTTGCACACACATCAGCGATGTGTCCGTGTGGTGCACACCCGTATCCGTGTGTTCCGCATGAAAACAAGTTCGTTTTTCGCCGGCATCACTGATGTCACACGGAGCACACAGTGGTGTGATCCGTGTGACATGTACCGAAGAAAACACGTATCTGTGGAATAAAATGCTTTTCAATACTCACCTGTCTACACCGCTGCTGTATTCAGGGCCCTGCTTCAGGGCTCACTCATTATGCTCATGCATATTCACTGCACAGCGGATCTGGAAGTAAGTGTGACCGCAGCGCCGGAGATAGCACTGTGGTACTGTAGCACCATGGACAGCAGCAGCATCGTGGACAGGTGAGTATAAAGTTCTTGCATTCCGTGTGCTATCACGGATTGCACATGGAGAACAGACGTGGGCCAAAACGTTTGTGGTTTTCACTGATGTGTGAAAGAGGCCTTACAAAGTTCATCATTCTTTTAAGCCACTGAAAATAGTAAAATATATAGCGTGCTTTTCCAAAAATAAGACATGGTCTATATTATTTTTGTTTCCAAAAACAGGGTTAGGGCTTATTATTGCGGGAGAGCTTATTTTTTCCCCATGAACAACAATCACATATTGATGCTTCAATTTACCTTGAAGATGTATGGCAAGCTTTAGGGTTATGTAATGCCTACCTGGATCCACAGACTCAGACGGGCTGTAATGGACAGGCTAGAGGGAAGCCACTCGCCAAGCAGGACCCCCAGAACCCTGAAATCCTTTAACCCCTATACAGGGATTTGGAATTACACAAGGCCCTGGAGATCACTACCTGTGGAAGGCTGCAGTCTGAGAGAGTAGTCGTCAGGCAGGGTCAAACAGGAATTGCGGAACAGGGACAGAATCGGCAGGCAAAGACGTAATCAGAAACAAGCAGAGGTCAAAACCGGATCAGGCAGCGAGGTATAAAAACAGCAGGCAGGAGGGTAGTCAGGAAACAAGAGGTAATCAGCACGAAATCACAGGACGAAACAGGAGCCAGAATTCTCAGAACTATCTCTGGCAGAGGTCAGCAGACAGGAGGGGAATTAAAAAGGGTGTGGTGTCTTCCCATAGGCTGTATCTGAATGATGGTACCTCAGCTGGGAGACACCCGCCACCTACAGTCAGCCAGTGGCACTGCAGATCCCCAGGAAACCCAGACCAGTGGATGAACGAAGCCTGCGCCCACCGGCGCCGCTGGCATCGACTCCTCTCCCATCACCAGCACCATCCACGGCAGGAACACGGCGTTGCCTGGCGATCGGAGCAGAAGTCGATGGAGCGGACTGCAGTGGTGACTTAACAGGTTAGTACCCTTAACTCTAACCTGCAGTCATAATTGCTGGGAGCAGTTTTTACCCTGCCATGGTGGGAGGAAGCAGCAGCATGATTTGGGAGCAACATTATGCCTCTTCCAGTGCCTCCAGCTTTAGGTTATGTCTCTACGATGTTAGTGACATAATGTAGCATCACGTGACGTAACCTAGTGCTGGAAAAGCTGCTTAACTAGGGCTTATTATATATATATATATATATATATATATATATATATATACAGTGGTGTGGAAAAGTGTCTGCCCCCTTCCTGATTTTTTATTCACACCACTGTATGTTTGGTTTACCATATTTATACCGGCCTGGAGAATGCTGCCAGAATATTATTATTACACATCGAATGCCGTAAAAATAAAACCCACAAAATAATTGTGGATTTTTCTCCCCATTTCTGTACATTAAAGTAAAGTGAATGGAGCTATTAAAAACTACAAAACATCCAAAAACATAAGCCCTCATAAGTTCGTATTGGGAGAAAAAGAAAAAATTTAAGGGGTTGTCCATAAATTGGATATCCCCTTCTCAATCATTATATTTCTGTCATGTAGAAAAATAACCTCCGGTGGGGGGGGGGCGTTCCGTTCAGCCTATCAATCCCCCAGAATTGAGTGTCACTACTGATGCAATTAGCTTCCGGGGGACCTATAGAGCTGGTATTACCTAGGGGGATCGCTCTGCCTCCATTGTATATTGGTAATGGGTTTACTATAAGTGGTAATACACAGATCAGGAAGAAGCCCAGCATTTCTGGAACGTACATCTGTGTTCCTAAGGACAAGCCTGTGATATTGCAGGCAGTAATAACGGCACTGCAGTCCTGTAATTGCTTCCATGCTAACCCATCTAGTGCTGCTAGGTCGTGCAATAAATTTCTCTGCAGTGAGAGATTTGCCTTTTATCTGTTCTGTGGATGAATTAAGAGTGAATTGCAATAGACAGTTTTGCTGACTACTCCATATGGATATCATTTTAATACAGCATTAACATGGGCACTGTTGCTTGGTTTTGCTGCAATTCACCAATTGAGATTTAACTCTTTCAAAGATATAGAAGCGACAGCGAAATAAAAAACTGACGTAATATACTCAAAAGAAAACTCCGAGGCCTGATTCGTCAGTTTTCGCTAGTTTTCTGGCATAAAACTATATGAAATGTTGAAACAATTTTTTATAACTCTTAAGGCTTGGAAAACATTAGTGTATAAATTAGATGAGTGCGATGCGAGAAAATCTCGTACTGCACTTGTACGTGAATGTTGCAAGTCAGGTTTGGGAGTTTTTAATCAGCTCTAATCGGACTGAGTTAAAAAATCATTGCACGCTGTAATCGGCAGGGTGTCTCAGATCACGTGCGCCCATACAAGTCTATAAGCGCATGTGAAAAATCGGACTGCACTCGGATGTCATCTAAGTGCAGTCTAACAATATACGTTGAGACAGGCAATGGAGAAGATTAATCTCTCCTCCTCCTCCTCACCTGTGCTCTGATTATTGCATGCATTGCATTGCATTGGAGAATCAGATCACAATATAGTGACACTCCTCATGCTCGCAGCAGAGTTTTAGTGTCATTAGCATATCACATCCGATGCGCTAGCATGCTATACACTAGTGTGTCACTCAGCCTTACCTTCACAAAAAAATTTGCAACCTTTGCCATTTTATGCCAATTACAACCAGCTATGCCAACTCTTTGAAAAATGAGAGTGTTTTTGTCAGGGGGGAATAGTTAACTGTGGCTCTAAAATTCAATTTTTATGACGTAAATGTTCTCAGCCGCTGACTGGGATACATGCCTTGTGGTGGCGCTCCACAGCTGGAGGATGTGTCATTCATTAAAAGGGCTGTCCAGTTAAAACAAATTATTACATATCAATAAGATAGGTCATAACTTGCTGATTGGTTCTGGTCACAGCGGTGAAGCATCCACCAATCAGCAGATTGGGAAACTTTTATCCCCATTACAAGATAGCGTGGCAGGTTAGATCCATGACCACCATTCCATTCATTCCGTATGGGACTGCCAGAAAAAGCCGAGCAAATTACTCAACGGCCCTTTAGGAAATTACCGTAATACAATGCAGGTATCATGAGTGGCATGTGCATTCAGACCTATGGATGTCTGACGCACAACAGAATATACAACAAACAATACAACAGGTAGGGGGGAACACCAGGGACATAATAACATAGCTCTAATGAGGGGGGTAAAAAAGACACCTCCTGCACTAACCTGCAGCTGTCCCTATCCTCCTAGCCAGGCCCTAAACAGTCTCCTCAACTATCGCCGAACAGGAACCTAAGACCCTAAAAATACCCTGCAGTGGCTATGGATAGTACATTGACAGGTGGGAGATGCTAGCCCCACTGCTACACTAATATGATACAGGGGAAGGTAAGACAAACAGGGGAAAGTAGCAACAAAAAAGGATAAGGCTCAATTTCAGGAACAAGCCTTCAAAGGACCATCAACCAAGGCGGCCAGTGAACAATTGGATTTGTATCTTCAGCAAGGAATGCTAGGTAACATCTCTACTTAAACCTGAAGAGGTGTGGCTACAAAGTAGCTGCAGCTGTAACACTCAGCTAGGACTGCTGAACAACAAAACTGACAGTAACTCATAATGCACTGAAGGAAATGAAACCATGTCTAAATGTTGATTACCAGATGGAAATGAGGGATTCCAACCCAGAATCCGTCACTAGTCTCCGAAAATAGAGAGACGACCGTGACAGCAGGGAGCACAAGCCCACTGCTGATCCATTCCAACAAGGATAATAGTTCCCTGTTCTGCCATTCTGCGTAGGTCTGACTGATCAGACAACAACTGATCAACACATTATCATCTATACTAGGTGATAACTTGTTTCGATCAACCCATAAAGGGACTCTGTCAGCAGGTTTCTGCAATATAATCTAAAGAGACTATGCTCTAAAGCGGACTTTACATGCTACAATATCGTTAATGATTTATCGTCGGGGTCACGTTGTTTGTGATGCACATCCGGCATCATTAACGATATCGCAGCGTGTGACACTTATATGCGACCTAAAACGATCGCAAAAGCGGCCAAAATCGTTTGCTGCGGAGACGTCGTTCTGAAACAAAAAATCGTTCTCTTCGAATTAGCGATATTGTTCCTAGTTCCTGCGGCAGCACACATCGCTATGTGTGACACCACAGGAGCGACAAACATCTCCTTACCTGCCTCCACCGCCAATGCGGAAGGAAGGAGGTGGGTGGGATGTTTACGTCCCGCTCATCTCCGCCCCTCCGCTTCTATTGGACGGCTGCCGTGTGACGTCGCTGTGACGCCGCACAACCCGTCTACTTAGACAGGAGGTGGATCGCCGGCCAGAGCGACGTCGCAGGACAGGTAAGTCCATGTGACGGGGGTAAGCGAGGTTGTGCACGACGGGCAGTGATTTGCCCGTGTCGCACAACTGACGGGTGCGGGTACGATCGCTTGCGATCTCGCTAGCGAGATCGCAGAATGTAAAGCCCGCTTAAGAGTTTAAACAGAGAATTCAGCCCTGCATCTGTTATCTCACAGTCTTTTTTTGTTTACCTACAATGTTAGTTTAAGCCCCTTAGCTTTATCATTAGTGGGTCTCAGCAGTGCGTGATTTGTAGTCTGACTCCACCCCCCTCTGTGATTAGCAGCTTCTGTCTGTGGAAATGTACACTGAAAGCCTGGAGAGAGGCCAGCTCTCCCAGCACTGCTACATATAAAATCTCAAATCTTTCACTGTGTCAGAATGGCTGCACACAGTAATCTAAGTGACACACTGTTGAACTCAGGGCCTCTTTGCCTACATCATGCTGCTCTCAGATGAGGTATCAAAAACTATAAAGCTGTGTAGTATTGTCCCATTTAAACTGTGTGGCCTAACTCTACCTTTGTATATATTCATCTTATATGTACCATGTTCCACTTGATAGTTATTACAAAAACAGCAGTGCTCTTAGGTTAGAATATCTAGAAAATACAGTGCCATACAAAGCACCATGTTGTGGTACACATTGTGACTACATGACTTCTGGACATGGAATGGACCCTCATTCCAAACTACATTGCCCAATAAAATAAAACACACAACATATTATTTTGGTTTAAAAAGACCACAGCTTTATATTAGGCATATTCTGAGATTCACAAATACCGTGGGTTTCCCTAGCTGCCTGCCATACAGTAATCCAGAGGCGGCACGCTCTGACTTGCCACACGTGGCAAAGCCAGTCCACTTTAACGGCTTCAATGACCCTACCAAAGCTCCTCATTCCTGTGCTTAACAGCTAAGCCACCCCTGGATGACGTTACCAGTATCACATCCTTCAGGCTGGCCACCACAGCGCAGCCTATTCACCACCATTGTGTAACAGCTTCTATTAACTTTCTAACTTGCCACCCACTTCCACCTGACACACAATATCATATATGTAACAGTAATAAACCAGCCAGATTTGATTTAAACTGTCTTTCATTCTGACTTTTCTCTTTTTTTTTTTTTTTAATTAAAACCAGGCAATGATACCTAAACGAGCAATCAACAGGAAGAGAGCGCTCACTTCCTGTTGAATAACTCGTTTGGTCCGAAGGCGGGGAGACAGAAGCTGGTACTGATTGGACGTGGAGCTCGCGTGACGTCACAATCCCACGTGGTGCCCCGGCACAACGATCTTGGACACCACTGGAAGGGCGCGGGTACAGGAGGTGAGTATAGGCTTTATTATTTTACCTGAGGGAAACATGGAATCAGAAGAGGTTGCTCTAGTAGAGGACAACCCCATTAATTCTGCAAATTGTTTCTGTCGCTTTACTCGGCTTTGTTCACCCTTGTTTCTGTTTTAAGAAAATACATTATTAAGACCTCTGTTATGATCAGAAAAATATAATCAAAACTTACCAGTTTTTATTTCTACATGAACTCAAGCTGCAAGTCTATATAGACCAATACAGCCCTTTTACGATCGTTCTGTCCACATACTGTTTGCATGTTGTCATTTTAGGATTTCTAAAAGAGTAAATCAGCTGATGAATGGTAGGTTTATTTCAGTGATTCCCAAACCTTTCTAAGTGGCTAAGAGCACCAGACAATTCATAAAAAAGGGCATTTCAACACTATCTCTAATGGTGCATGCCCACAATCAGTGTTTGCAGAATTTTGGATGGAGAGTGTTTTCGCTGCGTTCAAGACGCTGCATTGTACAGTGCAAGCACAGTGGATGGGATTTATAGAAATCCCGTGCCCACTGTGTGTGTACGGCCTGCAGTGAAAAGTGACCTGCGGTGCGGCTTTCTGAGCCGCAAGCATGTTAATTCTTTGCTGCTGAGTCGCAAGCGTCCTCCGTAGGGAGAACACAAGCGAGAGATTGCAGAGCCCCAAACCCTGACCACTGGCAGCTGCTGTCTCCTGCGATCTCCTGCAGAGAAAACTCAAGGCCCCGCAGGTCAGTAACCGCTACATCCAGAACGCAACAGGTCCTGGGCACGTATCATTAAACTGGATTTACACTACTGGGTTTTGCTTTCTATATATGCTCCATGGCACAAGGATCGGCTGTGGATCTCCTGATCTGTAATAGACAGCCTTAATATAGCAAATATCAAATGTCAAGCTGGCCGGTTAACGCATCGTGGTTTGTACTTGAACCATGAAACACACATGTGTGAATCCAGCCCTAAGCGGGCTTTACACACTACGATTTTGCTACAGCGATCTTGTTGGGGTCACGGAATTTGTGACGCACATCCGGCCGCTGTAGCGATCTCGTTGTGTGTGACGACTAGGAGCGATTTTGGATTGATGCAAAAACGTCCAAAATCGCTCCTCATTGACATGGGGGTCCGCTCCCAAGTATCGATGCTATTGCTTCGCCGAAGTTGTTCCTCGTTCCTGCGGCAGTGCACATCGCTGTGTGTGACTCCCGTAGGGACAAGGAACATCTCCTTACCTGCCGCTGGCCACAATGCGGAAGGAAGGAGATGGGCGGGATGTTCGTCCCGCTCATCTCCGCCCCTCCGCTTTCATTGGGCGGCCGCTTAGTGACGTCGCTGTGACACCGAACGGACCGCCCCCTTTGCAAGGACGCGGTACGACGGTCACAGCGACGTCGCTATGCAGGTAAGTATGTGTGACGGGGTGCCGGATTTTGTGCGCGACGGGCAGCGATATGCCCGTTTCGCACAAACGATGGGGGCGGGTAGCATGCTAGCGATATCGGTACCTATACCGTAGCATGTAAAGCCACCCTAAGGCTACATTCGGACAATGAGCTTTTGGTGAGTTTTAGATGTTGCAGAATTTCTGAACCATTATTATTATTGATTTACTTAGATGAGGATTACATGCATTTTTGATGCGTTTTCTAAATGTGTTTTTTCCACAACTAATACAAGTCTATGGGTAAAATCTGCACAAAAACAGCATACCGCAAGAGAAACTGACATGTTGTGGATCCGAAACACGGTCAGTTTATGCTGCGTAAAAAAATGCACAGTGGACATGAGATTTCTATACATCCCATCCACTTTGCTGGAACTGTAAGACGCTGCATTTTTGACTCACCAAAAACTCATTGTGGGAATGGAGCCTTATCTATTATGCTACACCCAAGATTACATATATAAATAGACAAAATCAGACAGTGCCTATAGGCACCAGAAATAAAAGGACACACCACTAAAAATAAAACACCATTAGTAAATAGTCCTTGAATTCTCCTCTAAAGTTACTAAAATTCCTACTTATTTTACATCTCGGGACGCTAGATTCTAATCATTAATGTCATCATAACAGTCTCCAAAGGGAATGTTCAGCTTTACTACAGCCCTGAAATACATATCTGTATAGCTATTATGTGGTTACACGTGAGCACGGGATGCCTCACTAGTACAGATGAGCGAAAGCGGTTTAGCGCATTCAGCTCGACCTTAGATAAAATTTGGGACCCGGACTTGCCCTGAACTCCAATGGAAGTCACTAATGGGCAGTTTGGGTCTCTGCCCACATGCAGCCATAAATAGATCACTTCCGGGGGTGGGCAGGGTTTTTCCATTTTTTTGTTTGGCACACACGATTTCTGATCACGCTGTTGTTACCCCCAGTACGAGCCGATCAAATACTGCAAGAGTCTCACACTGGGCTGCGCGCTGAGCATATCTGAAACAGCAATACTCACACGAGAGGTTTGTATATGTAAAGCTCCTGAACTCTGTTTGTTTTGTAAAGACTGTTTTTGGTACGAACATCGAACTTCGGTTTCGCTCATCCTTACTCACTAGGCACATTTGACATCAGTGGTGACAACTTTGTAACCAGATATCACTTCTATATTACCATAGTTTAAAAAAGAATGGGAGACAGCGTCCCATTGGGTGATGTTCAATTCAATTAGTCTTTATTCCATTGGTTGAACACAGCAGCGTTTAGATTGGTTTGGTCTTTTCCAAGCCTTGAAAAACACCAAACTGGTCGAAACGTTGCTGTGTTAAACCAATGGAATACAGACGAATTGAATTGAACTTCACCCAATGGGACGCTGTCACCCCCTCTTTTTTATGGTATGTTATTCAAGTAATCCCTTGACTTGGACATGTGTCTCTGAATGTGTGGTGATCCCACAGGTGGCTCAACTTTTTGACCAGGATGTTGTGGACTGTTTTTTGCTCCATATATTACCATAGTTGTCACACAGTTCTCTCTAAAGGATGTAAAACGTTTCTAGGTGCTATAAAGAAGTCAAGTAAACAAGCCAAGAAACACAATTGTCAGCTGGGAGTGAGCTGAATTTGAAGTAGCTGAAGTCAACTTATGGCTCAACTGGACTGCTCGCATTTCTCTGAGCAAAGTATATGGCAGCCAAAATAAGTATATCAGTGTCGTAATACGATAATATAGACAAGGGTATGAAATAGAAAATGCATTAGGATGAGTGCTTTCAATACAGGTCTAAATAACACTGCAAGAAGGCCAACGAGCGCCATTCCCGAGGTTCCACATTGTGTTTTGTATAGAGATGCAATCTGTTTGTCAGGATCAGTTCACATGTGAGTGTCAGGCTTCTCAGGCAAGGGTCATTCCATGTCGGTCTAGTCAAAGACTAGTCCAGAGATAATTACTGTGCTTAGAAGTCAATCATCGCTTAAGAAGCACAAATTAATTAGGCAACTCTTAATGGCAACATTCAATCACTCCCTTATGCCATGTAGATTCACCTATGAACACCACTGAACTTATTATTAATCTTTACATATCATGTGCCGACAGGGTAAGATCAAAAACTGTCTCCCCCAGCAAAAGTATTTGTAAAGGCTTCTTTCTGATTTTTTTCTTGTCGAATTGCATAGTATAAACGTATAATGCCCCCATAATATTGCCACAATGTGCTACATACAAATTTAGCAAATGTTACCTTGACTTGAACTACAATATCACAGAACTATAACAGTGTAATTATACACCAATCTCCTAACAACACTAAATTACTTATGCCTTGCTATTAAAGATGAGCGAACGTGAACTGTAAAGTTTCTTTATGGTAAGAGGGTTCATTTTCAGTTATTTCTTTGGCTTGTTAACCCTAAGGGGTACTTTGCACGTTGCGACATCGCTACTGCGATCTCGTCGGGGTCAAATCGAAAGTGACGCACATCCGGCGCCGGTAACGACGTTGCAACGTGTAAAGCCTAGAAGCACCGATAAACGATCGCAAAAGCGTCGAAAATCGATGATCTGTGTAGTGTCGGTCATTTGCATAATTTCGCTGCATCGACAGGTACGATATTGTTCTTCGTTCCTGCGGCAGCACACATCGCTGTGTATGAAGCCGCAGGAGCGAGGAACATCTCCTACCTGCGTCACGCCTGCAATGAGGAAGGAAGGAGGTGGGCGGGATGTTTACGTACTGCTCATCTCCCCGCCCCTCCGCTTCTATTGGCCGCCTGCCGTGTGACGTCGCTGTGACGCTGCACGACCCGCCCCCTTAGGAAGGAGGCGGGTCGCCGGCCAGATCGACGTCGCAGGGCAGGTAAGTGCGTGTGAAGCTGCCGTAGCAATAATGTTCGCTACAGCAGCTATCACAAGATATCGCATGTGCGACGGGGGCGGGGACTATCGCGCTCGGCATCACTACAATCGGCTAGCCATGTCGCAGCGTGCAAAGTACCCCTAAGGCCACATGCGCATTGCTGAGTATTTGGTGAGTTCTTTACCTCAGTATTTGTAGCCAAAACCAGGAGTGGATGAAAAATGCAGAAGCGGTGCCCGTGTTTCTATTATACTTTTCCTCTGATTGTTCCACTCCTGGTTTTGGCTACAAATACAGAGGTAATAACCTCACCAAAGGGCATGGGCACATGGCATAATTTGGTGTCATCTCAGGTTCTGAGATCTATATAATTGACCAGGTGTGTCCTGCAGTGTCTGATCATTGGATTTATAAAAAATAAAAACTATAAGGAGATTTGTGCTGCCTGAACCATAAGCAGCATGACTCAGACTCTGGCTGTGTTAATGTAGCTATGCATATTTTATTTCAATGTGCTGCAATGTTTCAGAGAAAAACTAATCTTGGATGACTAGTTTGAGGTCAGTCAAGAGTGTCTACTTCCCCGCCTCGCTTTCTTAGACTGAAAAGTCTCACCTTATGGCTAGGTGACAGCATCGGATGCGATATGCTAATGACTCTCGGCTCAGGCTCTGCTGCCAGCGTGATCCTAGTGTCATGCAACTGTGACCCGATCCTGCAATCAGGTCACAGCTGTTAAGCTGAGGACGGGTGCTGCGGAGGAGAGGGAGGAGTTAATCCCCCCATCTCCTCCATTGTCAGCCTGTGCGTATATCGCACTGCACTTCGATTACATCCGAGTGCAGTCCGATGTATCTCTCGCATCCATTCACTTGAATGGGTGCGAGGTATACGGCTCTGGCAGAAAATCGCAGCATGCTGCCGCTTTTCTTGCATCCAGAATCTTGATGCAAGAAAAGCTGACTAACTACTCTCCCTCATTGACTAACATTGGTCCGAGTGCAATGCGAGCTTTTCTCGCATTGCACTCGTCCGATTTTCACGCTCGTGTGAGCGTACCCTATGTGTGTGTATAAGGAGAAAACAGTGAATGGGAGGAGGACGATGTCTCCCTGGGAGCCTACCTTGAACTAGTCATTTGAAATGCATAATAACCGGATGGCTTGTCAAAGGATGTTTTCTCTGAAATGCCATAGTTTCGGAGTAAAAGATAAATAACTACAATAATGCCATTATTCAGTACCATAGATTTCCAGACACGTTCCTTTTAAAAACTAAACATTGATGTCTGTCTTGTCTCTGATGGCCATCCTGGTTCTCATGACCGTCCTTGCTCTGATGACTATCCTGTCTCTGATGGCTGTCCTGTCTCTGATGGCCGTCCTGTCTCTGATGGTCCTACTGTCTCTGATGGCCCTACTGTCTCTGATGGCCATCCTCTCTCTGATGACTATCCTGTCTCTGATGGCTGTCCTGTCTCTGATGGCCGTCCTGTCTCTGATGGTCCTACTGTCTCTGATGGCCCTACTGTCTCTGATGGCCATCCTCTCTCTGATGCCCCTACTGTCTCTGATGCCCCTACTGTCTCTGACAGCCGTCCTGTCTCTGACGGCCGTCCTGCCTCTGTCAGCCGTCCTGTCTCTGACGGCCGTCCTGTCTCTGATGGCTGTCCTGTCTCTGATGACCGTCCTATCTCTGATGAATATCCTGTCTTCTGTTTTATCACCAGAAACAATGACACATACTGTGCTACACAGGCAATGTTTCACAATCAGAAGCGTGCTATTCTGTTATTACTTATGTTGTTGGGGTGTAAGTGACAGATCCGTCTATCTCTAGTCAGCAAATTTACCATCAACCCCGTTTTCCAATGCAATATCTCTAATGTCATCAGCAAGTGGTCAGCATGATGATGAGGAAGGTAGCAGAGCTTTTAGCACGAAATGTGAACCTCACTTTTCTCCCCTCCGTCTCAAGAGGAATCAAGAACAGTATTTCCAAGTAGTGACACAATTCGATGAAACTACCAGCAAGTATTCCTTAAGAAAATATAAGGTAGCATTTATTTTAGTGATATCCACAGGATTGTTTCTCTAGCATTCTTGATGTCTCCTGCGGAAAGGCTTCCGTCCCAGACTCTCCCACTGTATCTAATGGTAAACGGTCGAACATAATTGCTGACTTGCCCCAATGAGTTATTTCACTTTCTGAGGTCGCACACAACGCATTTTGTGAGGACAATTTTTGTGTAGTCCGCAGTATGGATCACGCCAAGGGTGTAAACAATGTTTACTGGTGCTGCCGATACTGTACTGGACCCTATTCATAGAATGGAAGGTGGGGAAGCCCATGCCATTTACAATAGTAGGTGTTAGCATTCTTATAGTGGTGGTTGCTACAATACATATATAATAAAAGATCCTAATGATATGTAATATTAATAGGATGAGCCCAAGACAAATAAATCTAATTCACTCTTATGTAAAAACAGTTCCCTTGCATGATATGGCCACACAAACTCCCACATTAGTATCACACAACCATTTCACAATCGCAATCTTCGCCAATGGCAATCCATCAAGTAGTCACATCACCAGCGACCAATCTACGGATTAACATATTATCAGCAATTACATAAATCATTAACAATAGCATGTGACATATGAAGGACGCAGTGCACGGAAGAGACGCTTAAAGCGTTATCTGCAGAAGACACTGGTGCAGGTTTTGATCAAGGGGTTAATGAGAATCTTACACCGGAGGTTGCCATGGTGACGTTAGCATTAGTGCACTGCCATGGCCGCTGTGCTCACTTATCTTTCCCGAATGCATAGAAAAATAATAATTGTGCTAAATGCAGCATACAGCTGAACACGGCAAGTCAGCGCAAGCCGAATGCGTCTGGGTACATCAATATGGGGATGTGATTGGTGCTTTGGGCTGAACGCTTTTGTTTTGCAGGCGAGATGGAAACCACCGTTTCTCAGCAAAGATGGGATTCCTATGGGTGGTCTGCGCATGTGGGGAGGGAAGTCCCTTAACCCCTCGTTTGCCAGGTACTCACAGAGCTCTCAGTTTGACCCACATCTTCTTGCTCGGGGCCGATTTCAGCTCGAATGGAGACGTGCATCCCTCTAGCAGATCTTTGTCGACGCTGGGAGCCTCCATCATTCCTGCGGAAGAGAGGAAAAACGTGTCAGTCGGTTGATATAAAGGTTTATTTTGGGCTCGTGGGTACGTCATTCCAGCCAAATCGCAGATCAAGGTCTGATCAAACGCTCAGTTACGTGTGACATGATTGATATATTGACATCGCTGATTGACAGATAGGACCTGCTCATTAAAACTCATATTAGACATGTGACCTAGAAGACCATGGGGGCAAAACAATTGATACAGAGAGATGGACAGGTCCACTGTGTTACAACATACCAAAACAGCAGTCTGCCAGGACGGATCTGTGCCAGCACGGAAGGGGTTCATGCAAATTATTTTTCTCTCACATGTTCTGTGGTCTCCCCTGCGTCCTTCAGGGAAATCAGTCCATTCTCCTTGCGCTGTGATGGATAAATGTGGGCAGCAGGAAGGGGGGGGACTAATACCAGCAGCAATAGCATGAAGCAGGACGCCTGCCCCTTCTGCAGAGGGATCTGTACGCGTGCTACTGATCGAGATACAGCATGGTATACCTCTAATCCATGGAGATCCTCCCCCAGTGACTCTAACAGGTTATCATTATCAGACTTTGCCCACACTATTTCCATCTATGCTGCAGGATTTCCATAAGACCTGTGCGGGAAGTCCGGCTCTCCAGAGGTGCCACATGTCTCTGCCATGGCAATGTGACATTTCCTAAACAACGGATTATACGCTCGTCAGCATAAAACTGCACTGCACCAAAAGCACAATACACACTCTGCAACTGATGAAAGAGGTTGTGCTCATTAAATTTCTTCTATTAACACAGATTAGCATATGTAAAAGCCCACAAAATACGGGAAGAGGGCACTGAGGAGTCCCTGTCTGTGCCCGTGTCCGAATAATCAGCCTAGAGCGGAGATTTACTGACAGAAGTAAATAACCTGTGGCTGTATGTTATTAATGTATATCTCGATAGATCCCTAAATCACAGATAACAAAGTGGCTTTCCGCCGGTTGCTAGGCAACACCCCACAAACACACAGTCGCCCATTTAGCGGCGGTCCATCTTATATACTTTGTATTCAGCTCTGGAACTATAGAAATGTCAGTGACATGGAAATGTAACGAGGCGTCCTGAACAATGCCCATTGCTATTCAGGTGATAAGTTGCAGTATGGATATGAAGGAAACATTTGCCGAGTGACTGATTTATCTTTTAAGATAAAGGCCACTTTACTGTGAGCGGAATATTAAGGCAGGAGGCCACATATAAGTGTTTCCCTGTACATTTTCATCAGCCAAGCACATACACAGAAGGCCATGCTTTCCTTGAAACCTAGAAATGAACCCCTATATCCCACGCCCAGCGAAAGTAAAAATCAAGGACATACAATAAGAATGTATATAAGATCTGTATGGCAGTACCCAGACAAAGGGGGCTTTGCACTTTGCGACATTGCTACTGCGATCTCGTCGGGGTCAAATCGAAAGTGACGCACATCCGGTGCTGGTAACGACGTTGCAACGTGTAAAGCCTAGAAGCACCGATAACCGATCGCAAAAGCATTGAAAATCGGTGATCTGTGTAGTGTCGGTTATTTCCATAATTTCGCTGCAGCGACAGGTATGATGTTGTTCCTCGTTCCTGTGGCAGCACACAACGCTGTGTATGAAGCCGCAGGAGCGAGGAACATTTCCTTACCTGCGTCCCGCCTGCAATGAAGAAGGAAGGAGGTGGGCGGAATATTTACATCCCGCTCATCTCCGCCCCTCCGCTTCTATTGGCCGCCTGCCATGTGACGTCGCTGTGACGCCGCAAGACCCGCCCCCTTAGGAAGGAGGCGGGTAGCCGGCCAGAGCGACGTCGCAAGGCAGGTAAGTGTGTGTGAAGCTGCCGTAGCGATAATATTCGCTACGGCAGCTATGACAAGATATCGCACGTACGACAGGGGCGGGGACTATCGCGATCGGCATCACTACAATCGGCTAGCGATGTCGCAGCGTGCAAAGTACCCCTTAGATGATAGCGATGCCGAGCTCGATAGGGGCGGGTCGTTTGGTGTCACAGCGACGTCACACGGCAGGCGGCCAATAGAAGCGGAGGGGCGGAGATGAGCGGGACGTAAGCATCCCGCCCACCTCCTTTCTTCTTCATAGCAGGCGAGACACATGTAAGGAGATGTTCCTCGCTCCTGCGGCTTCACATACAGCGATGTGTGCTGCCGCAGGAACGAGGAACAACATCATACCTGTCACTGCGGTGAAATTATGGAAATGACCGACACTACACAGATCCCCGATTTTCAACGCTTTTGCGATCGTTTATCGGTGCTTCTAGGCTTTACACGTTGCGACGTCGTTACTGGCGCCGTATGTGCATCACTTTCGATTTGACCCCGACAAGATCGCAGTAGCGATGTCGCAACGTGCAAAGCCCCCCTTAGGGCTCATTCACATATCAATTTTTTATGTATGATTGCTATCCGCTTTTTTTTTTAATGGGACAGTCTATGGGGCTGACTCCAAGTACTGTTTATTCTTCAGACCAAGTCGTCTGTGCAACATAATGGATACATGTTCGATATCGGCAATGCAAGTCTATGGGTCTGTGAAAAAAAATCAAGACAAAAAGGCTGACGGTGCTCCCAAAACTGCAATGTGAACAGTTGCATAACTAAACATGACATAAAATGACTCTGAAATGCTAAAGCATGAAAACCATGAATGTAAGAATACAGATATGCATTACTTCCAAAGGAAATCTAACAAAAAATTGAGATACTTAGCATACAAAAATGGCCATTTCTATATCTATCCAGTAGCCACGTCAAGGCATACCTCATATACTAGGTTTCTACTTACTCTGAACTGAAGGCTCTCTCTGTGTTTAAAAACCTCCTGCGCATTGGCACGTAGGAACCTACTATAGAGAATTGTGTTCTTCCCTATACTAGGGAGTTCTTGGTACTTAGTGCCTTATGGAGGGTCAGCATGTCACCACTTTACAGATCTATTCTCTCCTAAAAGCAATATTTCTAAACAGGCATGTTCTATCTATACTACTGAACACAGCAGATTTAACATGTTAGATAAAATCAGAGAAACAACAAGAGTTAAGGCCGCTTTACACACTGTGATATCGGTACCGATATCGCTAGTGTGGGTACCCGCCCCCATCTGTTGTGCGACACGGGCAAATCGCTGCCCGTGGCGCACAACATCGCCCAGAGCCGTCACACATACTTACCTGCCTAGCGACGTCGCTGTGACCGGCGAACCGCCTCCTTTCTAAGGGGGCGGTTCTTTCAGCGTCACAGCGACGTCACAGCAGCGTCACTGAACCGCCGCCCAATAGCAGCGGAGGGGCGGAGATGAGCGGGACGTAACATCCCGCCCACCTCCTTCCTTCTGCATAGCGTCCGGGAGGCAGGTAAGGAGAGCTTCCTCGTTCCTGCGGCGTCACACGGAGCGATGTGTGCTGCCGCAGGAACGAGGAACAATTTCGTTACTGCTGCAGTAACGATATTTGAGAATGGACCCCCATGTCACCGATGAGCGATTTTGCACGTTTTGCGACGATGCAAAATCGCTCATAGGTGTCACACGCAACGGCATCGCTAATGCGGCCGGATGTGCGTCACAAATTCCATGACCCCAACGACAACGCATTAGCGATGTCGTAGTGTGTAAAGCCCCCTTTACAGTATACAATAGAGAGACATTATTTTATGGGTGCTGTAAAATAGTTCTGTGATGCCCCTGAACTAATCAGGGTGTCACAGGGAACTGCACACCAGTGGGTGGTCTAGCTGGAAAAGGGCCACCCACCTAGGGGTCAGGTAGACTAGTGGGAGGGAGATAGTCAGTGAAGTGGTAACCCTCAGAGAGTGAGGAGCTGAGGGAGTTGGAGCTCCCTTTGGTTGGGTCGCAGACGGTGGTCTGGGACCAGAGGAGTCGGAGACCCGGTCGCAGGGTATTGGAGAAGGGTGCCCAGACTTAGTTTTGGAGAACGGTCGGCACCGGAAAATCTAGTAACCGGACTGGTACCGAGCACGGCGGGGTACTGGGCCCTAGATCAGGGAGTAGGTTTATGCAACCTGATAATTAACCTGTGGAGGATAGTCTCTTTATGAACTTTCCGCAAGAGCTCAGAGATTGAAGGCACCAACACAACGAGGGGGATAGGGCTTTCCAGCTTATGAGGCCCACTGAGATCCCAAGTGTCAGCCATCGAGAGCAGAGCTCCTCTAACTAATTGTAGGGAGTAGAATCCCGAAAGCTTCAGGCTGAGGGGTCACTCAGAACATCTAAATATAGTGCATGGAGGCAGGTCCAGAACCATCAGCAATACCAACAGGGATGGATATCCGGACGAGCTCCCCTGAGTGGTAGCGGCACCCAGAGACTTGGTTTACTCCTGTGTGAGAGTCTGCTTAATGGTCGCACCAACACCCACACGACCTGAGTGAGTACGCTGCATTCCCCTGAGTCTGCCCGCCTAGCCTGCACCACGCTCCCCTACAACTCCACCATCCTGAGTCCCGGGGCCTACCCTACCCGTGGAGGGAACGTCATCTGGCTGCCCTGCTCCATCTACCCCCAGGTACTCCCATCGGCAGCAGCGGTACTCCCCTTACAGCGAACCACGGGTGGCTTCATGAACAATAACCCCCTTTTTATTTTCGGGTGGCCGTAAGCCCCCGGGTCCGGAGACTCTCGAGCCACAGCAACCCCGGATCTGAGCAGTCTGACTGCTGCAGGGACGGTACAGTTCCATATATTAGAGCTTCTATACAGCTGTATATTTGTTTTTACATATATTCCTTGCTTCAGGTTCAGACTTTTAAGGCCAATGCAACTCAACGGATCAGAACTGATGGCAAAACTGATGAAAAATGCATCAGTTGCATTTGTGCTTTTTTCCTATTTACTCCCAGGCGCTAACCAAAGCTGGATCCAATAATTACATGAAGTTGTGATCTGGCCTTCAAAACAGTGCAAAAACTGATTCACTGGACAGGTGGGGAAAATCTTATCATAAACTGTGATCAGTTTCTCTGGCCCATTGGGGCTCACAATCTAAATTCCCTATAAGAATGTCTTTGAAATAAAACCTTAGCACCCAGAGGAAACCTACGCAAATATGGGGAGAACATACAAACTCCTTGCAGATTTTGTCCTTTATAGGATTTGAACCCAGGACCCCAGAGCTGCAATACTGCAGTGCTAACCACTGAGGCACCATGCTAACCACTGAGCCACCATGCTGCCCGTAGTCCCATAGGATCAAATTCTGACAGGGGAAGGAAGAGAACAAAAGTTCTCCATCATCTCCATTCTATGAGCGCGTTGAAATCGTACTGCAGTAGGATGTCATCTGAGTGTAGTCCTATGATTTCCATGCACCCCTAAACTTTAAAGGGAACCAATCACCAAGATTTTCATATATAACCTAAAGCCAGTGCTATACTGGCACTATCAGGCAGAGTCTACACATATCTTTAGTGGTCAGCTCAGATGTTTACGTTTTAAAACAGAAGAAGGAAAAGTTGATAAAATCGGTAGCTGCTTGGGTGACAGCAGCTGAGGATCAGATAATATCTGGTGGGGAATTCATAGTTATCCCCTCCCTCTGTTAGAATTAGCATAAGTATTATACAAACGATTCCCTTTTTCCTTTGCAGGACCTGTGTGAGGTCATACCCATGTGACCAGAAGGGGCGGGGCCTCAGCCAACAAAGCTGATACCAAGAAGCAACATTTTTCTGTTGGCTGAGGCCCCACTCCTTCTGGTCAAACAAGTATGACCTCTCACAGGTCCTGCAAAGGAAAATGTGAATTGTTTGTATAATAGTTATGTTAATTCTAAGAGTGGGAGGGGATAACTCTGAAACCCCACCCCCTGATATCTGATCCGCAGCTGCTGTCACTGAAGAAGCTGCCTATTTTATAAAATTTACTTTCTTGTGTTTCAAAACCTAAACATCCAAGCTGACTACTAAAGGTATGTATAGAATCAGCCTGATAGTGCCAGTATAGCACTGGCTTTAGGTTACATATGAAAATCCTGATGATTGGTTCCCTTTAATGGGGGAACGTCCTCCAATATAAGCTGCTACTCTTCTTTTTTCACATGTTACATAGTCATGAGAGAAAAAAAGCGCTGAAACTGCCCCATAATATAACATTGGAATGAGTGCTATCCGATAAATATCAGCTAGCACTTGTCCAAGTTATACGCTCATGTCAGTGAGCCCTAATAGCAACATGAGCACCAATTCTGCATTTTTCACCCACCCCTGGTTTAGGTTTACAAATACTGATGCAAAATACTGACCAAATATTCATCGTGTGAACGTGGCCTAATGCTTTAATTATACAGCAAAGATAAAGAACTCAATGAATGAACTTCTTCAAAGACACTTCCATAAATGCCATAGTGTCCTCCAGCTAAATAAACAAATTATTTTCTAACATCTAATATATAAAGCTGAGTGTGTGTGTGAGTCCGCTAAAGGAATCCGTACCGTCGCATTTACAATCACGAAATTTTGCACAGATGCCTCATGTGACCCAGGGAGCGTCATAGACTATGTTTTGACAGAAAAATTTAACCCCCTGCTTTACAGTTAGTCTCTAAATCCTGCCGCCATTAAACTGAATGGAGGTGGGAGCTATAGGTTATTAATAACAACTGTCAGTGGTTGCTATAGGAACAAAATAAACTGTTAGTTGAGGCTTATGTGAGAGGTTATATGATGTCGGAGGAGAGATGGATAGAGAGACAGAAAAAGACATATGGGGAAAGAGACAGATACACAGACGGGGAAAGAGACAGCCCTGGAAAGAGACAGACGGGCAAAGAGACAGACGGGCAAAGAGACACACGGGGAAAGAGACAGACGGGGAAAGAGACAGACAGGGAAAGAGACAGATGGGCAAAGAGACAAACGGGCAAAGAGACAAGCGGGCAGAGACAAACGGGCAAAGAGACAGACGGGGAAAGAGACAGACCTGGAAAGAGACAGACCAAGACAGACGAGCAAAGAGACAGACGGGGAAAGAGACAGACGGGGAAAGAGACAGACGGGCAAAGAGACAAACGGGCAAAGAGACAGACGGGGAAAGAGACAGACGGGGAAAGAGACAGACCTGGAAAGAGACAGACCAAGACAGACGAGCAAAGAGACAGACGGGCAAAGAGACAGACGGGCAAAGAGACAGACCTGGAAAGAGACAGACCTGGAAAGAGACAGATGGGGAAAGAGACAGACGGGGAAAGAGACAGACGGGGAAAGAGACAGACGGGGAAAGAAACAGACGGGGAAAGAGACAGGTGGGGAAAGAGACAGACCTGGAAAGAGACAGACCAAGACAGACGGAAAAGAGACAGCCGGGGAAAGAGACAGACAGACACACACATAGAGACAGACAGGGAGATAGAGAGACAGACAGACACAGGGATGGAGACAGATAGACTGATACAAATACAGACAGAGATAGAAATAGTCAGACAGAGACATAGACACAGACAGATAAGGAAAGAGACAAAGAGATAGAGACAGAGAGACAGACAGACAGCGACACACAGACAGAGACTGGGAGAGAGACAGTTACTATCTCGGGCAACGCCCGGGTACTACAGCTAGTATAATATATTAATGGGAATATATAATTAATATTATTCAATTATTAACAATCAGTAAATCCTAAACTATAGTCAAGTGTAAAAGATCTCAAAGCGAAGGCTCTACAGCCTTTCAATAATTATCCAGACATAGCGTCTAGTCTGTTCATACATTTGTGCCTAGATCTGTTGTACAGCCCCATTCACAATGTTCTGCTAATCAATGAGGATCATGAAAGTCAGACCTGAGCTGTCAATAGTCTATAAAGTTACATACAGTGTGCAAAAACGGGGTGTTAATTTCTGCCAATAATAGTAGTGTCTAGGTAAGCAGGTTTCACTTCTACAGCATCTTCAACCAGGAGCTGAGCTGAGATATGGCTTCATCGTGCAGGACCAGAGCCCTGCAACACCTGGGTGTACTGGCTCCTCTGATAGAGAACCAAATAAATTGATATATGTACAGTATATTGTTGCCTGTTCTCAGTCATATATTAGCTCCAAATTTGGTATCTCCCTATATACTGTAACTTCCAAATGTTTTGACAGCGACCTAACTGGAGAATCCTTTTAAGGGCTCATGCGCACGTAACTGCTGATTATTCTGTAGCGATTTGACAGCACATGTGAGCTTCAAATCGCTGCAAGATGAATGCGGTATTTTTGTTAAAAAAAGCCGATTTCATGCGCTCGAAATGCTGCCCCCACCATAGATAGAGTGGGATCTGCATCCAGAACGCACAAATAATTGACATGCTGCTTTTATGAACGCACGGATTTGGGTCAAAATTTTAGCACCAAAATCGCTGCGTTCATAAAAGCAACGTGCGCACGTATCATGCACAATCGAATAGATTGTGCAGGAGACGCAGGACGCATGCATTTACGCTGCAGTGCAATACACAACATAAATGCATGCAAGTACGCAACATGCGCATGAGCCCTAAAGGAGTTTACCACAATAGACATTTGTTAAAGGGAACCTGTCAGGTGCAATATGCACCCAGAACTACGAGCAGTTCTAGGTGCATATTGCTAATCCCTGCATAACCGTCCCTGCATAAATAAAGAGATCTTTAGAAAAAGCACTTCTAAAAATCCTTCATTATATGCTAATGAGCACAGGGACTAGTCGCAAGGGCGTGCTAACATGCTATTCAACGCCCATTGCCATGCATCATCACGAATCATGCGCGTACCTGTGTTCGTTGTCACCGCTTCAGAACGCCGGGTTTAGCGTCAGTGCACATGATCAGAAGTCCCAACACTCCCGGTCACACGCACTATGAAGTTGGGTATACGCGTCTCGACTTCAGAGAGGTCTAGTGTGCATGACCAGAAATGCAGTGACTTGTGATCATGTGCGCTGACTCTAAACAGGTGACAACAGACACAGGTACGTGCATGACCGGTGATGACGCTGGGCAATGGGCATTGAATAGCATGTTAGCACGCCCCTGCCTAAGAGGGCAGAATGAACACAGGAACTCACGCCCTTGCAACTAGTCCCTGCATCTATTAGCATATCATAAAAGATCTTTAGAAATACTATTTCTATAGATCTCTTTATCTATGCTAGTGTATACAAGGACGGTTAGGCAGTGATTAGCAATATGTCCCCAGAACTGCTCGTGTTTCTGGGTGCATATTGGACCTGACAGGTTCCCTTTAACAATCCACACAGTGGGTGATATATGTCTAATCCTTGAGATCTCAACCGATTACTAATAAGGGATTCCGAGTCCCCATTGCTTCTCGCATCAAGACCGCAATGAGGAGGACCTTCAACAGATCACCGGTTGAGCATGCATGGCATCTCTTACTTCAATGTCTATGAGGCTGGTGGAAACAGCCTTCATCAATTGCACTGACATTGAAAGGTAATCTGTTAGAAATTCACTACTGACGAAAAAAAAAGATAGTTGTACTCTGAAATGCTAATGCATGCAAATCATGAATGTAAGAATATAGCAATTAATTGCTACTTAAGGAAATCTAAAATAATTGAGATATTTGGCATAAAAAATGGCCATTCCTATATCTGACCAGTAGCAGCTATTTTTGTATGCTAGATATCTATCATTTTTTTCTTAGATTTCCTTTAGCAGTATTGCATGTGTATATTCTTACATTCATGGTTTGCATGCTTTGGCATTACAGAGTGCAAGTGTCCTTCTTTGTCATTGTATGTTATGTTCAGGTATACACCTGTTCAGACTGCATGTTAGGGAGTGCCGTCAGTTTTTTGTGTAGATTATGGAGTCATGCCTTCTGTCTGTGCACCCCTCCCCCTCTAGCCATAGGTAATTGCATTCTCTAGTGGCAGGTTCCTACTTGCCCACACACTTGGAGGTTTTTAAACCCAGAGAAGCTTCAGTTCAGTGTAGGTTCCCAGTAATATGAGATTGCCTTGATGTTGCTACTGGGCAGATATAGAAATGGCCATTTTTGTATGCTAAATATCTACATTTTTTCTTATATTTCCTTAAGCAGTAATACATGTCTATATTCTTACATTCATCGTTTGCATGCTTTAGTATTTCAGAGTGCAGCTGTCTTTTTTGTCATTACGAGTATATATCAAGTTCAGTTATGCACCTCTTCACACTACATGTTATGGAGTGGCATCAGCCTTATTGTCTAGAAAATTCACTGATGTTAGGTTATGCTCACACTAGCGTACAACACGGCCACGTGTTTTATTGGATAGCATTTGGACCAGTGTTAGACTATGGGGCAGTGCAGATATGCAATTTTTTTCTCATACTGATATGGCATGAGAAGACTATCACAATATGCTGCGAGTGGTTCTGATATTCGGATAACGCTCACTCATAAAAGTCAATGGGTGCGTGTTAAATATTGGACTGCACTTGGATGACATCAGGGTGCAATCAGATTACCGTGGACACAGACAATGGATAAGATGGAGAAATTAAGTTTTCTGTCTAAATTGCACCAATGCTATGATTCTCTCAAGCAAAAGAATCGGATCACACTAAGGAGACACTTTAATCAAACTCTGGCAGAGTTTGATCTGAGTAACATTAACATAATTGTCCTGATTCTCTCATATGTATTTTTGTAATTCTGGCAATGTTTAATTTTCTTCATATCATGATATTTCTTAAAGGGATTGTCCACTCCTCGGACAACCCCTATGTTTTCCCACAGTAAATGACACTTATATTCACCTCTGATACCAGCACTGTTCCTGCAGTGTCAGCACTGGATCTCCCAGGCTTCATGTAACATTGTTATGTCACGCAATCCCTTGGTTTAATCAACGCTTTCTTCGCTCTTCCCGCCTTCTAAAAAATTAGACATCTGAAGTAAGTGAGAGCTGTGGCTGCTCTCTGATTTCATCCTAATGTCTGATTTGTCCGAAGGAAAGGAGAGGGAAGTAGGTGCTGATTAACCTAATGGATCGCGTGGGAGAGCCAGTGCCGTTACTGGAGGAAATGCACCAGCACTGGAGGTAAGCATAAGTATTGTTCTACTGCAGGGAATCATAGAAATTGAGAAGGGGTTGTCTTGAATAGGGGAGAACCTATTTAAAACATAAAATTAGTAATCCTGCAATTGTCACACTGGCCTCTAGGTTTTTTTCCGGCTTTAACAACTTATCCTGGAGGCTGGTGGGCACACTAAAATTGGCCAATTTGTGCAGTAAGTAACTTCATTTTACAAGTAAATGGACAATCACTTTGTCATCCATCACCTCCCAATACCTAACTAAAGGCTACTTTACACGCTGCGATATCGGTCCCGATATCGCTAGCGTGGGTACCCGCCCCCATCTGTTGTGCGACACGGGCAAATCGCTGCCCGTGCCGCACAACATCGCGCAGACCCGTCACACATACTTACCTGCCCGGCGACGTCGATGTGACCGGCGAACCGCCTCCTTTCTAAGGGTGCAGTCCGTGCGGCGTCACAGCGACGTCACTGAGCGGCCGCCCAATAGAAGCGGAGGGGCGGAGATGAGTGGCCGGAACATCCCGCCCACCTCCTTCCTTCCTCATAGCGGCCGGGAGGCAGGTAAGGAGAGGTTCCTCGTTCCTGCGGCATCACACGTAGCGATGTGTGCTGCCGCAGGAGCGACGAACTACATCGTTACTGCTGCAGTAACGATAATCGAGAATGGACCCCCATGTCACCGATGAGCGATTTTGCACGTTTTTGCAACGATGCAAAATCGCTCATCGGTGTCAAACGCAGCAACATCGCTAATGCGGCCGGATGTGCGTCACAAATTCCGTGACCCCAACGACTCCGCATTAGCGATGTCGCAGCGTGTAAAGCCCCCTTAAGGTCACGTTCACACATTGAGTTTTTTAAATCAGTATTTTTAAGCCAAAGCAGGAGAAGGTAAAAAATGTAGAAGTGGAGCACGAGTTTCTATTATACATTTCCTCTGACTGTTCCACTCATGGTTTTGGCTACAAATACTGAGGTAAAGACCTCACCAAATAATCAACATGTATACGTGGTCTAATATGTATAGTGACCTCATTCTAAGACTAAAGATAAATAATTGCCTGGACATTAAGAAAAAGCATGGTACATACAAATACTACACACCAGGGGTGGGCAATTAATTTTCCCAAGGGGCCACATGAGAAACAGTGACTGGTGTTGAGGGCCGAATCAATGGGCTGAAATTAATTATGCTCAATTTTAATATTAACATTTTAATTATAATTATTACTTGTATCAATATTGACTAGAGTTAAGTATGCTGACATCCCCTATATACCATATGAGACCCCACAGTCTCCTAAATACAGTATAAGCCCTCACATACCCTCCTAAATACAGTATGAGCCCTTACATAGCCTTCTAAATACAGTATGAAAACTCACATAGCCTCCTACATACAGTATTAGCCCTCACATAGCCTCCTACATACAGTATGAGCCCCACATAGACTCCTAAACACAGCATGAGCCCTTTATAAATACATTAGGAGCTACCATATATACGGTTTCAGCCCCACATAGTCTACTATATCCACTATGAGCCCCACACAGCCTCCTAAATACATTATGAGCCCCGCATAGCCTCCAAAATCCTCTTCTTTACACCGTAGTGTGCCACATCTCCAACCACTTCACTATGGGTCACGCTCCCCACCAAGCCAGAGTGGAGTTCACTGCACGTCATAGAGGTGCATCATTATCACAACCTTATAACGAGCTGTACGCTTCTGCATGGAAGTGGACAAAAGTGCGGGACTATAGCGATGAGCCTAGAGATTCGCCACACTCAACATCAGAAAGAAAAAGACATGACAGTGAGGTACGGTGCCTTGCGAAAGTATTCGGCCCCTTTGAATTTTTCAACCTTTTCCCACATTTCAGGCTTCAAACATAAAGATAAAAATGTTAATGTTATGGGGAAGAATCAACAACAAGTGGGACACAATTGTGAAGTTGAACGAAATGTATTGCTTATTTTAAACTTTTATAAAAAATAAACTGAAAATTGGGGCGTGCAATATTATTCGTCCCCTTTAAGTTAATACTTTGTAGCGCCACCTTTTGCTGCGATTACAGCTGCAAGTCACTTGGGGTATGTGTCTATCAGTTTTGCACATCGAGAGACTGAAATTCTTGCCCATTCTTCCTTTGCAAACAGCTGGAGCTGAGTGAGCTTGGATGGAGAGTGTTTGTGAACAGCAGTTTTCAGCTCTTTCCACAGATTCTCGATTGGATTCAGGTCTGGACTTTGACTTGGTTATTCTAACACCTGGATACATTTATTTGTGAACCATTCCATTGTAGATTTTGCTTTATGTTTTGGATCATTGTCTTGTTGAAAGACAAATCTCCATCCCAGTCTCAGGTCTTTTGCAGACTCCAACAGGTTTTCTTCAAGAATGATCCTGTATTTGGCTCCATCCATCCTCCCATCAATTTTAACCATCTTACCTGTCCCTGCTGAAGAAAAGCAGGCCCAACCCATGATGCTGCCACCACCATGTTTGACAGTGGGGATGGTGTGTTCAGGGTGATGAGCTGTGTTGCTTTTACGCCAAACATATCGTTTGGCATTGTGCCCAAAACGTTCGATTTTGGTTTCATCTGACCAGAGCACCTTCTTCTACATGTTTGGCATGTCTCCCAGGTGGCTTGTGGCAAACTTTAAACTACGCTTTTTATGTATATCTTTGAGAAATGGCTTTCTTCTTGTTACTCTTCTATAAAGGCCAGATTTGTACAGTGTATGACTGATTGTTGTCCTATGGACAGACTCTCCCACGTCAGCTGTAGATCTCTGTAGTTCATCCAGAGTGATCACGGGCCTCTTGGCTACATCTCTGAAAAGTCTTCTCCTTGTTTGAGATGAAATATTTGAGAGATGGCTTATATTTATCATCATCAGTCATTTAGGACAACATTGGATCATTTAGAGATCCTCAATGAACTTCTGGAGTGAGTTTGCTGCACTGAAAGTAAAGGTCCCGAATAATATTGCACGCCTCACTTTTCAATTTATTCTTTTTTACACAAGTTTAAAATAAGCAATAAATTTCGTTCAACTTCACAATTGTCCCACTTGTTGTTGATTCTTCACCATAACAGCAGGCAGCAGCCATCTTAGAAGTCAGTCAGTGTATGGAGTAGATGCAGAGACTGGCTTGTGGGGCCTGGGAAGGAGAGAAAGATAAAACTGGCTTGTCTGGCCATGTGTGTCCGCTTCTGGCAGGCAGGACCCCGGAAATCTCGGGTGTGAAAACTTCTGGACGTCTGAAGCTTAAGGCTCGGAGCTGGTGATAGAAGAGCACCTCACAGCCGCCTTCTGTACAGGGGAAGTGAAACCAGATGTTGCCGGTGTGACCTTTGATGAGGCTAAACTCCATGTGGCCATGAGTCATCGCTCTGCAACACATGAAGGAGACAGTTTGGATCTCCGAAACGCGTAGGAATGAAACAATAAAAGAATCATCTGTTCCGACATCAATGTCTGTGGTCTTCAAGCGCGGCAAAAAACCTGTTTTTCTCCAGTTTCTTTCTGATGTTCCTCCTGTGTAGCAGGGCTGCTGCTGGACCGCTTGGGCGCTCATTCTTGCTATCAATGGTGTTGTGACTGGCACAACCCGATCAGGTGAGTGCATCACTTCTTTTATGTTTGCCCAATATATCGGGTAAGACCCTATTGCGCCTTTTCTCTCCCATATAGTCACCATAACAGTAAAATTTTATCTTTTTGTTTGATGCCTGAAATGTGGAAAAAGGTTGCAAAATTGAAGGGGGCCGAATACTTTCACAAGGCACTGTATGTATTGGTTAAAAGAACTAATACTCACCTCTCCAGCCTTCTTCTTTCTGCTGTTGAGCGCTGCATCGCCAAAGCTTATGACATGTTAACGCTATGACTTTATGACACACAGTAACCTCCGAAGCCTAGAGGCAGCGGTAAGTCCTGAAGATGCAGCGCACCCATCAACCAAAACAACAGGGCCAGATGGCAATAAGGAGTTCAGCTGGAGAGGTGAGTATTGGTTAAAAAAAGTAAACATTCACCTCTCCAGAGGCCCCGCTGCTCTTAGTCTGGTCTCCTTCTTTCTACCGTCGTGAGCCGCATCTCCAAGACTTACAGCTGCATCCAGGCCCCAGTAGTCCATGCGTGTCAAAAGGTTGTGAATTTTTGATCTCTTTTTAGAACATTGTTTTTTTTAGGAGAATAGACCAAGAAAACAGGATTTCTGGCTTCTTTTTCGATCATGTTCTCTGAGAGTTAATTGTACAGTTTGGGTCATTACAAAATTGGGGATGCCAAATACAGTTAGGTCCAGAAATATTTGGACAGTGACACAAGTTTTGTTATTTTAGCTGTTTACAAAAACATGTTCAGAAATACAATTATATATATAATATGGGCTGAAAGTGCACATTCCCAGCTGCAATATGAGAGTTTTCACATCCAAATCGGAGAAAGGGTTTAGGAATCATAGCTCTGTAATGCATAGCCTCCTCTTTTTCAAGGGACAAAAAGTAATTGGACAAGGGACTCTAAGGGCTGCAATTAACTCTGAAAGCATCTCCCTCGTTAACCTGTAATCAATGAAGTAGTTAAAAGGTCTGGGGTTGATTACAGGTGTGTGGTTTTGCATTTGGAAGCTGTTGCTGTGACCAGACAACATGCGGTCTAAGGAACTCTCAATTGAGGTGAAGCAGAACATCCTGAGGCTGAAAAAAAAGAAAAAATCCATCAGAGAGATAGCAGACATGCTTGGAGTAGCAAAATCAACAGTCGGGTACATTCTGAGAAAAAAGGAATTGACTGGTGAGCTTGAGAACTCAAAAAGGCCTGGGCGTCCACGGATGACAACAGTGGTGGATGATCGCCGCATACTTTCTTTGGTGAAGAAGAACCCGTTCACAACATCAACTGAAGTTCAGAACACTCTCAGTGAAGTAGGTGTATCTGTCTCTAAGTCAACAGTAAAGAGAAGACTCCATGAAAGTAAATACAAAGGGTTCACATCTAGATGTAAACCATTCATCAATTCCAAAAATAGACAGGCCAGAGTTAAATTTGCTGAAAAACACCTCATGAAGCCAGCTCAGTTCTGGAAAAGTATTCTATGGACAGATGAGACCAAGATCAACCTGTACCAGAATGATGGGAAGAAAAAAGTTTGGAGAAGAAAGGGAACGGCACATGATCCAAGACATACCACATCCTCTGTAAAACATGGTGGAGGCAACGTGATGGTATGGGCATGCATGGCTTTCGATGGCACTGGGTCACTTGTGTTTATTGATGACATAACAGCAGACAAGAGTAGCTGGATGAATTCTGAAGTGTACCGGGATATACTTTCATCCCAGATTCAGCCAAATACCGCAAAGTTGATCAGACGGCGCTTCATAGTACAGATGGACAATGACCCCAAGCATACAGCCAAAGCTACCCAGGAGTTCATGAGTGCAAAAAAGTGGAACATTCTGCAATGGCCAAGTCAATCACCAGATCTTAACCCAATTGAGCATGCATTTCACTTGCTCAAATCCAGACTTAAGACGGAAAGACCCACAAACAAGCAAGACCTGAAGGCTGCGGCTGTAAAGGCCTGGCAAAGCATTAAGAAGGAGGAAACCCAGCGTTTGGTGATGTCCATGGCTTCCAGTCTTAAGGCAGTGATTGCCTCCAAAGGATTCGCAACAAAATATTGAAACTAAAAATTTTTTTGGGGGTTTGGTTTATTTGTCCAATTACTTTTGACCTCCTAAAATGTGGAGTGTTTGTAAAGAAATGTGTACAATTCCTACAATTTCTATCAGATATTTTAGTTCAAACCTTCAAATTAAATGTTACAATCTGCACTTGAATTCTGTTGTAGAGGTTTCATTTCAAATCCAATGTGGTGGCATGCAGAGCCCAACTCGCGAAAATTGTGTTACTGTCCAAATATTTCTGGACCTAACTGTATATGTATTTAATTTTTCAATAATAAAGGACTTTACTTTGCCAGTATAATATACAAATATTCTACACAGACAGGTGGAGATCACACATCCTCTCTTTCCTGTCACTCCAGCCAATCAGTTCCATTTGTTTATGTTTGTGTATCTCAGCCTGTATCGCAACTAAGGAAATAATGCGCAGCTCATTCTGAACTTGAGCTGAGATATGATAGGTTAAAGTGAGAGCTGGGAGTGACAGCTTCAGCTCTCCCATTTAACCCTGATTAGAGATGAGTGGACCCGTTAAAGTTCAGGTTCCGCGGGTTCAACGCCATTGGAACTCACTGATTGGGTAGTCTAGGTCTCCGCCCATATGCAGCTAGCCATTAACAGATCTCTTTCAGGGAAGGGAGGGAATTTTATTTTTTTTTACATTGATATCACTGATTTTTACCCCCAGAGCGAGCCATTCACACTCTGCAAGTGGCTCACACTGGGCTGAGCACCGAGCGTACTCAAGCACAGCGATGCTCGCTCGAGTGGTTTACATACATAAAGCACCCAAATTCAAACACATTTTTCTGTAAAGTCCGTGTTTGGTACGATCACTGAACTTTAGTAGTTTGCTCATTTCTACCCCTGATATCTCTGGCAGGGAGGAGACTAGAGTGTTGATTAATACAAGAGGATAGGGGAGAAGTAGAGTGCATAGGGTTTTTATCTGGTGGTAAAAGAGAAAAGAAATTATTGCTGTGCTTACCTGGTGAGAGTGACAATGGCACATATAATGCAGGGCTCCTGCAGATCCAAAGGAGAAGTGTCAGGAAAGATAAGCAGTATATGGACTTTTTTGCGCTGACCCTCTGATATAATCAGGATATATCAATGATCAAAAAGGGTAATAACATTGACGATAAACCGCAGATATCTTAACCATCTTGTCGTGAATTTATCTTGATTACAGTGCCTTGCGAAAGTATTCGGCCTCCTTGAATTTTTCAACATTTTCCCACATTTCAGGCTTCAATCATAAAGATAAAAATGTTAATGTTATGGTGAAGAATCACAACAAGTGGGACACAATTGTGAAGTTGAACAAAATTTATTGCTTATTTTAAGCTTTTTAAAAAATAAATAACTGAAAAGTTATTTATTCGTCCCCTTTAAGTTAATACTTTATAGCACCACTTTTGCTGCGATTACAGCTGCAAGCCGCTTGGGGTATGTGTCTATCAGTTTTGTACATCGAGAGACTGAAATTCTTGCCCATTCTTCCTTTGCAAATAGCTCGAGCTGAGTAAGGTTGGATGGGGAGTGTTTGTGAACAGGAGTTTTCAGCTCTTTCCACAGATTCTCGATTGGATTCAGGTCTGGACTTTGACTTGGCCATTCTAACACCTGGATACATTTATTTGTGAACCATTCCATTGTAGATTTTGCTTTATATTTGGGATCATTGTCTGGAAGACAAATCTCCATCCCAGTCTCAGATCTTTTGCAGACTCCAACAGGTTTTCTTCAAGAATTATCCTGTATTTGGCTCCATCCATCCCCCCATCAATTTTAACCATCTTACCTGTCCCTGCTGAAGAAAATCCGGCCCAAACCATGATGCTGCCACCACCATGTTTGACAGTGGGGATGGTGTGTTCAGGGTGATAAGCTGTGTTGCTTTTACGCCAAACATATAGTTTGGCATTGTGCCCAAAAAGTTCGATTTTGGTTTCATCTGACCAAAGCACGTTCTTCCACATGTTTCGTGTGTCTCCCAGGTGGCTTGTGGCAAACTTTAAATGACACTTTTTATGGATATCTTTGAGAAATGGCTTTCTCCTTGCCCCTCTACCATAAAGGCCAGATTTGTGCAGGGTACGACTGATTGTTGTCCTATGGACAGACTCTCCCACCTCAGCTGTAGATCTCTGCAGTTCATCCAGAGTGATCATGGGCCTCTTGGCTGCATCTCTGATCAGTCTTCTCCTTGTGTGACATGAAAGTTTGGATGGAGGGCCAGGTGTTGGTAGTTTTGCAGTGGTATGATACTCCTTCCATTTCAATATGATCGCTTGCACAGTACTCCTTGGGATGTTTAAATTTTTGGAAATATTTTTGTAACCAAATCCGGCTTTAATCTTCCGTCCCCCCGCTGACAAACTTTTCAAACTCTCCCTAACGGTTCTTTAGACTCCTCCCAATCCCTGGTGACTCCTCCTCCCTGACCCTGAGTCCCGGACACAGTGGGTCAGGAGTCACAGAGCAGGTGCATTTATATGGAGACTTGATTACACACAGGTGGATTATATTTATCATCATAAGTCATTTAGGAGAACATTGGATCATTCAGAGATCCTCAATGAACTTCTAAAGTAAGGTGATTCCCTGCAGGGTATATAATAAAAAACAAACACGTGGCGCCAGTCTCAGCGCGTTATCAAAGTGGCTCTCTGGTGCCCTTTTTACTGAAGTTTTATGCACTCACCTTTTGCCACAAAACTTCAAGCATATATGATTTTTCCAAAGTCTCCTTATCCGGGTCTGCTGCTTACCTTGAATTGATCCTGTGTTTGGTCCTGCCGTGGATTGCCACAGGTTAAAAAGTTAAGAATGAAGTATACCAATTTTGTGGTGGCCAAGCTTCCCGTAGTAATGATTTTAAAACCTCTCGTCCACAAATGGAATTTATTGCTCAAAAACATACGGAAATAAAAACAGATACAACGCATTTTTACTTAGATACCTGAGGAAGGCGGTTATTCCCACCGAAACGCGCTGTCTCTGTTTTTTATTTTCGTATGTTTTTGAGCAATAAATTCCATTTGTGGACAAGAGGTTTTAAAATCATTACTACGGGGAGCACGGCCACCACAGAATTGGTTTACTTCATATTTTACTCAATGAACTTCTGGAGTGAGTTTGCTGCACTGAAAGTAAAGGGGATGAATAATATTGCACGCCCCACTTTTCAGTTATTTATCTTTTTAAAAAGTTTAAAATAAGCAATACATTTTGTTCAACTTCACAATTTTGTCCCACTTGTTGTTGATTCTTCACCAGAGCATTAAAATTTTTATCTTTATGTTTGAAGCCTGAAATGTAGGAGAAGGTTGAAAAATTCAAGGGAGCCGAATACTTTTACAAGGCACTGTATATCACAAGGGAGGTGTCACAATGTGACTACCGGTATCAAGCCAGGACCAAGCGGACTCCCAGAGTGGCGCAACACACTGGAAACACCAGGATAATGTCACATTAGGGGAGGGGAGGACCCATGGCGAGCAACACAACAGAAAGGGTACGCCAAAGAAATAATACAACAGTAGGCCCTGGTGCTAGGAAGAGTGGAGTGGGGTCACCTCCTCACACTCAGCAGAGGCTGATTCCTGCTCTTCCTAATGTCCCTATGTTGCGGACGGGGGCCAGACCGGTGCAGGGGGCTGCTCGGATCCGGGTTCGTTACTGTGGCTCGAGTGGTAGCCGGACCCGGGCTTGTGCGGCCGGCCGTCCTCACAACCGTAGAAAGGGTGTATTTACAGGGGAAAAGTTTATCAGTGACGCCACCTGTGGGTTGCGGTGATGATTGGTAGCACCGCCGCTGCCTGCATATGGGATGCCCTGGGCTGATGGAGTGGGGCAGCAGGATGGTATCCCCTCCACGGGTAGGGGAGGTGTTGTCCCGGGGCCTAGGTGTACGGGAAAGGATGCTGTGGAGAGTGTCATGCAGGGCTGGACCGGGCAAAAATAGTGTACTCACAGTTCCAAAGAAATTCACACAGAGTCCAGTGGTAAACCAAATTGCCAGTGACCAGTAACCTCCGGTGGGTGTATTCGGGTCCCACACCCTGGTACAGCAAACAGGGGTCCCTTCCTCTTGCAATCAGTGTTTGTGTCTTCAACAGGACAACTCCGCTTGAAACGGGGAAGTCCACTCCCAGTAACTTTGTATGTTGGGAGCTGTGGCCCGCGAAATCTGACCCGTGGGATCTCTGTGGGTTCTGGCGGACACCCTATTCCCCGCGTTGGGCTGCCGTTTTGTTCTCTGGGCTTGCTGGTAGGACAAGACGTGGAATCTTGTCCCCGGCTGGCTAATTGACAAGAAGCTTGAAACCTTCCTCGCCCTAGGGTCTAGGCACCCCGACTGTGCACGGCCTCCGGACCGGATTCCCGCTGTCGGCACCGGCGGGCTACAACCCTGCCCCAGTCCACTTAAGGTCTCCCATGACCGGATCTCCGTCGCCTGTGGCCCTGTCTGCCAACTGCCATCTTGTCAGTAGTCCGGTAGTCCAGGGGCCCCAACCCCTGACTCCGCTGTCACTCCAAACTCCTCTCTCCTCAACTCTACTGTTCTCCTCCACTTTACTGTTCTGTCTTGTTCCCTCCCAGAACACCTCAGGACCCCTAGGTGGGCGCTCCCATCCGCCTGGTCCTGCCCACTGGGGTGTCCCTATTGTCATGGGGGGTGACTAGGCTTTGCTGGCTGGTGTTATGTACTTGGGTATGGGTTTGTGTTGGTATGCCAAGGAGGATGGAGTCCTGCACCTGGAAGATCTGTGCAGTCTCTGTGACAACTTGGTTTTGCCAGGGCGTCACACCTAGATGAGACCATCCCCCTGTATGCCGATCATGTGCCTAGGCCCTTACTGACCCTGTATTCACCCTTACTAGTGAATGCCAGTGAGTCCTTAGCCTGACTACTACAATAAGACAACACAAGTAAAGTAAGACAAATGGGTTGGGAGACACACAACAAAGAGCACTCCTTGGATTCTTCTGTGGGAAACTTTGCAGCTGCAATAGTAACAACACCACAGCTATGCAGCAACGACTTCCTTCACCATGATCAGCATAGGAATGAGCTATAACATAGGGAAGAGTGAGGAGCGGATATTTAGAGCAGAAGGGAGTGGCTACAGCTTAGAGTACAACAACCTGTGAGAACAAAGAAGGATAGAAATGCACCTTAACCTCTTCAGTACCAGATGAAACTAAATATGCTGCAACTCAGGATAAATGACAAGCGGGCACTACAGCGGATCTGCCATCCACAATGCGCTGTGACCTTCTGATGCCAGATCACCCCAAGATTACAGCAGACCATGATACAGTCATGACCGGCAATGCAATAGAGGTCCATACACCTTTTATCTTACAGTGATGAGTGTCAGCTTCAAAATGAGCCCTGGATCACTTCTATAGCAGTATTCCGGGCTGAGACATAGCTATTAGTAGCATATCTCATATATCCTTGGCTACTGAATTGCCACCCTGCAAGGATGTAGGATAAATATCCTTGACAGAGACGTCTCACCTCTTTTCAAGATCTACTTTACATGTATCGTGAATGTTGGGTGCGCGTGTATGCAGCTGGCTCATGACACCTACTTGTCACCGCAGCCATTGCAGCTGGACCGATGTGTTACCATGGTAATTGGGGGCCTACTACAGTCTTCTGTCACTACCATCTTGATACTCCTACGAAGTTCAGCCTATGCATTGACTTCAATGGAGATTGGTGTTTTCACCATATCTTGAAATAGCACAGTATATAGTGCAAGTAAAAAAGCATACTTCCGGGGGGCGGAGCCGGACATGACTGTGTAAGGACGCTTTCTCTCTGAGCTCCTCACTGCAATCCCCCATAAAACTGGTTTTTACTGCTAAAATGGGCAAATTCTCTAACAAAAAGGCTAAGCCCAGCACCATGAAGCGGCCACCTTCATCCCAGAGCAATATTGGATCCTACCTCACCCGCTCCCGGGAGCCTGGGACAGCACCACAGCCAGGACGGGAGCTGAGGCCTGCAGACCATGATCCTTTACCAGGCTCGTTGCCTAAAATCACGGCACCTTCAGAAGCCCGGAAGATGGGAGCAGCGACCGGGAGTTCCCGTACCATAGAAGAACCCACAGCGGGAGCCATAACTGCGGTGGCTAACAGGGGAAGCCCGACGCTGAGAGAGACAGCAAAGCCTGCGGCGCCATTTCAAGATGGCGGCCGCGCACGGAGGGAACAAACCGGCGGTTCAGTAGTGGAGGTCAGGACACCCACAGCTAGTGCCTTACCTGCTACGCGTCCCATTGCAAAGCTGCAGGATCCGGTGAGTTCACACAGCTCGCAGGTGGTCGGTGCACATGGGAAGCTGGGAGCTGCGGCCGAGGAGAGCGGGGCGCACGTGCATCCTGGCACAAGCGGTGACTCACCACTGCAGGCCCGTGCACGGGAGAAGATGTCGCCGCGTTGTGTAGCGGAGGAGATGAACACACCATCCTTGCACACAGGTGCTGTGGAGGGGGGGTTGAAAGCGGCTGCATTTCACTCTGCTAACCCTGATAAGTTGCCTGCCTGCAGTTCACAGATGCTGGGTCTGCGTGAGGGCTCAGCAAGGGGAGCCCTAACCAGAGACTGCGGTGGTATTACATGCACCTCTCCCCTACCAGAGATTAAAGGGCCCCTGGAGAGCATTGGGGAAGGAGAGGGTCCATATAATCCCCTGGTGGCTGCAAATGAATCCTGGGGAATTCCCCAGGGGGAGACATCCCCCACCCATTCAGAGAGCTGGTCCACAGGTTCCTCCTGGGCAGAAAGCCTGGCAAGCCCAGGTGAAGAATCAAGGAGGGGCACTCTGATGCCCATGAATAGTGGGCTACAGGTGCTGGGATCTCCCCCACTCCAACATGCATTAATGCCACAAGCGTGGGGAGGCATGACTAACCCCCAGGGTGCTCAGAAAGTGATATATGGTCCGGCGTTTCAGGACTCTTTTCGGGCATATGCCAACATACCCCATACTGATGCCCCGATGGGTGAGGATCGTCCGGCATCCTTAGCAGATTTGCGCTTGCTGTTACAAGCGATGCCCACCAAGAATGATATTGCAGCATTAGCCAACCAAGTAGTGGCGGAATGTAAACAGGAATTCACCCAATTGCGGTCTGAACTTTCCTCACTCTCCCATAGGGTAGATACCCTTGATGAGCGTCAATCAAATTCTCAGGTCTCTATTCAATCTATCCAAGAGACAGTGAAGATCCAGTCCAAACAATTATTTGCCCTCCAACAGCATGTAGATGATCTGGAGAACAGAAACAGACGAAACAATCTACGGGTTAGGGGATTGCCTGAGTCCATTGCCGCCCCGGATATCCCTGTAGTTCTCTGTTCAATCTTTAATAGCTTACTAAAGAGACCACCAGGAGCTTCTCTTGAACTTGACAGAGCTCATCGGGCCCTATGTCCCCCAGACCCAAAGGACCCTCGGCCAAGAGATGTTGTATGTAGGGTGCATTTTTTTGCCGCCAAGGAGGCCATCTTGCTTGCCGCTCGGAGGAAACAGAACTTATCATATAATGGTTCAGCCATCCGCATAATGCCTGACCTCTCGCGGCACACTCTGGCCCAGCGTGCTACCCTTAAGCCTCTTCTGGATGTCTTAAAAGAGAAGGGCCTGCCGTTCTGATGGGGATTCCCCTTCTCCCTATCGGTACAGAAGGACTCACGGTGGTGGATCTTACGTTCCCCTGAGGACTTTCCGGCATTCGTCGCGAACCTTGGCCTTCCCACCATTTCCATCTCAGAATGGCCTACAACGCTGCTACAGCCTTGGGTTCCTGGGGGAAAAGCCAGCACCACCAGGCCGATCCTACATAGTGATTCCAGGAGAGGGCTGCCATCTAGAGGAGATAGGGGCCGCAGATCGGGCCGCCCTCGGCAGCAGACATAGACAAGCTTGGAGGTCGTGCATGCCTCCAGGTCCTGCATTACTTTCCGTTACCTGAGATAAAGGTCTTTTTCATTCTGACCTCAAGTCTAGTTATCGCCCGTATTGCACAAACATCTGATACTTTTGCCAGTGTTTATGGTTAACTTTATTATTGCAAGTATATATGGAGCTCTGTTCGGTTATGTCTGACAGCTTTTTTCCCCAAATAGGTTGGGATCCCCTGTCCTGCCGAGTAATGGCGGATATGTTCCCTAGGAACGTTTGTTCGGTCTTAGTTTATTGTGCAAGGTTTTTATGCCTGCTGTTATTTTTTTTCCTCTCCCTTCTACATTCTTCTTCTAATCTCAAGACTTTTCTTCTTTCTGTCTTTGGCGGCCGGGCTGATCACGCCCGATTTCTTTTTTCATATATTTCTAATGTCTCATTCCCCTATAGATGGCGGACCTCACCATAGCTTCTCTCAACGCCAAAGGCCTCAATGTCCCGGAGAAAAGGTCGCAGATACTTTACCACCTTCATAAACGAAAGGTGAGAATAGTATGTTTCCAGGAGACCCATTTCAAACAGGGACACTCCCCAACCCTCAAGAATTAATACTATCAGACATGGGTAACCTCAGATAATCCGGACTCCCGTTCCAAAGGTGTAGCGATAGCCATTCATAAATCCCTTCCCCATCAAATCTTAAAGTGCACGACGGATAGCCTTGGAAGATATATTATCCTGTCACTGAAGGTGGGGGACCAAACACTTACAATAATCAATGCATACGCCCCAAATTTAAGGCAGGACAGCTTTGTTGCACGGCTGGTAGACGTTGCGATCCCTTTGATACAAGGTACCGTAATTTTATGCGGCGACCTTAATGTCACCCTGGACCCCACATTGGATAACTCCAGGGGGAAATCCAGCATTGCTTACTCTACCATTAAACGTATCAAAAAAGCTTTATTTCGTATCCAAATGTTCGATACTTGGAGACTACAACACCCATCCGACAGAGATTATAGTTTCTATTCCCACACGCAGGACTCATATAGTCGTATCGACTATATATTTCTACAGCATAATGCCCTCCCTTGGATACGACATACCGGGATGGGTAACATACTATGGTCTGATCACGCGCCGGTCTATTGTACGATCGAAATTCCCTCTCTCTCGACCCCTAGAGGGTCATGGCGGCTGAACGAGTCGTTGCTGCTGGATGAGCTCTGTGTTACGGATGTTCAGACCTCTATTACTAGGTTCATAGAGGACCACTCAGTGGACGACACTGCCCCCACCTATAAGTGGGAAGCATTGAAGTGCGTTCTACGAGGCATTTTTATTAAACATGGGTCCCGCATTAAAAAAGAAAGGGCCCAAGACATAGTAAAAGCTCTTCATAGGGTTTCTGAACTGGAGCTCATCCACAAACGTGCCTTATCGGCCCCTATTCTACAGGCCCTATTACACGCTAGGATTGAGGTTAAAAAGCTGCTGGATTCTTCTTATAAACGACTATTACAGGTGGGTAAGGGGAGGTTTTATGAGTTTTGGGATAAGCCAGGCAGACTGCTGGCCAATGCGCTGAGAGAAAGGAGAGCTCATACTCTCATTCCATGCATCAAGAACTCACATGATGAACTACTTTATGCCACCCCCGACATCTCAAATACTTTCCACGACTTTTATTCTAGACTATACAATTTACCTGTTAGACCTCCTGAGTTAGGTGAGGGGCGCCCCCCCATGCCCTCGCCATTTAGGCAACTCGACAGCTCTGTAGTTGAAGACCTGGAGAGTCCTTTTTCATTGGAGGATTTATTGGCGGTGATCCGCGACACACCTGGCAACAAGAGCCCTGGTCCCGACGGGTTTCCCGCCAAGTTTTACAAATCCTTTTCAGAACAGCTAGCACCCTTAATGCTTCTCTCCTTTAACTCGATTTCAGATTTAGTCCCTTTCCCACCCCACTCCACCACGGCCCATATTTCTCTACTCCTCAAGACTGGAAAAGACCCCACGGCGTGTAGTAGCTTTAGACCTATATCTCTCCTTAACGTAGATTTAAAAATTTATGCCAAGCTCCTGGCAAACAGACTTAGCCCTCTGCTGCCTGACCTGATTCATTTGGATCAGGTCGGTTTTGTCCCGGGTAGGGAGGCAAGGGATAACACCATAAAGACCCTGGACCTGATCCATCATGCACAGACCAAAAAGCTTTCCCTGATGTTGTTGTCTCTGGATGCTGAGAAGGCTTTCGACAGAGTCTCCTGGCAGTCACTTTCTCAGACACTGGAGCATATAGGCTTGGGGCCGGTGTTCTCGTCCAGGATTATGGCCTTATACCATTCTCCGACGGCACACCTTAAGATCAATGGCACTCTGTCGAGACCCTTCTCCATCCATAATGGGACCCGACAGGGGTGTCCTCTGTCACCTTTGTTGTACATCCTGGTCATGGAACATTTGCTATCCGCCATTAGGAATAATCCAGATATACAGGGAATCAATATCGCCAATCGGGAGCATAAGTGTGCCGCTTTTGCCGACGATCTCCTCGTTTATCTGTGCAATCCTCTTAAATCTCTCCCGTCACTAATGTTGGAACTAAACCGCTTTAGCAGGTGGTCCAACTTCAAAATCAATTTTGAAAAATCAGAGGCCCTAAATATTTCCTTGCCTCAAACAACTATAGATGCTATAAAACCAAATTTCCCCTTTAGATGGCCACCCCACGGCAGTATTGGTTACTTGGGCATTCATATCCCATCCGATCTGACCAGGCTCTTCGCACTGAATTATCAAAATTTTCTGTCAAAACTTGAGGGAGACTTAGTTTCCTGGCAAAGGGGTACTCTTTCTTGGTTCGGCAGGATTAGTGCTCTCCGGATGACGGCCCTGCCAAGACTGTTATATTTGATACAAACGGTCCCGGTTTATGTTCCGGCGGCATATTGGGCCAGGATACAGCGCTTATTCAATCAATTTGTTTGGTCGAAGAAACGCGCCCGTCTAAGGAGTAGCGTCCTGACTAGGACCAAGAACGCGGGTGGGGCAGGGTTGCCCGACTGTAGGCGGTATTATCTGGCAACCGCTTACGCCAGAGTTTTAGATCTGTTACATAACTCTAGTTCCAAGCTTTGGGTTAGTCTGGCACAGGATCTATGCCCTTTATCAGTGCCGACCCTGCCGTGGACCTGGCCACTCCTTACTAAACATAAGATTAACATGTCTTATAGCACCAAACAAACACTGAAATCTATACACGCTACACCACTTCGCGATCGCCTGATCCAGCCCAGGGGTCCCCTCATGCCCCTAACGGATAACCCAGAGTTTATACCAGGGGCATCATCCAACAACTTTCTGGGCAGCTCAAAACAAAACCCTTTGAGACTGAACCAGGTAGCCCCGGAGGGCTCCCTCCTACCACTCTTGAAGATTGTAGAGAATCATACTTTTAAATTGCGGTTCCATTTTGAATACGGTCAACTTAAACATTTTATAACCTCACAAGACAGTGTTATGGCCCATCCCTCGCTTCCGACATGTTTTGAAAACCTCTGCGCGGTTTCCTCCGATACACGTCATGCAATATCAAAAGTGTACAAACTCATGACAAGCGCGACAGAGGTATCTCTTCCCCGCTTTTGTACGGCTTGGGAGGAGGAGCTCAATCAGACGTTCGGGGGGGATCAGTGGGAGCGCTGTTTCCGTCTGACACACAGGTCCGTGGTTGCCACCAGGATGCAAGAAACTAGTTATAAAATACTTTCCAGGTGGTACAGGGTCCCAGCATTTTTGCATGCTTGGTGTCCAGAAGTACCTGATACCTGCTGGCGTTGTGGAGCGCAGGGGGGCACCATGTCCCACATCTGGTGGTATTGCCCGAGCCTAGCGGTCTTTTGGAACAAAGTACTAACAGCCATACGGGAGGTCACCGGGATCACAGTCCCTGGTCGTCCAGAGGCAGTCTTATTGTACATCTTTAATGTACCAGAAAAGATCTACAAAAAATCCCTCCTGGGTCACCTCCTTCAGGCAGCCAAGACGGTGATCCCGAGGCGTTGGAAGGACCCTGCTCCCACCACGTTAGATGAGTGGGTATTGGAAGTGAATGTGATTCACCGTATGGAGATGGTGATGGCCCAGTCACGTGGACAGACAGTAGGGATGGCCACTAAATGGTTTCAGTGGGAATCATTCCTGTCTGGCGGAAAATTTCTTGACCTAATTTAATCTCCGGTGTCTGGGTACTCTGGCCCTTTTCCCCTTGTTATCATACTCCTCCCATCCGACATATTTTGGTCCAACGGACTATGTATCAGACCCGGCCGACACACCTTTTCTTCCTCTATCTCTTCTTCTTTTGCTGTCCTATCCCTCCTTCTCTAAATATCATGACTGCTGCTCTTCTTCACCTTCCCTTTCTGTTTCATTATTTCTTTTTATTTCTCTCATGGTTTCAATTGAATTCCCATGTACTATGTTAATCATTTACATTCTGCCTTCAGGTCTACGATGGTGTTGTGTCGTTTAGACCTTTGATCCATTTCATTTGTCAAAGCATGGATGTATATTTTCTTTATTTTCTTATTATAAACTCAATAAAACTTTTAAATTGGAAAAAAAAAAAAGCATACTTCCAAAAATTAAGAAAAGATAACATATAATTAAACCACCACCCTTTTCCCAATCTGAAAGGAAAAGAAAGAAGCATATTTGGTATTGCCGCATCTGTAAAAGTCTGATTTTCAACATTTAAAAAAACAGTTGTATCCTACTTGGAAATTAAAGACCTATGTAAAAAAACAAAAAACAAACCCCACATATTTAGAAATTAAACTGTTCCGTAACCTTGTTTGTTCAGAAAATGTTAATAAAAAGTTTAATAAAAAAATAAAGGGAACAACAGCATTTACTTTGAGCCATAATAGTAATGTGCAGATTAATATTGTTCTTGCAATCTAACTGGATGTACTTGGCAGTTTAACAGGACGTACTTGGCAGTTTAACTTGATGTTTGTCAGCAGGGAAAAAATAAAGTAATTCCATGCAGCTATTACAAATGCACAGATGTGGACTATATATAGGAATATATGAAAGAAAATAAGATTAAATGAAAGCCAGCAAAGTTTTACTAAGGAAATAAATTAGGAACTTTTTATGAAGAGGCGAGTATAAACCCAGACAAGTGGGGTAGATGTGGACTTAGTGTTTTTGATGTTAGCAAAAATGTATAACACTGTCTTGTCTACATTGAAAAGAGCCAGAGAATTGTGAATGACTGCTATTCTGAATGCATAGAAAAAACAAAGTCCACAGCACCTCGGTCAAAAACTAAACCGTCTGTGCAATAAAATACACAATCAGCGGTTCTGGGACGCACGTCCAAATCAAGGGATTACTGGATATGACATACCAAGAAGGAAAGGATGACAGCGTCCCACCGGGTGAAAATTCAATCCATGTTTATTCCATCAGATGAAAAAAGGCAGCAACGTTTCGAACGGTTTGGATAACGACCAAACCAGTCGAAACGTTGCTGTCTTTCTTCATCTGATGGAATAAATATGGATTGAATTTTCACCCGGTGGGACGCTGTCATCCTTTCCTTTTTGCTATTTTGAATGGTCTCCAATTGTATTTGGTGTACCTCAAGGTTTAGTGATGGTCTCGCTATTATTCAACTTATTTATTAATTATATAGAAGATGGGATTAATAGTGCGAGTTTTATATTTGCAGATGAGAATAAGCTATGTAATATTGTGCAGTCTAGGAAGTTGTTCAAAAATTACAAGCTGACTTGGAAAAAATCAGTGCTTCACCATACACTTGGAATATAAGGTTCAATGTAAAGTTATGCATCTGGGCACTAATACTATCCCCAGTCTCCCCTCTCTGCCAATCTCTTCATTGGCTTCCCATTGCCCAAAGACTCCAGTTCAAAACATTTACCATGACCTACAAAGCCATCCACAACCTGTCTCCTTCTTACATCTGTTACCTAGTCATCCGGTACCTACCTGCACGCAACCTCAGATCCTCACAAGATCTCCTTCTCTACTCCTGTCTTATCTCCTCTTCCTACAATCGCATACAAGATTTCTCCCGTGCCTCCCCCAAACTCTGGAATGCTCTACCTCAGCATGTCAGACTTTCTCCTACCGTGAAAAGCTTCAAGAAGAACCTGAAGACCCACCTCTTCCGACAAGCCTACAACTTACAATAACCCTCAGAACAGTACACCACTACGCAACCAGCTCTGTCCTCACCTATTGTACCATCACCCATTCCCTGTAGACTGTGAGCCCTTGTGGGCAGGGACTTCTCTCCTCCTGTACCAGTCTGTTTTGTACTGTTAATGATTGTTGTACTAATTTTTATGTATACCCTTTTCACTTGTAAAGTGCCATGGAATAAATGGCGCTATAATCTATATATATAATTGCCTTATTCTGTCTGTCTGTCTGTCTGTCTTGCTCCAAAATTGTGTCCTTACGGTGACACAAAGCTGATTGGCCGCTAGGCTCGCCATGGCCCCGCCCCCCCGCACGGATTGGCCGCTCGCCTCACCTCGGCTCCGCCCCTCCATGGATTGGTCGCTCGCCTCGGCCTGGCCCCGCCCTTCGCATGGATTGGCCGCTCGCCCCGGCCCTCCGCACGCATCGCCAGACATAACCTTGCGCTGCTGGGATCGTGACGGAGCCGGTGTACGCTGGTAACCATTATACACATCGGGTAACTAAGGTCCCTTAGTTACCCGATGTGTATCATAGTTACCAGTGTACACCGGCTCCGTCACGATCCCAGCAGCGCCAGACATACCCTTGTGATGCTCTGATCGTGACGGAGCCGGTGAACGCTGGTAACCATTATACACATCGGGTAACTAAGGTCCCTTAGTTACCCGATGTGTATCATAGTTACCAGCGTACACCGGCTCCCGGTACACATCCTATTATAGTCCTCCTATTATACTCCTCTCTGAGTATAATAGGAGAACTATTATAGCATGGGGGATGGAGCACGATGGGGTGTGCAGCATGGGGGATGTAGCACGATGGGGGGTGCGCAGCATGGGGGATGTAGCACGATGGGGAGTGCGCAGCATGGGGGATAGAGCACGATGGGGAGTTCGCAGCATGGAGGATGGAGCACGATGGGGAGTGCGCAGCATGGGGGATGGAGCACGATGGGGGGTGCGCAGCATCGGGGATGGAGCACGATGGGGAATGCGCAGCATAGGGGATGGAGCACGATGGGGGGTGGGCAGCATGGGGGATGGAGCACGATGGGGGGTGCGCAGCATGGGGGATGGGGCATGATGGGGGGTGCGCAGCATGGGGGATGGAGCACAATGGGAGGTGCACACCTCCCCCCAACACACACACACAACACACCACACATACACTGGGAACCACAAACACCGCCATACACAGACACCCACACACACAGACAACGCCGCACACACACAACACCCAACACACAAACACCGCGGTATATATAAATTTACGCACATACCGCACAACACACACATTGCACAAAACATACCTCCTCCCAAAACACACCACACCCACACAAACCGCGCAACACACACACACACAACGCTACAGACACACAGCGCTCCACAAACAACGCAACACACATACAACACCGCTCTCACGCCCCGCCACACCCAGACAACACCCAGAACATGTACAGCGCCCTACACAAACACTTGGTAACTACAGACAACAACATCTATATATATATATAACAAAAATCATACATGAACTACACAATACGTAAATTCTAGAATACCCGATGCGTAGAATCGGGCCACCTTCTAGTAATAAATAATAATAATACCTCAAATGTTCTAGGGGTTGTAAAACTAGGAGAGTCACTTGTAGAGAAGGATCTGGGAAAACTTGTAGATTACAAAATAAATAACAGTATGCAAAATCAGTCAGCTGCTTCTAAATCCAGCAGGTTATTGTCATATATTAAAAGATTTATGAACTTGCAGGACAGGGAGGTCCTACTACCACTTTACAGAGCAATCTAATCTGGAAAATGCAGTTCAGTTCTGTGTACCAGTTCATAGAATGAATGCTCTGGAGTTAAGGCTACTTTACACACTGCGATATCGGTCCCGATATCGCTAGTGTGGGTACCCGCCCCCATCTGTTGCGCGACACAGGCAAATCGCTGCCCGTGCCACACAACATTGCCCAGAGCCGCCACACATACTTACCTGTCCGGCGACGTCGCTGTGACCGGCGAACCGCCTCCTTTCTTAGGGGGCGGTCCGTGCGGCGTCACAGCGACGTCACTGAAGCGTCGCTGAACCGCCGCCCAATAGCAGCGGAGGGGCGGAGATGAGCGGGACGTAACATCCCGCCCACCTCCTTCCTTCCGCATAGCAACCGGGAGGCAGGTATGGGGAGCTTCCTCGTTCCTGCGACATCACACGCAGCGATGTGTGCTGCCGCAGGAACGAGGAACAGCTTCGTTACTGCTGCAGTAACGATTTTTAAGAATGGACCCCCATTTCGCCGATTAGCAATTTTGCACGTTTTTGCAACGATGCAAAATCGCTTATCGGTGTCACACGCAATGGCATCGCTAATGCGGCCGGATGTGCGTCACAAATTCCGTGACCCCAACGACTCTGCATTAGCGATGTCGCAGCGTGTAAAGCCCCCTTTAGAAAAGGTATCAAGAAGAGCCACAAAACTGGTAAAGGGTATGAAGGATCTTTTTTAGGAGGAAAGATTAATTTATTTAGTCTGAAGAGAAGAAGCGATTTCTAACGGGGACATGATTAACTTCTACAAGTACATAAATGTTCAGTGCAAAAATATGGTCAAAAGCTGTTTAATTTAATAAACCCTGAACAGATAAGAGAGCATTCCCTCTCTCCAAAGCAGACAAGGTTTGAGAACTGTTAACCTGTGGAATAGTTGACTGCAAGAGCTGTAAACAGTGGGAATCATCCATGGTTTCAAACAGGACTTAGATGCTTTTTAGAAGATATAAAACGAAATAAATGTGTGTTGATCCAGTCAATTGACCCTTGGGATCAGGAGAGAAAAACTTGTTCTTTAGGGCAGACTATTCATGCATTATGGATGTACCTAAACCCCTTCCCTTCATCCTTTGGCTGCTTTCACACCTCCGGTTTTTCCTGTGCGGCACAATCCGGCACTTTGCATAAAAAACGCAAACATTTTTTTTGCTGACGGTTGCGTTTTTTTGCATAGACTAACATTAGTGCCGCATTGTGCTGCATGGGCTTGCGTTCCGTCCGGTTTTTGCCGCATGCGGCAGATTTAGCCGATGCGGCGGCCGGATGGAACGTTGCCTGGCACGTTTTTTTGTGCGGCAAAAAAAAACGCATCACGCCGCATCCGACCGATGTGGCGCATTTTCCTATGCATGCCTATGAACGCCGGATGCAGCGCGATGCGGCAAAAAACGCATACGGCCGCCGCATGCGGTTTTTGCCACTGCGCATGCTCAGTAGCGTGCCGCAACCAGAAAAAAACGGGCATGTAAAAAACTTATGCAAAGGATGCGGTGTTTTCGCTGCATCCGTTGCATAGGTTTCACAGCCGGATTGAGCCGCACTGCTCAAGCCGGATGTGTGAAAGCAGCCTTTCCCATCCCCTGGTTGAACTTGTTGCAGCTTTGTATTTTTTTCAACCATACTATGTAACTTATTAGTTATGGGCGAATAGTGAAATATTCGGGTTCAGATTATTTGTCTAGAATATTTTGTATTATTTGTGTATTCATAGTGAATAACAAATCTAATGCCAGTCAATGCTAAACACAAATAATTTTCCGGCGGACCCTCCAAGGAGGTCTGGCGGAGCTGTAAAGATGCTGAAATGGATGGGAACAACATGGGGAACATGCCTAGATGCATCTCTGAAACAGGTCTCTTCTTGGAACAATGTTGTCAGAGTATTACTTAGTGCATTCCCTCGACTATCTGTGATAACCAACGCAGGTAAAATATACAGCTCATAGTACCCAGTTATGTGCTTTATGTTGGCTAGTTATCAAAAATAGAGACTACCCCACGACAATATTTTTAAAAAAATATTTAAATAATCAAAAAACAGACATGGGCTTCTGCCCATTTTTGATAACCAGCGCAGATAAAGCAGACAGCAGTGGACTGGTATTCTCAGGCTGGGATGGTCCATGGATATTGGGCCCTTCCCAGCCTAAAAATAGCAGCACGCAGCCGCCCCACATTTGGTGCATCCATTAGATGCGCCAATTGTGACGCTTTACTGGGCTCATTCCGACTGCCCTGGTGCATTGGCAATCGAGGTAATATGAGGAGTTGATGTCAGCTGTAATTTGTCAAAAATCACAGCTGCACTAAAGCCCTATGTTGGTAATGGAGAGGTGTCTTATGAGATCACCCCATTACCAACTTTGTAAGTAAAAAGAAAAAATCACAAATGCATAAAAATCTTCTATTTTAAATAATAAAAAACACTCTTTCACCAATTTATTAACCCCCAAAACACCGCCGCTGGTCCGACATAATCCACATAACTTCACACAACGTTCTCGCTCTGCTACATCTGGAGGCCATGGTGACTGGTGACATTAGAACATATGACCACTCACCATGGTCTCCGGGACATATCAGAGCAGCTTGGGAGCTGCCAGAAGTGACCTCAAATGAACTCAGTGTCAGACTGCATAAATGGAGCTTTTAAAGGAGCCTTTAAGAATCCTGCAGTTCCCAGCTGCTGGGACATCTGGAGGATGTGAACTTTTGTAAGAGTTCATACTATCAGAGGTCCCAACATCTGGGAACTCCAGGAAACTTAAAGGCTCCCATAAACGCTCCTTTAAGGTTTCCAGGACACACAACTGCCGGGCGACCTGGTTGATGTGAGCTCCTGTAATCTTTTATATTACCAATGCTAACACCATTGGGTCTTGGGGCAGCTGTCAACCCGGTAACTTTAAGGGAACTTTTAGGGTATGTCTGCATGCTGCAGTTTTCTTGTAACCACAAAAATTCACCCTGTAGCCAAAAAATGCAACATGTGGAAAAAAAAGTACCAAAAAAACCGCTATATCAATGTCCTGCAATCTGATAGTCCAACAATCCAGCAGTCAGGTCACCGGAGTTCACATCCATAGCTCCCCCGCATCTCTCAGTGAACTCAGTTGAATCAGCTGCTGGACTGCTGTATTGCAGGACTCGGACCCACAGCAGCCCAGCAATCCGGCAGTGGGTTCAACTGAGTTCACTGAAATTAATGTAAGAGCCCCCGAATGTGAACTTCGGTGACCTGACTGCTGGACTGCGGTGCTGTCGTGTTCCACAATCCAGACATCCGGCAGCAGGTTCACCGGTGGTCACACTTGGTATCGTGAGAATTCGGCTGTAAACTCCGGTAACCTGACTGATGTCACAGCTTTTCACAGCTGGGTCCCCCGCTGCCCTCAGTGTGTCCCAGGAGCTGCAGTGATCAATCACATTTTCCATGACTTCAGCTTCTGTATGTAGCAGAGTCGCGATTGTTGTGGGACATTGTGAGTATTAAGTCAGACATGCGGCAGTGTTTTGGGGGTTAATAAATTGGTGAAAGAGGGTGTGTTTTTTTGTTATTTAAAATAATTTGTGTTTTTTTTCTTTTTATTTACAGGGCTGGTAAAGAGGGGGTCTCATAAACACCTCTCCATTATCAACCCAAGGCTTGATGGCAGCTGTGATTCTTGATAAATCACAGCTGAAATAAACCCCATATATTATACCCTAATTGCCAGCACACCAGGGCAATCGAGATGCAAAACTTGTGGGGCGCTGCGGGCTGCAATTTTTAGGCTGGGGAGGGTCCAATAACCAGCCTGAGAATACCAGTCCCCAGGGGCACTGCACATCATTTTTATTTTTTTTTTCACTGCGTCTGCCAATCACAGTAACGCCAGTAGGCAAAGATGGCTACAGGATTACTGTAATTAGTAGGCAATTCCTGTATATTTAGTGGCTGAAAATCAGGTGCCAAACATGTGGGAAAGGGACTCAAAACTCATAAGGCACATACCAAAATACTCAACGAGTAACGAATATCCCGAATACCTTAATATTTGTGCGAGTAGCGAATAGTGCTGAATATATTCGCTCATCACTAGTAACTATGTAATGTTTTAAAGTAATTGCTGTATGAAGAGCTTACAGAACTGTGAAAAATCACATTGTGGTACTAAAAGTAATTGCTCTCACCACCTGAACTAAGCCATAAATAGCTGGCAGGCCCGACACCCTTGCTGCCATCATAGGAATTAACCGGAATTAGGCGACTTATACTGTTTGTATAATTTAATAAGGGGATGGTTGGTGTTAATTGCCATGGATGAAACATCTTTCACTCGTCCCGTTTATGGTGGGTAAGCTAATAATGCAGATCTTCTCTGTCCTGTTCCATTCCATGGACTTCCCTAACTAGCTCCTTAATTGTATATTATTTCATATATCCTGGTTACAGTGTAGGGATTTATTATTTTACCATTAAGTTCCTATTTTTCAGAATATTAAAAATATCTTATTATCAATACATTATTCATTAAGGATCAGTAATACACTATTTTTGGTAATATGGGAAAATCTCAACATCTCTGGAAGTCGAGGTTCAATGGAGCCCACATTATTATTACTCTAATGTTAGTAGAATGCCCATTATATATTTTACAGCAGTGGAAGTCATAAATTGTAGACTAATACCTACTCAAAAAGTCAATCACCATTCAATCCATTAGACTCATTAACACAAGAGTCATGACTTCTATTTATAAAGTGGTCTTCAAGTGTAGTTCAAAAGTTTTAAAGGGGCTTTTTAGGATCCAAAAAATAAAGAAATCAGTTTTACAAAGTGCATTATATCGCTCATAAATATGGCTCAATTAGGTCAGGAGCCCTGGTCTTCAGATAGTTACTCCATCTTGAACTCAGAGGATTTGCTTTCAGTGTTATGTGCTCCTGCGCATGCGCACTGTGATCTGCCCTGCTGAATGTAGTTCCAAGTACTGTAGTGCGCATGCGCAGGGGGTCTTTGACCTTTCCACCCCTGTGCATTACAGTACTTTGTTCTGCTCTCAGCAGGGCATATCAAAGTGCACATGCGCAGGAGAGCAATGTCGTCCTGTGTGTGCATGACATAGGACGCGTCATCCACATGGGGCTGCGAAGGAGGACAGCGACTGCAAAGGATAGAGGAGGCTCTGGACCCGAGACCAGTGACAACCATCTGACCAGACCGCCCCCTAGATGAGTACAGTAAAGGTATTTTTACATTCTACAGAGCAGCCTGGGCTCTTATATACAGTATTCTAGAAAGTTGTATATAAGACCTCCTGACGAAGGAATACCGAAACGTACGTAGGGGCCGGCGTTTGGCGTGGTGTACACTGTGGTTTACTTTGGTATGTTCTAATTGCTCACTTTTTGGTTATTCTGGCCTTTCTAATTTCCCCTGTTTAAACGGTTATTACCGTATATGCATGCAGGGTGTTTCCTATTCCTATCACCCTGCATTGCATTGGGCTATTGATTTTCTATTGGCCCCTGTCTGTGCAATATAGCCTTGATTGTGCTGCTAGATATACTTTAATTGTGCAATAGTTATTTATTTTTTGGTGCAATAGGGTATGTGCAATATATATTTATAGTTTTTCTATCATGCAATATTGTTTTTTATAAATGTAAAAAGCCTCCATATTTGCTATATCTTGGATTGATCAGTGCAATAGATATATAAAAAATACTTCTCTGGAGTGATTATATATATATATATATATATATATATATATATATATATATATACAGTGCCTACAAGAAGTATTCAACCCCCTGCAGATTTAGCAGGTTTGATAAGATGCAAATAAGTTAGAGGCTGCAAACTTCAAACAAGAGCAGGATTTATTAACAGATGCATAAATCTTACAAACCAACAAGTTATGTTGCTCAGTTAAATTTTAATAAACTTTCAACATAAAAGTGTGGGTCAATTATTATTCAACCCCTAGGTTTAATATTTTGTGGAATAACCCTTGTTTGCAATTACAGCTAATAATCGTCTTTTATAAGACCTGATCAGGCCGGCACAGGTCTCTGGAGTTATCTTGGCCCACTCCTCCATGCAGATCTTCTCCAAGTTATCTAGGTTCTTTGGGTGTCTCATGTGGACTTTAATCTTGAGCTCCTTCCACAAGTTTTCAATTGGGTTAAGGTCAGGAGACTGACTAGGCCACTGCAACACCTTGATATTTTCCCTCTTGAACCAGGCCTTGGTTTTCTTGGCTGTGTGCTTTGGGTCGTTGTCTTGTTGGAAGATGAAATGACGACCCATCTTAAGATCCTTGATGGAGGAGCGCAGGTTCTTGGCCAAAATCTCCAGGTAGGCCGTGCTATCCATCTTCCCATGGATGCGGACCAGATGGCCAGGCCCCTTGGCTGAGAAACAGCCCCACAGCATGATGCTGCCACCACCATGCTTGACTGTAGGGATGGTATTCTTGGGGTCGTATGCAGTGCCATCCAGTCTCCAAACGTCACGTGTGTGGTTGGCACCAAAGATCTCGATCTTGGTCTCATCAGACCAGAGAACCTTGAACCAGTCTGTCTCAGAGTCCTCCAATTGATCATGAGCAAACTGTAGACAAGCCTTGACATGACGCTTTGAAAGTAAAGGTACCTTACGGGCTCGTCTGGAACGGAGACCATTGCGGTGGAGTACGTTACTTATGGTATTGACTGAAACCAATGTCCCCACTGCCATGAGATCTTCCCGGAGCTCCTTCCTTGTTGTCCTTGGGTTAGCCTTGACTCTTCGGACAAGCCTGGCCTCGGCACGGGTGGAAACTTTCAAAGGCTGTCCAGGCCGTGGAAGGCTAACAGTAGTTCCATAAGCCTTCCACTTCCGGATGATGCTCCCAACAGTGGAGACAGGTAGGCCCAACTCCTTGGAAAGGGTTTTGTACCCCTTGCCAGCCTTGTGACCCTCCACGATCTTGTCTCTGATGGCCTTGGAATGCTCCTTTGTCTTTCCCATGTTGACCATGTATGAGTGCTGTTCACAAGTTTGGGGAGGGTCTTAATTAGTCAGAAAAGGCTGGAAAAAGAGATAATTAATCCAAACATGTGAAGCTCATTGTTCTTTGTGCCTGAAATACTTCTTAATACTTTAGGGGAACCAAACAGAATTCTTGTGGTTTGAGGGGTTGAATAATAAATGACCCTCTGAATAAACTTTTCACAATTTAAAAAAAAAAAAAAAAAAGAAATAACATTCTTTTTTGCTGCAGTGCATTTCACACTTCCAGGCTGATCTACAGTCCAAATGTCACAATGCCAAGTTAATTCCGAATGTGTAAACCTGCTAAATCTGCAGGGGGTTGAATACTACTTGTAGGCACTGTATATAGATATATTTATATTTACATTTGTGGATTTGTGCAATAACTCAGATTTATTATGGGTATTATTTTGTATTTATTGAAATTATTTATTATATTGCATATTGTCAATAATTAAACCTATATGCACTTTATTGCACTTTGCACAGGTGATTTTTTTTTTTGAGCAATTTATTATTTTCTCCAGGGACGCCTTTTCTCGATTGCTTTTTGTTGGTGTCATTTTTTATCAGAATTGTTCCTTTATTGTTAAATAAAAAATAATTTTGAACCATATCTCGGTTTTGTTTTGTTGTTTTGTGTTGTAATGACACAGAGAGGTTTTTTTCTATTGTGTCCTATATGAATACAACTTAATATATATTGTAATTATTGTTGATTTTTTTTTAGGTGTTTTTGTATTGACAAAAATTGCTTGACCATTGAGGAAGGATTCTCCAGTCGTGCTGTATGTGTGTTACCCACCAATACCATCTGTAAATAATACACGAACTGCATGTGACTTGGTTTAAAATTGGCCACAGCAGCCTTTATTACCTATTATTTACATACTAACACAAGGGGGCGCCGTCCAACGGGCGACCCCAACAAATAACAATAGGTAACACAGTAACCAATACAGTAAATATACAACCCTGAGTAGGCCCAGTCCAGGAACCACTTCTCACCCCAGTATCCCTGGCCGCAACACACCGACCCAGAGATGAGGTATTAATCACCTACGGATTAACCCCCCAACTTTGCAGAACCCCGTGCCTGCAACATCCCGGAACCTGGAGCCACCATACCAAGATGGTGTCTCTCTGTCCAGTTACCATTGCCTTCAACCGCCTCTGGACCAGACCTACCCCCCGCTGCTGTGACAAAGAAACAACCCAGACCAAATTCCCCTCGGCATTAAACACAAGGGAGGGTGGGCGGGGATCGTTCCATATCCGGAAGTCAAGAGAGAGGGGGTAAGTCAAAGTCCTTTACTTACACCCCTCAACTGTCCCACCTCTTCCTCCAGGGAACTCCTCCTACCCACCAATCCCTTTACTCTGCCTTATAAACAAACCATTCCTGTTTCCATTAACCCCATCACTCCTTCCCTTCCCTCTAGTCATGTCGCCCCTCCACCCTATGGGTTCCATGGCTTTCTTGACCATTGAGGAAGGATTCTCCAGTCGTGCTGTATGTGTGTTACCCACCAATACCATCTGTAAATAATACACGAACTGCATGTGACTTGGTTTAAAATTGGCCACAGCAGCCTTTATTACCTATTATTTACATACTAACACAAGGGGGCGCCGTCCAACGGGCGACCCCAACAAATAACAATAGGTAACACAGTAACCAATACAGTAAATATACAACCCTGAGTAGGCCCAGTCCAGGAACCACTTCTCACCCCAGTATCCCTGGCCGCAACACACCGACCCAGAGATGAGGTATTAATCACCTACGGATTAACCCCCCAACTTTGCAGAACCCCGTGCCTGCAACATCCCGGAACCTGGAGCCACCATACCAAGATGGTGTCTCTCTGTCCAGTTACCATTGCCTTCAACCGCCTCTGGACCAGACCTACCCCCCGCCACAGGACAGGGCACGTGACTCCTTACGTGGCCTGGACCCGCCACACACCAAAAGCTTGTACCACACCTCCACGCAATCCCAGCGTCCACAAAACAGCACCAAGCACGTGAAGATGCACCCCCATCGCATCCCCAAAACCACCAGTTCAGCGCCACCAACTTTTGGCGCCGCCCCCCCAATAAGGCTCGATTGATACTGCCTATCGCACGAGCCACACGCCATTCCAACCTGGTCACACTATCAAAACTACCCCACGATTAAGCTCAGGTATGTCTTACACAATGCAACAACCAACAATTTTTTTTTTTTAAAACATTCATAAATAACTTCTCGAGATACCAAATCGCTGCCTCCAATTTACTGGACCAGTACCATCGACCCGTCCAGACCCAACTGGCAACATTCAGGCGAGCCTCAGACCGTCGAGGCCCCGAGAACCAACGAATGCCCAAATATCCAAATGAGGCACACCCTCACCACAAAAACCCAGGGGTTATAAACCCACAGATAACACCAACCTGTTACGCCAACCCATTCCACTCCCAAAAGACTCAAATGCCCCCATTGCCTTAACCCGATAACAACTGAGGCCAAACGTAACACCGAAACAAGAGGACTCCCACCTCCCAATACTTCTCACAACCCCTTTTCTGAGCCCACCGAGGGGCCTCCGTGGCAGCCCAATCCAGAAGGAATACGACCCATAGTATTCCGGGCGCCCACCCCCGCCACCTGCAATCAAGTCTGCAGCACTGCCACAAAATGGTACCTTAACAAACGCGACACAATAATGAGCCTGGGCGCCCTCACAACATAATTCCGCACCCGGGACCGCGTATAACAACACCAACCTTCACCACCCGCCTAATCTAATTCGGTGAGCGACAAAGCCGGCGCTCAACCCACTGCACCACCTCGGACACATCCTCCAACATCCAACCTCCGCTCTTGACCGTAGATGAGCTGACCAACCCCACAATCTCAAAGCCCCCCAAAAGGCTAACACAAACCGTTTTGGACAAGGGAAACAAAAACCCGCTCGTGCTCAGATGAACATAGCCGCCACAAACCACTCACCAAACGCTGCCACAAAACAACGGAGACGGACCCTTGTATCCCGCTCCCTCACACCCTTACGACCAAACCCTTCAAGGCCTGCCGCGCCCTAAGATCCTGCGAAAACATCTCTCCACATCTAATCCTTAACAAGACAGCCACAGCCGCCACCCTCTGCTCCACTGCGGACGCCGGCCTAGCAGCCTGAAAACCGTTACTCACCACTGCCAACGCCACCATCAAATACTCCACCGGGCCTTCCTCACACATTGTCCCAAACGTTATCTGCGCCACCCATACTTCTGAATATCAGCCCCAAATAACCTCAGTCACTGGGCACCGAGCCGCTCCCCAACACAGCCACACCAGACTCCACAAGCCCTCCGGACACACCGTGCCCACCTCGTCTGCTACCCGGCCTCAACTCCCGAGACCTGCAGAACTGGAAGGAAACACAGCAGCTGCTATTCCCTTGGCGAACCCCAGTACTGGTTGCGCCACGCATAACATTTTTTTTTTTTTTTTTTTTTAAAACACATCCAATTGAGAAACCAACTGTCGCAAGTACGCCACCCTTGGCCCCAGGATTAGCAAACCAACTATTAATCGAATTCTCCACCAACTGATAGCCAGAATGACAGCACACCTTCCTCTTGGAAAAAACTGCCAACCTCCACCACCCGACCACTACCACCGATTGGAAGCGCTACCCCACAATGCCGAACCAGAAAACAACTGGACCCGCTGCCTCCGAGTACCGCAGCTACGTTCCATCAGGTAGCACCTTACCCAGCCACAATCCGCGGCCACTAAATCGCCGTAAGAAAAAACCTCCTACACCATCAGATCATCATTGATCTCCCTCGTGACCACACACAAAGGATCCGATGGCTGCACCCTTGGCGCAGCCATCGCCAGCCGTCCAGCAGACACGCACCCCAGCGGCGTAACTCTGCACCCGTGGTTCGACCGCCCCTGCAAAGACTGCACCGCCTGAAACCGCACCGTCTTAGCTGACCTAACTGCCTCTATCGCAGCCCATAGGACCACACCATTACCCACGAATCCTACCCCTCTGACCATAACATCAAACTTTATCCCCACAAACCGTATCACTGGCGTTGGACCCTCAGTCTTCGCCTGCGCCAACAGGCCCAAAAGAGTATCCACCACCATCTGTAATAAAACAATCAACCTCAACGAATCATCAACCCGCCAACCCGATGTAAAGAGAATCAACCTATAATGAATAAGAGGTGTAAGCTGGGACACACCACGCACAAACCACTCCACCAAGAAATAACCGCCTCCAAAGGAACATAAAATGGGACAACAACCCATTAGCACCCACCGATCAACATAATAATAACTCCCCTCCCCACCGCAGCACCAGAACTGCTAGCTAGCAGGGTGGACCAGTAACAACCTAAATGCCGCCTCCAAATTCGCCTTTGCCATCAATGCTCCCCGGCTCACCGCCTTTACCAAATCCCACCCTCTGTCAAACGACACATAATAAACCGCCGACAATTCTGGAGCCAAGCAGGCATACACCGATGACTCCTCCAGAGAAGATACGTTTTGAACAAGCCGAAATATATACATCTATATACGGCTCATTTCCGGCACTACCCCCCAACAGAGAAACCCAATCGTGACAAGGAGGGCCCCGAATGGCCCACCCATCCTGCCCAACACCACTTCCTGACCCCTCTTTCCACTGACAACCACCAGGTGTCCCCTAGCCCAGCGCAAACTTCCAATAAGGAGGCAAAGATCCACCAATATAAATAGAATGACGCAGAATTACTATGTTCCTTACCACAACCCAACACTTATGCTTAAGACAACCGTCCGCGCCAAATCTGCACCACCCATCCTTCTATTCCCCCCAAAAAACCCTCATCGTCCGTGTCGCCGGGGTTCCAAGCCCCGAACAGCCACCTACCCCCCAAAAAGGGGGGGGGGGGCTGACTAGGAGCCGCCATCCACTGCAGCCATAAGGATGTGCCCGTATGATCCTACCGCATACTGGCACGCAACACCTTCCCTTGCTGAAATTACTCGGCGTACTGAAGCCAGACTAAACCGCCATATGACCTAACAAGCCACCCCAAATGGATCCATATAACCGAACCATGCCGAACCAATTACCCAATTCCTTCCCCCGATACCCTTGCCAAAAAACGCAAATGCCCGCAGCCACGTTGCAAATGTACGAGGGTGAGCCTCCACCGGCGCTCCCCTCCCTCTACTTATCCTTCCTGGAATCACTTGGCTTAACCTAATCCAGGTGAAACTGTTCCCGGGGGAGCAGCGAAACTATTGCTACACGTTCCCCATTCAAATCTTATCCCTCACATCCTCCAGCAAGTGAGCCCCCCCAGTGGGCCTTTGAAGCACCCATACCTCTCACACTTGGCCACTGTCAGCCAGACGCACCACCTCATCCCCCTCTTCGTTCCTCACCACTCACTCTGTCACAGCCCTTGCCGCCTCTGCCCGAAAATGCTCCCCTGCCGCCTCATGCGCCCTCACTCTTCCTGCCGCACCTGCGCCTACTAACCACCGATCCCGTCCATGCCGCCTGCGGTGCATGCGCACTCTCCACAACCGTATACACCACTTCAGTAAACCCCATACCTGGTCAAAACACCAACCCACTCGGCGCTGCCGTGTCCGCAGCCGCCCCCCCCCAGCCCTGCCAAATCCACGGCCGTCTCACCCGACCGCGACCCGGCATATCCTGGAATAAAAATCACGCCATCCGGACGTCTGATTCATCCGTCGCTGCTTCCTCCTCCTCCTCGCTGGAGCCGACCGCCTCTGGCTCATGTAATGCAGACGCCGCCGAAGCGCTGCCACCACCACGGCCGTCCTCCTGGTACGCCGCGTGGGCACCATCCTCCAAGCTCCATCTTCTGTCCCGCGGCGACAACCCCGGAAACCGTCCCGTCCTACGGGCTGCCACCGCGGGCCTTATCTTCTGGCCTGACCCCCCCTTGCTACCTGCAAGGACAGGGGGGTACCTGTGGCCCGACCCGCTGCCAGCAGACTCCCATCCAGAGCCGCCAGCCTCCTGCCCTCCTGGGCCCAGAAGGCATCCGTCCGCCGGGCCCTCCCCCCCTTGGGGGAGACCGCCGCTGCCGGGAGCTGCACGCCTGCTCTGGGTGACCAGGCGGGGACCGCAGGGCCCCCGCCGTCACCCCCACGTACCGACGCCTCCCGGGCATCCGTCGCACCATGCTCGCCTGCCCTGGTGCCGGACCCCTTGCTGGCTGCAGCCCCCCGGCCCCCCCCCCTCCACCCGCGGGGGGGGGGGGGGTAACGCTGGCCTCCGTCCTCGCCGGGCGCTCTCCTGGCCAGGAGCCGCCGCATCCAGCCCTCCTGGGCCCCATGAAAGCCTCTGTCCGCTGGGCCCTCCCCCTCCTGGGGGAGACCGCCGCGGCCGGGAGCTGCAACCTGATCTGGGTGACCAAGCAGGAACTGCAGGGCCCCTGCCGTCACCCCCACTCACCGACGCTTCCTGGGCACCCGTCGCCCCAGGCCCGCCTGCCCTGGTGCCGGACCCACCACTGGCTGCAGCTCCGCGGCCCCCCCCCCCCCACCTTCCGCGAGGGGTAAAGCTGGCCTCTGTCACCGCCGGGCGCTCTCCCCGTCCGGGAGCCGCCGCATCCAGCAATCCAGGCCGCGGCTCGGACCGGAAGTAGGCCGCAGCCAAGCCACGCCCCCCTCCCGGCTGCCGCGGCCCGGACGGAGATTCCTCCCGCGGCCAGAGCAGCAGCTGAGTACTGCCCTGCCCACGTCCTACCGCGGAGGGTCCCCGAAGGGGCTCTCGCATCTCCTCCTCGCTCCCCCCGCACACGGCAAGTACCTGAGATATGAGGGAGGGGGGACGCCGCCCGCAGCTGACAGGGGAGCGAGGGGAAAGTGCCAACGGGTTAACCCCCAGCAGCCAAGACGTGGGACCGCGCTGCCAGGGGCCCGTGCACTGCCATGATGAATCTGCTGCTCCCGGGTAGCAGCCATCCTGTCGCACGTCCGGATCGTTCCATATCCGGAAGTCTGGTGATGTGAGGGGCTGGGGAACCTCCATCATGACGTCCTTGTACAGATCTTTGTGTCCTTCTAAATACTCCCACTCCTCCATGGAGAAATAGAAGGTGACATCCTGACACCTTATAGGAACCTCTCCAGTCAGATCGTTCCATATCCGGAAGTCAAGAGAGAGGGGGTAAGTCAAAGTCCTTTACTTACACCCCTCAACTGTCCCACCTCTTCCTCCAGGGAACTCCTCCTACCCACCAATCCCTTTACTCTGCCTTATAAACAAACCATTCCTGTTTCCATTAACCCCATCACTCCTTCCCTTCCCTCTAGTCATGTCGCCCCTCCACCCTATGGGTTCCATGGCTTTCTTTAAAGTTGAATACAAGGAATCACTGCTGGTGGCCGCAGCTTAAAGGGGAAAAACCTGGTGAAAGGTTCCCTTTAACATATTGTTTGTGTTGGAGCATGACTAGAGCTATGTATCAAATGTATCAAAGCACCTGGATAACTACTTTTCACAAATGCTAAGGCTACTTTCACACATCCGGTTTGAGCCCTGCGGCTCAATCCGGCTGTGAAAACTATGCAACGGATGCGGTGAAAACAACGCATCCTTTGCATAAGTTTTTACATGCGGCCGGTCCGGTTTTTTCCGGTTGCGGCATGCTACTGAGCATGCGCAGTGGAAAATACCGCATGCGGCGACCGGATGCGGTTTTTTTCCGCATCGCGCCGCATCCGGCCTCCATAGGGATGCATTGAAAATTGCGCCGCAGCGGCCGGATGCGGCGCGATGCGGTGTTTTTTGCCGGAGCAAAAAACGTTGCAGGGAACGTTCGATCCGGCCGCCGCATCGGCTACATCTTCCGCATGCGGCAAAAACCGGACCGAACGCAAGCCCCTGCGGCACAATGCGGCACTAATGTAAGTCAATGCAAAAAAAAACCGCAATCGGCGTTACAAAAGCCGGTTGCGGTTTTTCTGCAGAACGCCGTATTGTGCCGCAGAGCAAAAATCCGGATGTGTGAAAGTACCCTAAGGCTGCTTTCACACCTCCGGTTTTAGCAGTGCGGCTAAATCCGGCTCTAAAACCTATGCAACAGATGCGACGAAAAAAACGCATCCTTTGCATACGTTTTTACATGCGGCCCGTCCGGTTTTTGCCGGTTGCGGCACACTACTGAGCATGCTACTGAGCGTGCAAAAAACCGCATGCAGCAGCCGGATGCGTTTTTTGCCGCATCCGGCATCCATAGGCATGCATTGGAAAAAGCGCCGCATCGGCCGGATGCGGCCCAATGCGGTTTTTTTTTGCCGGACAAAAAACGTGCCAGGCAACGTTCCATCCGGCCGCCGCATAGGCTAAATATGCTGCATCCGGCAAAAAACGGACCGAACGCAAGGCCATGCGGCACAATCCGGCACTAATGAAAGTCTATGCGGCACGCTACTGAGCATGCTACTGAGCGTGCAAAAAACCGCATGCAGCAGCCGGATGCGTTTTTTGCCGCATCGCGCCGCATCCGGCATCCATAGGCATGCATTGGAAAAAGCGCCGCATCGGCCGGATGCGGCCCAATGCGTTTTTTTTTTGCCGGACAAAAAACGTCACAGGCAACGTTCCATCCGGCCGCCGCATGGGCTAAATATGCTGCATCCGGCAAAAAACGGACCGAACGCAAGGCCATGCGGCACAATCCGGCACTAATGAAAGTCTATGCGGAAAAAAACGCAACCGACGGCAACAAAAACGGTTGCGTTTTTTCTGCAAAGAGCCGGATTGTGCCGCACAGCAAAAACCGGATGTGTGAAAGCAGCCTAAGCCAGACCCCTTTTCTATCTCTGCATTGGCTACAAGAGAGAAACAGTCTATGTACCACAGATATATGAGACGATACACAAAAGAAACAGGAATCATCCTCTGATGAGCAGGATACTTGCAGTACGGGTATCAGCCGCTAGTTGAACCATGTAACCTTTCTTAGTCAGTATGCCAGCCAATGTTGTAGAAAAACATTGCGTTGTGGCTTGCCTCCAGTGATTTTTCTTTTATCGAGTTGTCTACTCTTTCACTTATTTTGGATGGCTGATTCACCCAATGTGTGGCTAGAAAGTTTGGTTTCTTTTTTAAGAAAAAAAAATAATTGTCAAAGGAGTTACCCAAAAAGAAACATCTATCTATTATCTGATCTATAAAAAAATTACATTTCGAAACACTGCAGGACAGACAGGCAAAGTCATTAACAAGGCAGATGGCACAGCTAGGGCAGGACATGCAGGTAGAGTCTCTAGTATCAACAAAGCAGGCAGATTCAGGTACAAATTTGACGGGACTGAAAGCCAGGTACGGGCAGGACAGAACTGGAACCAGGTGCCAACAGGTAGGATGGGCTGGGACCAAGTATGGACAGGACAGGACTGGACCCCGGTGCCAACAGGCAGGATGGGATAGAAGCAGGTATGGGCAGGACAGGCTGGACCCAGGCACAACAGGCCGGGACTAGGACAGGACAGGACCAGACGGTACAGGCAGGATCAGGACAGTACGGGACCAGACTGGACAGGTGACCTGACAACTGACTAGACAGAATCAACTGACTAACAGAATCTATGGTGTTGAACAGGCAACTCTCCTAGTGGGAGATTGCCTTAAATGCACAGTGCCTCTCAGTGATAGGCTGAGAGGTACTTCCTAGGAGTGGGACGCTGGCTCTTTAAGGGAGGGGCAGCAATGAGGAGCACTCCCGGAGGTCCTGTGATCTGCTAACAGACTCCGGGAGGTGGGCAGCAGAGGAACCCATGTGGATGGGCTGAGCAGGAACGGGGCAGCAAGGGAGCCGGCTGCGACAGTGAGTCAGATTGCATCCCTGCATAATATATTATTATATTATATTATTATAATATTGTATAAAATAAAAGCACCATTTATGTCAGCATATATTCTGTGAATAGACCACTTGCAAATCCCACTGAAATCACCATCGTCAACAGATCTGCCATCTCTATTTTATAGAAGGTATCGCAAGGCAAAAGGGGAATTGTAATATATACCGTATATCATAATTAGGTAAACTTTTCTTATTTACAGATATATTATTATCGGCATTATTAGCTATGGTAAACATTGTTGCAAAGGTGACAACAGGAAGTCAGCCATATTGGTTGCCACTCTTAAAGAACTTATCCACTACCCTAACTCATTTCATTTTTTATTGATCAATCATACTATTATGTGCCGCTAAATGCATCTGTGGTGCCCCTGACCTGGTCAGGCACCACTGAGTACTACATCCATGCTGGGGGCAATACAATACAGGTAATCCAGAAGGCTGACCGAGGTGTGATTACACAGGCGCATAGTAATCAGGTCTCCCATATGGACCTTTGGTGGACCCCTGGGCAATCCAGGAGGGGGCGTGGCCTCCATCTCCACTCAAGGGGTGTGGTAGAGAGCCTGGTTGCTAAGTTGCGTAGGCAGGCAAAGTGGGGAGGGAGTAGTGAGCCAGTTAGTGAGTGCAGCTCAGAGAGAGCAGACGCATGCAGCAGACCCTGGAGTCTGGCACAATCTGACAGCGCACGTGTAGTGGCTACCAACGGGGGAGAACGGTCACCTAGGAGTGCCACCCGAAAACCACCCGAGGCTGGAGGCAAGCGGTGGCTGAGTAAGGGGACTGCCAGGGAGGTACCAGGCCCGTAAGGGTAACAGGTCCCAGTGCAGAGATTCATTCAGTTTTCTCCTGCCAAACCTGCCAGAGGGGGCACTTCAGACCCCCACCACAACACCACAGAGTCCGCAGCCACGTAGCAACGAGAGAGCCCATAGCTCACAAGAGGCAAGCAGCCGGAGTGACCTGGTCCAGGCTACAAGCAAACGGGCCGAAAAGAGGGGAGAACAGGCACCAACTTCCCTGGGTGACCCCCGTAGGGACTTCAAGTCGGGGTGAACACAAAAACATCAGGGCTAGAGAAGGCAGGTCGGTAGTCCCCCTCAAAAGTCAGCCTGACGGAGTGCCTGGTTTCCTCTGGTTAATCCCAGCTACTCACCCTGCCATCATTGTGAGTAAAAATCCTGAAAGACTGTCTGGACTGTGCCTGAGTCATTCTGCGACCTGTGGTTCCACACACCTACACAGGGCCCTGGGGCCTGCCTCACTCTCAGGAGGCCACTACATATAGCTGCATCCAACATCAGCCCCAGGCATCCCCTAATCTGCAGTGGCGGTCCCCTGACCGCAATACCGAGAGTGGCATCACGAAACTCCTAAAGAAGCAACCTACCTGTGACCAGACCATCCGTCCTGTGGAGTCCCTGAAGGTAATGCACCGCTACACCTGGGCTCGGGGCTCCACACATCCATACTCTTATTATAGTAATATAAACCTTTTAACATGCAGATAGCATCACTTGTTGTCTGCAGCTGCAGCTCTGATGTTTACATCCTTAATTTCTCCTCACCAGGCATATAGTAATACTACAAATTCCATCATGCACTGCAGCGGCCTATGAGAGAGCACTTCGCATGCCAACTCCATTTGTCAGCCAAACTTAGACTATGTTCACACGCAGCATCCCTTTAGTCAGTGCATCTTGAGTGCATCTTAAAATGCACCAAAAACGCACTGCAGAAAAAATGCATCAAAAACGCAATGCGATTTTAATGCGTTTTTTCCAATGCATTTTTCAAGTCAAATCTATTGACTGGAGAGCTCAAAAACGCAGTAAAAATGCAAAAAGAACTGACATGCTGCATCTTGGCTGCATCTTGAAAAACGCAGCCAAGATGCAGCCAACAAAAGATGCTCAGTGTGGACAGCAAAATTGAAATCTCATAGACTTTTCTGGGAGAAGGAAATGCATGCATTTTGGTGCATCTTTGTGAATTTAACCTTACTACCATAGAAATAGTCCTGCCAAAATATAGGGAGATACCAAGTGACAGCACCCCAGGGTAGGTACCAGCCCATCTGGCAATTGCTAGATGACCAGTACAGCTCTGTCACTGTGCTTGTTATGTAAATTTTGGCACTTTTCAGTTATATATGTCAGTGATTGTATTACCTAAACCCTTTGCTTTTTAAATGCAGATAGCAGCACTTCACTAGCAAAGGTGTCAGCCCCTGGTGTTACTGCTGAATAAAACTGTCAGCTCAGTTTGTGTGAGACAGACTAATTGTATCTTCAGGAGGCATGCACAGGCAGCTGTTATTCACTCCTTATCATCCACACCCACCATTAGGAGCCCAGTGACAACCCACTTTTATTTGGTCCTATTTCTGTGACGGAAAAGGAAGTATCAGACATAACAGAGGAGGAAAAATTTTCTGCTTAACAATCCAGTACTATGTGATGATCCTAACTGAGATGTGCTCCTAAAAGCTATACATCCAATACAAGTATATTACAAAAGGTATTGTTTTGAAGAGCTATGATATATAACAAGGGGGTAAATTTGCTTTATAAAAAGTAACGATTATCTGCTATTTTACCAGTATGCTCACTCATTGCAAAGCGATAACTTCATTTTGTCTTCCAGGGGGCCAATCCAAAAGTGACCACCAATATGGCTGCTCTTTCTGTTATCATCACTACATATGCAGCTGCTGCAACTTATCCTAAAAATGGCAATATGTGTAGGAAAATGAAAAACACTTCCCAAACTTTGATCATTTTTTCTAAATTCTGATTAATATATGGCAAATTATAATTCAAAGTTTTTGGTAGAAAGATCTTTTTTAGTCTCATACTCGGCAAGTTGTGTTTTTTTATTGATACCATGAGATGAGTGGGATGACTTGAAACTGCAATTTTGGCTTTTTTATTATTTTTGATATTTATGGCTTTTGCCATACAGGTTAAATCATTTTATATGTTGTTAGAGCGGACTTATGTATCGTAAATGGCAAAAACCAAATATGCTTTCTTTATTTTATTTTTTTAATTTTTAAACTGGAAAACGGAGGGAGGGTCACATCTGTGTGTCCATTTTGTCCATACGGTATCCTTTTTTTACATGAACAATGTGATACATAATAGTCCTCTAATGATAATCTGCTGCTGATTAAATAGTGATTTTATCAAAACTACACTAAGCAGCCCAGTAAGTGACACACGGCAGGAATCAAGTCATATCTGGCTATGGGTCCAAAAAATCTCACTAATAAAAACATTTTTAGCTACATGACCATGACTATGCATGTGGATGGATAGAAAGACCCAAATGTCCAACTGGGGATCTGTATGTAGGGGAGACAGGACAACAACTCAGAACAAGGATGAATTCTCATCGCCACACAATTAGAGAAAAAAGGATGGATCTACCTGTGGCCAAACATTTTTGTAACCCAGACCACAGCATCATGGACATGAAATTGCTGGTATTGAAAGGAAGTTTCAAATCCCAGAGAGACAAAAGGGTTTGGGAATACAAACTTATGATGACCTTTGACACATTCAGAGCAGGAATGAATGTGTCCCATGGATTTATGTCTTTTTACATCATTTTATAAATGTGCTCCTCAGACCATCTGGGGGCGCCACAGCTCTGGACCAGACCCCAATCAGAGGTCAATAAAACTTACACACTCCTTATCTATGAACTGCTGCAATATTTACTGCCACAACAGTTTGTCCCCTTGCCATGCTGATAGTTCTGCTTCTCATCACTTGTCTTATTTACTGCTCCTTCTATGTCCTGTTGTGTATAAATATGTGTCTCTTCAGATTTTGTGTTAGTCCCGTTTCACACGTCAGTGAAAAACACTGACATTCTTCACTGACGTGTAAAACACGCACATGTCCCTCCGTGTTCCGTGATTCACGGCACACGTGGGTTGTCCATGTGCAATCCGTGATCCGTGATCAGTGATTGCATATGGATATTACTCACCTGCCTTCACTGCTGCTGTCCATGGTGCTGAACTCCTCGGCTCTCCAGCGTCCGCCCACCGCTCTCAGCACCTACTTCCTGGTCGGGTTTTCCTGCTCTCATGAATATTCATTAGCCAGGCAGGAGCTGCCGAGAGCGGAGCAGGCACAGCGAATCGCAGGCAAGGTAAGTTGAAAATTTTTAATATTTAATATGTCCATGAATTTCTTGTACGTGTTTCACTGATCACACACGGATCACACCATAGTGTGGTCTGTGGGTCATCAGTGATGCCAGACAAAAACTGACTTGTCTCCGTGCAGAATCTCCGCTGCACGGAGACATGTTCAGTGAAAAATCACTGATGTGTGAGCAGACCCATTGATTATAATGGGTCTGCGTATGTCAGTGATTCTGGTACGTATAAAAAAAAAGCACAAACGTACCAGAATCACTGACGTGTGAAAGAGGCCTTATACTGAGCCTGATGAAGAGACCTGAGTCGTCTCGAAAGCTTGCTATATATTACCATCTTTTCAGTTAGCCATTAAAAGGTATCAAACACTGAGGACTCTCAGTTCTTTTCAACAATTTTTTTAGAAAGACCCACAAATGTATGGAAAGAATACTCTAGAGGTCTTAAAACTGCAGTGCAGACAAGGACGGAGTATAACGGTGGCACCAAAGTTTGATATACTATCACCAATGATAATACATCATAGTCACACTATTTTTTTTGTCTCTGACCAACTTATTATCAATTCTGTGGAAAATAAACTACATATTATAGGAAATCGGCAAACAACATTTTCAACTGTAATTATTCAATTGCAAGTCCTTCATGTATCTACTCTCTCGCTACTCTACCCGATATACTGAGAAGGGCAAGTAGACCGCACTACCATCACCTCAACCGCCTGGAGAGGGCAATGACAGTCAGCCTTCAGAGCTGGAACAAAGTATTTTCTACTTTGCACAATGATTGGAGAAGAAGAGAAAGAACACGATCAACCGTCCATGAGGTGAAAAAAGATTTCTTTATTGACCAGTGCTGAGTGGACACACAGATAAAATATTTAAAACACCAACAAGAACCAACCGGCAAGAGAGGGTCACAGTAAGTACCAAACGCCAGACCTTGGAAAAGCATTAGATGGCAGATGATAATAAATACATCGGCATACGTATAGATATGAGGAAAATGTAAACACATATGTATGTCTCACACACCACATATGTATCACAAATGTAACTTTATACCACTAGTCCATATTGGAAATATTAGTAACATCAAGGGGTCAAGCAGGCATGGAATGCTTGATCATATATATAATATGGGTGCGTGCTACAATAATAGCCAATGTTACAATTATTACTGCCTTCCAAAGTCTGGTACAATACACGTGGTTAAGATTATAGTAGTGCACGCCACTATGTGCTGAGGGCCCACACTAGTGTATTATATCTTCACCACTACATAAATGGATACAAAGGGGATGATAACCTGCATCCCATAGGAATGACTGGCTCAAATGAGCCCATCACAAGTGATACGGGTAGTGGTAAATCATATATACACACCTGTGAACCAAATGGTGAGCCTACCCAAGGGCTGCAGTAATTGATGCTAATACATGCCCAAAGCGACGACAGAATTAACCACAAGTGTGCACAATTAACGTGATCAAGATTATAGTGATACACGCCACTATGTGCTAAGGGCAAATATTTGTGTGCAAATCTTCATCACCACAGCAATGAGTACAGGGGGGATGATGGCAAACATCCCATAACATAATAATTGGCCCAAATGAGCCCGTCACATATAATAAGTAGTGATGAACGACATATACACACCTATATAAGCCTAGACCGGCAGATAATTAGCTGCCTATGGCAAGGTAAAAGATAGTTAAGCCAAAGGATAGGCTCACCCAGAATGGCGGAGGCTAATGCTGATAGTGCACGGAGCGGCAACAAGGCTTACCACGTGTGTAACAGGATCTGGAGAAACCAAGCCGGAAGGTCCGCCTACCCGACGGCCGTTTCGGCAACCGCCTTCGTCAGGCGGTTGCCGAAACGGCCGTCGGGTAGGCGGACCTTCCGGCTTGGTTTCTCCAGATCCTGTTACACACGTGGTAAGCCTTGTTGCCGCTCCGTGCACTATCAGCATTAGCCTCCGCCATTCTGGGTGAGCCTATCCTTTGGCTTAACTATCTTTTACCTTGCCATAGGCAGCTAATTATCTGCCGGTCTAGGCTTATATAGGTGTGTATATGTCGTTCATCACTACTTATTATATGTGACGGGCTCATTTGGGCCAATTATTATGTTATGGGATGTTTGCCATCATCCCCCCTGTACTCATTGCTGTGGTGATGAAGATTTGCACACAAATATTTGCCCTTAGCACATAGTGGCGTGTATCACTATAATCTTGATCACGTTAATTGTGCACACTTGTGGTTAATTCTGTCGTCGCTTTGGGCATGTATTAGCATCAATTACTGCAGCCCTTGGGTAGGCTCACCATTTGGTTCACAGGTGTGTATATATGATTTACCACTACCCGTATCACTTGTGATGGGCTCATTTGAGCCAGTCATTCCTATGGGATGCAGGTTATCATCCCCTTTGTATCCATTTATGTAGTGGTGAAGATATAATACACTAGTGTGGGCCCTCAGCACATAGTGGCGTGCACTACTATAATCTTAACCACGTGTATTGTACCAGACTTTGGAAGGCAGTAATAATTGTAACATTGGCTATTATTGTAGCACGCACCCATATTATATATATGATCAAGCATTCCATGCCTGCTTGACCCCTTGATGTTACTAATATTTCCAATATGGACTAGTGGTATAAAGTTACATTTGTGATACATATGTGGTGTGTGAGACATACATATGTGTTTACATTTTCCTCATATCTATACGTATGCCGATGTATTTATTATCATCTGCCATCTAATGCTTTTCCAAGGTCTGGCGTTTGGTACTTACTGTGACCCTCTCTTGCCGGTTGGTTCTTGTTGGTGTTTTAAATATTTTATCTGTGTGTCCACTCAGCACTGGTCAATAAAGAAATCTTTTTTCACCTCATGGACGGTTGATCGTGTTCTTTCTCTTCTTCTCCACGTATTATTATACGATTTGTCCAGTATGGATATGTAGTCAAGGGTTGCACTATATAAGGGATCTCTATTCCTGCTATTATATATATTGTGACGAAAATGCAACTCTTTTTCCTGTGTGTCCTTTTTATTTATAATTTGCACAATGATTGTAATAAGTTAAATAGAATCTGTCAGCAGGTTTTTTGCTATGTAAGCTGAGGCCAGCATGTTGCAAGGGTTAACACAGAGAATTCAGGGATGCCTGTCTTGTCAAGGTCCCCTTTTGTTTATTTACTATGTTTGTTTAAAGGGAACCTGTCAGGTCCTGTATACACCCAGAACCAAGAGCGGTTCTGGGTGCATATTGCTAATCCCTGGCTAGCAGTCCCAGCCTATAGTAGCATAGATAAAGGGATCTGTAGAAAAAGTATTTCTAAATCTCCTTTATGATATGTTAATGAGGAGAAGGACTAGCATGGGCATTAGTTCCCTTGGCTAGTCGGCCCCCTTAGCATGTAAGCACGCCCCTGTGGGCGCCATGCTAATGAATGTGTAGCATCAGAGCCATGGTTGCTCTCACCTCTGCTGCCATCGCACCCGACGCTGGATTTCAGCTCAGTGCGCACAATCAGAAGATCCGGACCTCTGGTCATGTGTACTATGAAGCCGAGTGCACACATTCCGGCTTCAGACTGCACACGGCAGGAAGTCAGAGTCAAAATCCAGCGTCAGGTGCAGTGGCAGCAGAGAGGTGAGAGCGACCATGCCTCTGACACTGCGCATTCAATAGCATATTAGCATGCCCACTGGGGCATACTTACATGCTAAATGGCCCGACTAGCCAATGGAACTAATGCCTGCGCTCATTAGTATATCATTAAAGGATCTTTAGAAATACTTTTTCTACAGATCCTTTTATGTATGTTCCTATAGGCTGGGACTGCTAGCCAGGGAATAGCAATATGCACCCAGAACTGCTCTTGGTTCTGGTTGCATACAGGACCTGACAGGTTCCCTTTAATCAGCAGGACCTTTATCATTGCTCGGACAACAGCGTCACACACACAGCAGTCCGGCACGCTCCCTCCTCTGATTGATACCTCACTGCCAATGTACAATCTCTATAGAGAGCATGGTGTGGGCAGGGACAGCTTTCTCAGCTCTGCTGCATGACTAAATCTAAAAATTCTGATTGTGTCAGAATGGCTGCAGCCAGTAATCTAAGTGATACATCAGTGGATTCAGAATCTTCTTGCCTACGTTATGCTGCTCTCAGATGAGGGAGCAAAAACCTGCTGACAGATTCCCTTTAAAGAACATTATTGTATCTCCCAGGGCAGATACCAGGATTGTGTCTGGTCAGAGGTTAGTGACAGTAAAAAGTTGGTATACCCTATCATTAAAGCAGAGTCAGTGGGGTCTGGTGGTGCCCATATACACTAGACTGTCAATAGATATTGCCAATGGGTTCTGCCAACAACATACAAAACGCTCATCTTTATGCCAGGTCCAATCTGTCACAATGTTTCCCTGACATTGATTTTCGTTGCACTATTTAATTAAAATAAACTCATCAGAGATTTTCTTTGACCGGGCATTAGATCAAAACAATCCCGATAGAGAAAAGAAGTGGACATTTGCCATCCCCGGGATCTCTATTAATGAGCACAGTGCAATCCGAAAGATGCCGTCCGGGGGTCAATGTTTAATAACCTACAATCACTCGCCATTCGGGACTTTACAATTGATTCACAGAAGATGCTGAAACCTGTTACACCCTGCAGCAATATTTACCTGTAACATAGTATTAATAGTATTAGGTTTCTATTACTAATAGTGGGATTACCTGCAGCCCTATGTAAACCAGGGATAAATATGATATTGTAGCAGGTCTGACCCTCAGCTCCAGCACATCAGACAGCTTCCGTATGTATATATAGTGTGTATACAGACCGCCCTAGTGTAAATGCAGGAGCCGGTCCTTATAAAAATACACAGCGATTTTCCCTATTCCTGGAACCCAATGCAGAAACAAGCTGGCGCCTGGGGTTATTTATTTGGCTTGTGCCTAACACAAAGTAACAGATACGCTGCTGTGTGGAGTTGTATTGAGCCTACGCACATGATAGGAAGGATGTGAGGCTGGTGCCGCTGTCTAAAGGTATAGGAGACGGCAACAAGATGGGGATCCTCCGATCAACAGAAATCTGCAACGTCCCCAGAAGAAACGTCTGATCTCATTGTAATAATGACCGGAGTTAGGAATACACGTGAAGTCGCTCCAATGCATCTCACCAATAGATGTCTATGGGACAGAAATGATTGTTTTGTCACCAATACAATAGATGGGATTGCTGGGATTATTTATGCATATGTGGGGACAATTTATACCCATATGATGACATGTAGAACTATTTACATAGGACTGCAGAGTCTGCCATATTACAATGCAGGCTGCCATAGCCATCAAGAAAGTGAGCAGCAAGTGATCATAAACGGTATATGAAAAATACACTCATATATATATATATACACACACACACACACACACACACACTCCGGTATGTGTATATATATATATATATATATATATATATATATATACACATATATAATACATATATATATATATACTGTATGTATGTGTATATATAACAAGTCCAGCATGGGGCGAATCTGCTCCTCGCACCGGGATACTGTGTGTATAACTACGCCGTAACAGGTTTGGTATCTGGAGGCAGCAGGTAGTTGTACACACATACGGTATTATGTATGTATCCGATATTTCTGTAAGTGTATACCTATGTAAGGAGTGGGCAATGGCACCTGGATGGATCTGGTGACTCTCAATGTTAACAGTATGCATGCATGTATTATCTAGATATGGTATTTGTGTGTGGTGTGACAGGTAGGTATTGTAATAGGACCATTATTTGGAGGGAACAGTGAGTGTACAGACAAGCAGCATACAGCAATGCCTGCAGTAGTATGTGTGAATGTCTGCAAAGGGACAGGTACCCAGATGGGACAGGGAGCGTGCTCAGATGCAGGAGTTATATGGTATGTATGGTATGCACATGCCGGGCATGTATACCTAAGTGTGATATCATCACTACCTGAATGGAGCACCTGAATACATTGTAGTCCATATATACATATCACAGAAGAACAGAAGTCGTAAGTAGTTAGGAGGTATGACGCATATATATATATATATATATATATATATATAATTTATTACAAACATATTTATATTTTGTTTTCATATACATATATGTAAACAAACAAATTTATATCTGTATTGTATGAGCAACAAGTCTTGTATGTATATGCAGCAGGGGACTGTACAGGTATGCAGTATGTATATAAGTGGCTTATATACCACATGGATTAGCAGTAACTGTGTAAGCTATTAGCAGGGAGGTAGCATATATATATATTTTTATATATATATATATATATATATATATATATATATATATATATATATATATATATATATAAAAAAAAAGTATTCAAGGTCATTTACCTGGATGAACCAGGTGAGTGTAGTGTATATTAAAAGTGTCACGTCTATAGTATGACAGGTTAGGCAGAGTATGTATGATTATAGCATGACAAATCTGTAAGGTGTGCATGTACTAGGTTTGTAGTATAAAAATACATTTGTAAATAGTATGTAGAATGTCTGTATATATGCACTCTGTATATCTGTTCACATGTGCTATGTATGTGGTATGTCTGTATATATGCACTATGTATATAGCATGTATTAATATATGCATTATGTATGTAATACATAATGTTCCTATGCAATACTTTTGTAGAATGTCTCTACACATGCACTCTGTGTGTACTATATCTTTATGCATGCACTGTGTATATAGTTTGTTTGCACACATGCACTGTTTTGTACTATGTTTGCCCCAATGGACCATATATCTAGTATGTCTGTATATATATATAGTCTGCACCAATACATTTATGTAGTATGACTGCACACATTCAATCTGAGAGTAGTATGTCAGTATCAGTATATATATATATATATATATATATATATATATATATATATATGCACTATGTGTGTAATATATATATATATATATATATATATATACATGCATTGTGTGTGCAGTATATCAGTATAAATATATACATGCTTTATGTGTAGTATGCCTGTATATACACATGCTCTAGGCGTGTAGTATGTCTATATATATATATATATATATATATATATATATATATATATATATAAATATATATAAATGCTTTAGGTGTGTAGTATGTCTGCATATACACATACTCTAGGTGTGTAGTATCTCTGTGTATATATATGTATGTAGTATCTCTGTATATACACATGTTCTATATATGTAGTATCTCTGTATATACACATGCTCTATATATGTAGTATGTCTGTATACACATGCTCTAGGTGTGTAGTATCTCTGTATATACACATGCTCTATATATGTAGTATGTCTGTATACACATGCTCTAGGTGTGTAGTATCTCTGTATATACACATGCTCTATATATGTAGTATGTCTGTATACACATGCTCTAGGTGTGTAGTATCTCTGTATATACACATGCTCTATATATGTAGTATGTCTGTATACACATGCTCTAGGTGTGTAGTATCTCTGTATATACACATGCTCTATATATGTGGTATGTCTGTATACACATGCTCCAGGTGTATAGTATGTCTGTATATACACATGCTCTAGGTGTGTAGTATCTCTGTATATACACATGCTCTATATATGTGGTATGTCTGTATACACATGCTCTATATATGTGGTATATCTGTATACACATGCTCTAGGTGTATAGTATGTCTGTATATACACATGCTCTATATATGTGGTATGTCTCTGTATACACATGCTCTAGGTGTGTAGTATCTCTGTATATACACATGCTCTATATATGTAGTATGTCTGTATACACATGCTCTAGGTGTGTAGTATCTCTGTATATACACATGCTCTATATATGTGGTATGTCTCTGTATACACATGCTCTAGGTGTGTAGTATCTCTGTATATACACATGCTCTATATATGTAGTATGTCTGTATACACATGCTCTATATATGTAGTATGTCTGTATACACATGCTCTAGGTGTGTAGTATCTCTGTATATACACATGCTCTATATATGTGGTATGTCTGTATACACATGCTCTATATATGTGGTATGTCTGTATACACATGCTCTATATATGTGGTATGTCTGTATACACATGCTCTATATATGTAGTATGTCTGTATACACATGCTCTATATATGTGGTATGTCTGTATACACATGCTCTATATATGTGGTATGTCTGTATACACATGCTCTATATATGTGGTATGTCTGTATACACATGCTCTATATATGTGGTATGTCTGTATATACATGCTCTATATATGTAGTATGTCTGTATACACATGCTCTATATATGTGGTATGTCTGTATACACATGCTCTATATATGTAGTATGTCTGTATACACATGCTCTATATATGTGGTATGTCTGTATACACATGCTCTATATATGTGGTATGTCTGTATACACATGCTCTATATATGTGGTATGTCTGTATACACATGCTCTATATATGTGGTATGTCTGTATATACATGCTCTATATATGTGGTATGTCTGTATATACATGCTCTATATATGTGGTATGTCTGTATACACATGCTCTATATATGTGGTATGTCTGTATACACATGCTCTATATATGTGGTATGTCTGTATACACATGCTCTATATATGTGGTATGTCTGTATACACATGCTCTATATATGTGGTATGTCTGTATATACACATGCTCTATATATGTGGTATGTCTGTATACACATGCTCTATATATGTGGTATGTCTGTATACACATGCTCTAGGTGTGTAGTATCTCTGTATATACACATGCTCTATATATGTGGTATGTCTGTATACACATGCTCTATATATGTGGTATGTCTGTATACACATGCTCTATATATGTGGTATGTCTGTATACACATGCTCTATATATGTGGTATGTCTGTATATACATGCTCTATATATGTGGTATGTCTGTATATACATGCTCTATATATGTGGTATGTCTGTATACACATGCTCTATATATGTGGTATGTCTGTATACACATGCTCTATATATGTGGTATGTCTGTATACACATGCTCTATATATGTGGTATGTCTGTATATACACATGCTCTATATATGTGGTATGTCTGTATACACATGCTCTATATATGTGGTATGTCTGTATACACATGCTCTAGGTGTGTAGTATCTCTGTATATACACATGCTCTATATATGTGGTATGTCTGTATACACATGCTCTATATATGTGGTATGTCTGTATACACATGCTCTATATATGTGGTATGTCTGTATACACATGCTCTATATATGTGGTATGTCTGTATACACATGCTCTATATATGTGGTATGTCTGTATATACACATGCTCTATATATGTGGTATGTCTGTATACACATGCTCTATATATGTGGTATGTCTGTATACACATGCTCTATATATGTGGTATGTCTGTATACACATGCTATATATATGTGGTATGTCTGTATATACACATGCTATATATATGTGGTATGTCTGTATACACATGCTCTATATATGTGGTATGTCTGTATATACATGCTCTATATATGTGGTATGTCTGTATACACATGCTCTATATATGTGGTATGTCTGTATATACATGCTCTATATATGTGGTATGTCTGTATATACATGCTCTATATATGTGGTATGTCTGTATACACATGCTCTATATATGTGGTATGTCTGTATACACATGCTCTATATATGTGGTATGTCTGTATACACATGCTCTATATATGTGGTATGTCTGTATATACACATGCTCTATATATGTGGTATGTCTGTATACACATGCTCTATATATGTGGTATGTCTGTATACACATGCTCTAGGTGTGTAGTATCTCTGTATATACACATGCTCTATATATGTGGTATGTCTGTATACACATGCTCTATATATGTGGTATGTCTGTATACACATGCTCTATATATGTGGTATGTCTGTATACACATGCTCTATATATGTGGTATGTCTGTATACACATGCTCTATATATGTGGTATGTCTGTATATACACATGCTCTATATATGTGGTATGTCTGTATACACATGCTCTATATATGTGGTATGTCTGTATACACATGCTCTATATATGTGGTATGTCTGTATACACATGCTATATATATGTGGTATGTCTGTATATACACATGCTATATATATGTGGTATGTCTGTATACACATGCTCTATATATGTGGTATGTCTGTATATACATGCTCTATATATGTGGTATGTCTGTATACACATGCTCTAGGTGTGCAGTATTTTGGACAGTGCAGCCTGCAGGGTCGTACCTGGATGGAGCTGGAGGGCAGCTCCGCGCTGCAGCCGCCGTGTCGCTGATTGGGACATGTCTCCACGGGTTCCGCCTCCGCTCTCACTTGTTGCAAGTCCCGGGGGAAGCTCCCGGAGTCCCGGTTAGTCCCCGGTGTCCAGCACAGTCCTTAGTGTCCGCCTGCTGCCCGGTGTCACCCCAAGCCTGCGCCCGCTGCAGCTGCTATTGCCGAGTGCTGCTCCGTGCTCCTCCGGACCGGCGGTGTGTGTGTCTGCAGCGGAGAGCGGCGACCATCCACATCTCTGGAGATGGGAGCGGAGGGGGACCGGAGTGGGGAACAGCATCCACTGAGCGGCGGGGGAGAGGCGCAGGGGAGAAGAGCCGGGCTCAGACACAGCAGAGGATGAGTGGGGACCGCGGACAGGGATGTCCCCACAGCAGTGCAGAGGAATGCACACTGACACTGCCATGAGAAGGCATGTGCGATCCTACACGGAGTAAGCATGTGATCCTAAACTGGACTGGCCATTTTGAAATCATGTGTAATCCTACATGGAGAAAGCATGTGTAATCCTAATCTGGACTGGCAATGGAGAAATCATGTATAATCCTAAATGGAGAAAGCATGTGCAATCATATACTGGACTGGCAATGGAGAAATCATGTGTAATCCTAATCTGGACTGGCAATGGAGAAATCATGTGTAATCCTAAATGGAGAAAGCATGTGCAATCATATACTGGACTGGCCATGGAGAAATCATGTGTAATCCTAATCTGGACTGGCAATGGAGAAAGCATGTGTAATCCTACATGGCGAAAGCATGTGTAAATCCTTCAAGGAGAAAGCATGTGTAAATCCTTCAAGGAGAAAGCATGTGTAATCCTAATCTGGACTGGCAATGGAGAAAGCATGTGTAATCCTAATCTGGACTGGCAATGGAGAAAACATATGTAATCCTACATGGCGAAAGCATGTGTAATCCTTCATGGAGAAAGGATGTGCAATCCTAAACTGGACTGGCCGTGCAGAGAGCATGTATAATCCTAATCTGGACTGGCAATGGAGAGAGGATGTGTAATCCTAAACGGAGAAAGCATGTGTATTCCTAAATGGAGAAAGCATGTGTAATCCTAAACTGGACTGGCCATGGAGAAATCATGTCTAATCCTACATGGAGAAAGCATGTGTAATCCTAATCTGGACTGGCAATGGAGAAAGCATGTGTAATCCAAAATGGAGAAAGCATGTGTCATCCTAAACTGGACTGGCCATAGAGAAAGCATGTGTAATCCTAATCTGGATTGATAATGGAGAAAGCATGTGTAATCCTAATCTGGATTGATAATGGAGAAAGCATGTGTAATCCTAATCTGGACTGGCCAGAAAAAATTGCTGTATGCTAAGGTTGTGGCTGCATGTGACCATGACGGCTCATGTGGCCAAAGTTCACCATAAGCGAACATTTCCTCGTAGTACTTAAATGGGGTCTTAAGGTCTTGCCACAGCGACCAGCAAGTGGTGCAAAGTCAGAAACATTTGGATTTTTTGGTGACTTTCTTGTCTCGCAATGTGACTCCATTTCTCTGCATTATGCTACACTGTAGCATGCAGTGGTCTTTGGCCGTGCCACTGCTCATATTGCCTTGTAGCCCCAGTTTAAGGCCAGGGTCACACGATCGTATATTCTCTCATGCGAGAGAGCCAGATCCATTATGTTAATAATCAGATCAGAGTGTCAGCTCTGTGACCAGATTCTCCCTGATGCAGGAGTCGTAGCGCAGGCGAGGAGAAGATGGAGAACACAATTTTTCCATCTTCTCCAGCATTATCATGGTTTTTCCTAAGATATCAAATGCCCGATAATGAAGCTGTGTTTCAGAGTGGGGTAATGCTCGTATGTTGTGTCCCCTTGTTGGAGAATGGTTCAGGCTAGGCTCTGTTCACATCTGCTTTTATTTTACATTTTTATGGTCTGTTTTGGGAGCACAGAAATAAAATGATCAGTTATGGAATCCATTCATTTGAATTTTCCTGAAAATGGCATCTATCTGCACCCATCCCCTCTGCACTCTTCTTTTTGGACGAAACTAAATATTTAGTCTTCACAACGTTTTAGTAATTCCCCAAAAAAGTGAAGCTGACGGATCCAATTCTTCTTTGTATTATAGGGGTTGTCCAGCACTCTATGGATGGTGTGACACCCGGCATCTCCACCAATCAGCCCGTTCCCCATGTCGAATGTGCTGAGTTGGGGATGTGTTCTTTATTTAGCGCCATCCATCTTCCCATGAACTCTGACCAGCTTCCCTGTCCAAGCTGAAGAAAAGCCTCCCCACAGCGTGATGCTGCCCCCACCATGTTTGATGGTGGGGATACTGTTTTCAGGGTGATGTGCAGTTAGTTTTCCGCCACACATAGCGTTTTGAATTTAGCCAAAAAAGTTCTATTGTAGTCTCATCTGACCAGAGTAACTACAGTGCTGGCCAAAAGTATTGGCACCCCTGCAATTCTGTCAGATAATACTCAGTTTCTTCTTGAAAATGATTGCAATCACAAATTCTTTGGTATTATTATTTTCATTTAATTTGTCTTCAATGAAAAAAAAAACAAAACAATTTGTCATAAAGCCAAATTGGATATAATTCCACACCAAACATAAAAAAGGGGGTGGACAAAAGTATTGGCACTGTTTGAAAAATCATGTGATGCTTCTCTAATTTGTGTAATTAACAGCCACTGTAACTTACCTGTGGCACCTAACAGGTGCTGGCAATAACTAAATCACACTTGCAGCCAGTTGACATGCATTAAAGTTGACTCAACCTCTGTCCTGTGTCTTTGTGTGTACCACATTGAGCATGGAGAAAAGAAAGAAGACCAAAGAACTGTCTGAGGACTTGAGAATCCAAATTGTGAGGAAGCATGAGCAATCTCAAGTCTACAGGTCCATCTCCAAAGACCTGAAAGTTCCCGTGTCTACGGTGCGCAGTGTGATCAAGAAGTGTAAAGCCCATGGCACTGTGGCTAACCTCCCTAGATGTGGAAGGAAAAGAAAAATTGACGAGAGATTTCAACGCAAGATTGTGCGGATGGTGGATAAAGAACCTCGACTAACATCCAAACAAGTTCAAGCTGCCCTGCAGTCTGAGGGTACAACAGTGTCAACCCGTACTATCCTCCGGCGTCTGAATGAAAAGGGACTGTATGGTAGGATACCCAGGAAGACCCCACTTCTTACCCCGAGACATAAAAAAGCCAGGCTGGAGTTTGCCAAAACTTACCTGAGAAAGCCTAAAACGTTTTGGAAGAATGTTCTCTGGTCAGATGAGATAAAAGTAGAGCTTTTTGGGAAAAGCCATCAACATAGAGTTTACAGGAAAAAAAAGAAGCATTCAAAGAAAAGAACACGGTCCCTACAGTCAAGCATGGCGGAGGTTCCCTGATGTTTTGGGGTTGCTTTGCTGCCTCTGGCACTGGACTGCTTGACCGTGTGGATGGCATTATGAAGTCTGAAGACTACCAACAAATGTTGCAGCATAATGTAGAGCCCAGTGTGAGAAAGCTGGGTCTTCTTCAGAGGTCATGGGTCTTCCAGCAGGACAATGACCCAAAACACACTTCAAAAAGCACTAGAAAATGGTTTGAAAGAAAGCACTGGAGACTACTAAAGTGGCCAGAAATGAGTCCAGACCTGAATCCCATAGAACACCTGTGGAAAGATCTCAAAATGGCAGTTTGGAGAAGGCACCCTTCAAATCTCAGAGACCTGGAGCAGTTTGCCAAAGAAGAATGGTCTAAAATTCCAGCAGAGCATTGTAAGAAACTCATTGATGGTTACCGGAAATGGCTGTTCGCAGTTATTTTGGCTAAAGGTTGTGCAACCAAGTATTAGGCTAAAGGCTACTTTACACACTGCGATATCGGTCCCGATATCGCTAGTGTGGGTACCCGCCCCCATCTGTTGCGCGACACGGGCATATCGCTGCCCGTGCCGCACAACATCGCCCACAGCCGTCACACATACTTACCTGTCCGGCGACGTCGCTGTGACCGGCGAACCGCCTCCTTTCTAAGGGGGCGGTCTGTGCGGCGTCACAGCGACGTCACTGAAACGTCACTGAACCGCCGCCCAATAGCAGCGGAGGGGCGGAGATGAGCGGGACGTAACATCCCGCCCACCTCCTTCCTTCCGCATAGCGGCCGGGAGGCAGGTAAGGGGAGCCTCCTCGTTCCTCCGGCGTCACACGCAGCGATGTGTGCTGCCGCAGGAACGAGGAACAACCTCGTTACTGCTGCAGTAACAAGATTTGAGAATGGACCCCCGTGTCGCCGATTAGCGATTTTGCACGTTTTTGCAACGATGCAAAATTGCTTAACGGTGTGACATGCAACGGCATCGCTAATGCGGCCGGATGTGCGTCACGAATTCCGTGACCCCAACGACTCCGCATTAGCGATGTCGTAGCGTGTAAAGCCCGCTTTAGGGTGCCAATACTTTTGTCTGGCACATTTTCGGAATATTGTGTGAAGTGATCAATGATTTGATTGTTGTTTCATTCTCTTTTGTGTTTTTTCGTTGCAAGCAAAATAAATGAAGATAATAATACCAAAGAATTTGTGATTGCAATCATTTTCAAGAAGAAACTGAGTATTATCTGACAGAATTGCAGGGGTGCCAATACTTGCTAGCTGTTTCTCCTACATGTTTTTTTGCAATCTGCAAATGGGATTTCTTATTAATTGTTTGAAAAATGAAAAACCCCGGTTTGGGGCCAGAATTAATCCCAGATTAATGGTGGTTGGCTAGTCCCCAATTAATTCTACGGGGACCCGAATCAGGTGCTTATAAATGATGGCAGAAAGGTTAGGGGGATTGGAGCAAGTGCTTTATTTTTGCTGTATATACTTTATACCAGCTGTAATGCAACTTCTGGGGCCGCTCATTATCCATCATGCATATGCACTGCTTCCCCTGCCCACCCGCAGCCCCCGCATCTCTGATTGGTTGGCATATATGTGGCGCCCTGGACAAGCCAGGTCATCACAGGTACTGCAACAACACACCCCACACCCCGGTTAGGCACACTGAAGTCAGACAAAAATCCTTGTTGCCTCCCTCCAGGGGCTGATGTCCACACCAGGGGGTGGAGCCAGGCGGTTGGCCCCACCCACTGAGGAGTTCACAGTCCTGGAGGCGGGAAAAGGAAGTCAGAGTAGTGAGAGGAAGTTCAGATCAGTTTGGAGAGTAGTGTGGAGTGGAGGAGTGAAGTGGCAGTAGAGGAGACTGACCGTGTCCGGGTGCGTGGCCCGGGCACATACAGCAAGGTTGGCAGACGGTGGTGACCGTCTGCAGGAGGGGCTGATTGACGTGAACCGTAAGGACTGGGGACGGGCAGTGGCCCGCCGGTACCGGATCGGGGAGCGAAGAGAAGCCAGCACCATTCGGCAGGGCCTACGGACCCCGACCAGGCTTGGAGTCGCAGTAAAACCGGTCAAATCCGTTAGCGAAGGGAACCTCCGGGGTTTCCCAGCAGTCAAGACCCGATTGAAGGCAACAGCTCAAACCGTGAAGGGAAATACAGTCACCGCCAAGGCTACAGTTCCCAGGGCCAGAGCCTGCGGGTAAAAGGGGCTCCCTCAGCCTCCATCCAAGCTGGGGAGTGGGTTACCGGTGGGAAGCCACCAGAACCGAGAACACAACACAGGTGCAGGGAAAGGCAGTCACCGCCAACCTACCGGGAGGAGAACCACCGCAGCCGTCTGTGGGACCCGTCCATCCAGCCGTTTGTTTTACTGGAGACTTTGTATTCATCATTGGCTGAGTGAGTACCACTGTGCCGTGCGGCACCGCGCTGCCCCCGCGACCCTGCACCTCACCAGGTCCCGTAACCCACCTGCCATCCTCCCCTCACCGGGCCCCGGGACAACCAACCCCCCTACCCACGGAGGGGAAAAACAACATCCAAGCTGCTCCCTGTCATCGCTCCTGGGATCTCCGTCCAGAGCAGCGGTGGTGTCACAACCTCACCACAACCGTGGGTGGCGTCACAGACAATAAATCCCCACAACCATTCCCCTTTTCACTCACGGGCGAGGAGCGCCGCTCGAGTCCCCGGGATCCAGCCCACCGCTCGAGCCACCACCGAGCCGCAGCAGCCGGACCCGAGCAGTGGGTGAGCGCAGCGTCCCCTCCTCCGCCCGCGACAACTTGGCGTCACGAACAGGATCTTACCGCTCTGCCGTATGGTGGAGGTGCGCCTTGTGACCGCCGGAGGTATCCGGCCGAAAATCTTGAGAAACCGCCATTTTGGGCGCGAAAAGTCCCTGCTCGAGAGTCTCCTCGAGCAGTGGAGGCGCGAAAGCCGAAACCCCACCCCTGTAAAGGAGGAGCCGGACAAATACTAAGGGGGACGGAAACAAGATGTCTGCGCCCGACGGAGCCGCTGGAGGATCGGCGGTCGCAGCCGCAGTAGCACCCGCGGATGGGAATGGGCCCGCCCAGGTCCCGGCCGAACTGGCGGGGGGCGCCGCGGTCCCAGCTCTCGCTCAGGTGATGCCGTTCTCCTTGCCCTATGTGCCCGGAGCTACCTGGCTGCCGCAGTACGATGGGAAGCCTGACGCGTTGCAGGTCTTCCGGAAGAAGCTTAGCCCGCTACTAGAACTGTACCCCCTGACTGATAAGCAACGTGCAGCGGTAGTGCTGGGGCAGCTAACCAGCGCAGCTGAGCAGGAGGCAGAGACCTGGGCCAAGGGGGACCGGTGCTCTGTAGCCACCATCTTTGAGAAGCTGCAGACTGCCTTTGAGACCCGTACCGAAGCCGAGCTGCGGATGCAGTTTTATCAATGCCGGCAACGGCCCGCGGATAGCATTTGGGACTACGCCTTGCGTCTGCAAACCGCCCTCCGCACACTAAAGCGGGTAGATGAAGCGATGGCCGAGAGGACCACCGCAGTGCAAAGTAGGTTACAGTACACAAGACGAGGTGTATTTATTAACAGGCGGGGAAAGATGTGGAGAAGGCAGGTTCAAGCACAGGGTATACAGTGGCAAAACGTGATTTAACAACACTTTTGTATTCTCTAGCTGGTCCGCTCAATAGCACGGTGCTCCAACTATTACAAGTACAAGAAAACACAAAAACAGTCAGGTACAATGCTACTCTACACGTAACCTCTCTGGCCTCTGCTAAACGGGCCACACGGATGCCGTGTTCTACCTACTGAAGCCTACTTTAGCCCCTAGTATGTGCACAATATTCAACTCACAGTGATACTGGGGACGTGGATCCAGTCCTGGGGGACCCCCAACAACAGTCTCATCCGGAGGTGCGCACTTCTCCTGGGCCGGGTTAAGGAGATCAAAATCTTCTTCTTGTGTCCGATTACTCGCTGGTTCCCTGGAATATGTGAGTCTCTCTCTCGATTCAGAAGAAAAACTCCAATCCTCCGAGACACACCGGCTGTGTGTTCCTTCACACGCTTCTCAAATCAAAACAGAAACTCACTTCTCTTCTTACACTCGGGCTGTCCATTAGCACACTTTCTGCAGGGGGAGCAGAACATTCCATTACCCCTCAACACAGGGAGGTTTCTGTCTCTTAAAGTGGCAGCGTGTTTCTTATTGTCCATAGCAGTAGCACCCCCCAATATAGACACCATTAATGATGCGGACAGCAACAAAATGTTAGTTGAGCAGTTTGTGCAGGGGATAAGGTCCTCGGAGGACCGCAAACAACTCCGGCTGTGGGCCCTAGAACACCCTGATGTGGACTTTGCCGTGTTAAAGGAACGGGCCATTAAAGCGCTGCAGCCCCCAGCATCGGAAGTCCCTGAGACAGCCCCATGGCCAGCTGAGACGGCTACCGTCGTGGTGGCCCCTGCTCTCTCAACGCCCCCAGTACCTGCAGCCCCAAGTGGAATGATGGAGGAACTGGCTGCCCAGGTCCACCACATGGCTGGGGACCTCGCCAAGATCCTCACCGCACTCTAGACTCCGACCAGGTCCCAGCCCCTGGGGAAAATGCAGCTCGCCGACAGCCCCGAGGACGTCCCCTGGATGCAGCGGAGAAGGGCCAATGACTCCCGGTATGGACCTCTGATTTGTTACCGGTGCAGCAAGCCCGGCCACTACTCCCGACGGTGTCTGTTAAACGACCAACCCCTGGGGCCACGGGCCAATCCTCAGGAGTAGAACCCAGTGGCCCCCCCGACTGGCGGGACCAGTACATTGGAGTCCGGCCCATCATCCCCCTGGCAGTGGACGGCATCCCGCTGATGGCTCTCCTGGACACTGGATCTCAGGTAACCACAATACCATACACACTGTATCAACGGTATTGGGGGAAGGACGAACTATCCCCCCCCAGATGGCAGCATGACACTAATTGCCGCTGATGGACTCCCATTGACCCAAGTGGGGTACAAACAAGTGGCCATGACTGTGGGACGAGCTGAACTGCAGCACCAGGGGTTGATTGTGATAATGAATGAACCCAGTGATCATAACCCAAAAGTAGTGCTAGGGACTAATGTGATGGAGTACTGTATGAGTGAGGTGCTGACCCTACTGCAGCAGCTGGCCGCCACAGCGGCGGGGAGCCGACAGAGAGCTGTGCAGCGTGAGATCCGGGCCCTGATGTATCGCCAGCATGTGAACTCGACAGGAGGAGAGATTGGAGGAGTGAGAGTGATGGATGCGGCCCCTTTGCTTGTGCCTCCCAGGAGTGAGATGATGATTTGGTGTAGGGCAGCGACCCCAAGGGCGAGACTACCCCGCCATGATAGAGCCCATGCCCTCCGAACACTGGCCCACCGTAATGGCCGCCCGAGGGGTGGTAGACGTGAAGAAAGGGAGAGTGCCCGTAAGGGTGTTGAATTGTGGGGAGGAAGAGGTTAGGCTTCCCCGATAGGCTACCCTTGCCAAGTTGCTCACTCTAGATCCCTACTCCATCCATGAGGCCGTTCCCCCGATCTCACCGCCTACCGCCAGTTCTCACCCATCCCTGGGGAAGTTAGACGAGTGGTGTAGAGAGCTACACGTCGGCACTGATGATTCCCCCACACATCACAAGGAAGGGGTTTACCGGGTGGTACAGGAGTATGAGCGGGTTTTTAGCAAACATCCTCTAGATTTCGGGCAGATTAAAGGGGTCCAACACCACATCCCTACCGGCGAACACCCCCCTATTAAAGAGAGATACAGGCCTATTCCCCCTGCACACTACCAATGCGCCAAAGACATGTTGAGGAACATGAAGGAGGCGGGGGTTATTAGGGACAGCTGTACTCCCTGGGCCGCCCCGTTGGTGCTGGTTAAGAAGAATGATGGCACCATGCGGATGTGTGTGGATTACCGGAAGATTAACCAGATAACGCATAAGGATGCATACCCTCTGCCCTGTATTGAAGAGTCCCTGGCCGCGCTGAGAACCGCTACCTACTTCTCTACCCTTGACCTCACCAGTGGGTACTGGCAGGTGGCCGTGGCACCTGAAGACCGAGAAAAGACTGCCTTCGCCACTCCTATGGGACTCTGTATGTTCAACAGCATGCCGCTCGGTCTGTGCAATGCCCCCGGAAGCTTCCAACGGCTGATGGAATGTTGTCTGGGGCACCTAAATTTCGAGACCGTCTTGCTGTACTTGGATGATGTGATTGTGTACTCACAAACGTATGATGCCCACCTGGAGCACCTAGCTGAGGTGTTCGCGTCCCTTGCCAAATATGGGATGAAGTTGAAACCCACCAAGTGTCATCTGCTGAAGCCCAGAGTGCAGTACCTTGGGCATGTGGTGGGTGCGGAAGGTGTCGCCCCCGACCCCGAGAAGATCACTGCCATCCAAGACTGGCCGAGACCGAACACAGTGAGGGAAGTGAGGCAGTTCCTGGGCCTGGTGGGATATTACCGTCGCTTCATTAAGGGGTACACGAAGATGGCTGCCCCCATGCAAGACCTCCTCGTGGGACAGACCAAGGGTGGTAGGCCCCTAGGGGCCCCATTGGTGTGGGAAGAAAAGCATGAAGAATCCTTCCACCAGCTGAGAGCGGCTCTGACCGGAGAGGAAATCCTAGCATACCCCGACTACAGCCGCCCATTCATCCTCTACACCGATGCCAGCAATGTGGGCTTGGGGGCTGTTCTATCCCAGGTCCAAGAAGGAAGGGAGAAGGTGATTGCTTATGCTAGCCAAAAACTCCGACCGACTGAGAGGAATCCTGAGAACTACAGCTCTTTCAAGCTTGAGCTCTTAGCACTGGTGTGGGCTATCACCAAGCGGTTCCGCCATTACCTGGCAGCGGCCAAGTTCACCGCTTACACGGACAATAACCCACTGACCCATCTAGATACAGCCAAGCTGGGCGCGTTGGAGCAGCGGTGGGTGGCCAGGTTAGCCAACTACGATTTCACCATCAAGTACCGGGCCGGCCGTACCAACGTTAATGCCGATGCACTCTCCCGGATGCCCCACCTGTCGAAAGAGGGGCCAGAGGATGACGACCTCGAAGAGATCGAGTTGCCTGCGTTTCACCGGCCGCTAACTGAGAAGGTGCAGGTCCATCAACAACGGGTGAACCTAGACCCGCTGCCCAGTCAGGAGTGGCAAGAAGCTCAGGACCAGGCACCTGCTGTCCGCCTGGTTAAGACCCTGGTGGAACAGGGTTCTGCTGGGATAAACCCTGCCACCCCTGCAGAAGCCCAACGTCTGTGGCGAGAACGGACCCGGCTGTACCTACACCAGGGGAAATTGTATCGTGAGCTGATTAACCCGAAGACCCACGAGAAGGTTCGCCAGCTGGTGATTCCCCAGGCTAACGTACCCACCGTCTTGCAAGCCTACCATGATGGTGCTGGGCACTTCGGGTGGAAGAAGCTGGAGATGTTGTTGAGAGAGCGGTTCTATTGGAGTGGAATGCGGGAATCTGTGGAGGCCTGGTGCCGAGAATGCGGCCCCTGCGCATTGAGAAGGAAGGACGAGGCCAGCCAGAAGGCACCCCTACACCCGATCATTACGCATCAACCGCTGGAGCTGGTTGCTCTCGACCATGTGAAGCTCACCCCCAGCCGAAGTGGGTACACCTACGCCCTGACCATTGTAGACCACTATTCAAGGTTCATGGTGGTTGTCTCAGTTAAGGACTTAACCGGCCGTACCGCCGCTAGAGCGTTCCAGGCTTATTTCTGTCGACCGCATGGGTACCCCGAGAGGGTGCTTACCGACCAGGGTCCGGCCTTTGAAGCGGAGGTATTCCAAGAATTCTGCCAGTTGTACGGCTGCAAGAAAATCCGGACCACGCCTTACCATGCCCAAACCAATTGCATGTGTGAAAAGATGAACCACTTGGTCCTGGGCCTCCTCAAGACGTTACCGTTGGAAGAGCGGAACCTGTGGCCGGAGAAGCCACCTAACCTGGTCGATATGTATAATAACATCCCTTCCAGCTCCACGAAATGTACTCCAGCATACCTGATGAGGGCTCGCCCCGGCAGGCTACCAGTGGACTTAGAAATGGGGTTGGAAGCCCCAGAAGCACTCCCTTCGACAGCTGGATGGGACACTCGGCGAAGAGCACAGTACTGACAGGTCCAGGAGTATGTTGAAAAGAACTTGTGCCGGAGTCGGGGACAGCAGGAGCAGTGTTTCAACAAGAAGGCGCATGCCGGTCCCTTCCAGCCTGGGGATGTAGTGCTGAAGCAAAAAAGAAGGACCCACAAGCTGGATGATCAATGGGAAAAGACCCCGTATGTAGTACAGCCCACTGGATGGGAGAATGGGAAGGCTTACCAGATCAGCCGTGACCAGGGGAGGACTTTGGCCACGGTTTCCCGGGACCATCTAAAGCAATGCCCACCTCCATTGAGGGAAGCAGCTGAAGCTCCAGTTCCCCGACCGGCGGAGAAAGAGAAAGAGGTAATCCATACCATGATGGGTGATTTTCCGGCAGACTGGCCTACGCAGAACGGCGTGGTGATTCATCCAGTGATACTGTTCCCACAACCCGAGGATGAAGAAGTGATGGAAGTTATCGAACATGAGCCAGTGCCCAGGGATGTACCTGTACCCAGCTCCCCTACGCCTCCGCCTGCCCCACATGATAGCAGGAAGGAGGAACTAGTTGTTCCCTCTGCCCCACTACCTGCCACTACTGACACCGGGCCCCGAAGGTCCACCCGTCCCAACCTAGGTAGACCCCCACTTAGGTACAGGGAAACTGGTCTTTAACGGGAGCGTTGTGTGTTGAGTGTAGAGTTAAAAAGAGTTTGAATGATAAGATGGATCAACCGAAGTTTATCTGATTGGAACCTTGATTAAACCGGCCGTTGCCGGCAACTAGTCCCCGTAGGGACTTTCTGCAACCGTTGCGTAAGGAACTTCTTACGGACAAGCCCGTGAACTTGCACGGCAACCACAAACTTGTGGGATGTAAATAATGTTTGGCTTAACCGTTACCGCCTCCGGAGAGGCAGGTTTAGAGGATGGGCCTGGAGGAAAGGGATGGCCAGGCCCGCCACTACCGTAATCGGTGGCGATCCTCCGGGGGGCTCAGGGGTCCCCATGGACACGGGTCCCCTGAAAGAGACAGAACCCGCTCGGGCAACTTGGTTCTGGACTGGGGTCAGGGGTGCTGCCCACTTCTTAGGGGCAGCATCAGGGCCAGGTTGTTTGGGTGGGAGAAGATCGGAAGCCGTACCGTTGTGAAATGTTGTGATTTTTACATGTTTTTACCGTTTTCTATCTTTTGCAGTTAACAAAAATAAAACCGGTGATGGACGGGCAGCCCGCGGACGGTCTGCATTTTACTAAGGGGGAATGTGGCGCCCTGGACAAGCCAGGTCGTCACAGGTACTGCAACAACACACCCCACACCTTGGTTAGGCACACCGAAGTCAGACAAAAATCCTTGTTGCCTCCCTCCAGGGGCTGATGTCCACACCAGGGGGTGGAGCCAGGCGGTTGGCCCCACCCACCGAGGAGTTCACAGTCCTGGAGGCGGGAAAAGGAAGTGAGAGTAGTGAGAGGAAGTTCAGATCAGTTTGGAGAGTAGTGTGGAGTGGAGGAGTGAAGTGGCAGTAGAGGAGACTGACCGTGTCCGGGTGCGTGGCCCGGGCACATACAGCAAGGTTGGCAGACGGTCTGCAGGAGGGGCTGATTGACGTGAACCGTAAGGACCGGGGACGGGCGGTGGCCCGCCGGTACCGGATCGGGGAGCGAAGAGAAGCCAGCACCATTCAGCAGGGCCTACGGACCCCGACCAGGCTTGGAGTCGCCGTAAACCGGTCAAATCCATTAGCGAAGGGAACCTCCGGGGTTTCCCAGCAGTCAAGACCCGATTGAAGGCAACAGCTCAATCTGTGAAGGGAAATACAGTCACCACCAAGGCTACAGTTCCCAGGGCCAGAGCCTGCGGGCAAAAGGGGCTCCCTCAGCCTCCATCCAAGCTGGGGAGCGGGTTACCGGTGGGAAGCCACCAGAACCGAGAACACAACACAGGTGCAGGGAAAGGCAGTCACCGCCAACCTACCGGGAGGAGAACCACCGCAGCCGTCTGTGGGACCCGTCCATCCAGCTGTTTGTTTTACCGGAGACTTTGTATTCATCATTGGCTGAGTGAGTACCACTGTGCCGTGCGGCACCGCGCTGTCCCCGCGACCCTGCACCTCACCAGGTCCCGTAACCCACCTGCCATCCTCCCCTCACCGGGCCCCTGGACAACCAACCCCCCTACCCACGGAGGGGAAAAACAACATCCAAGCTGCTCCCTGTCATCGCTCCCGGGATCCCCGTCCAGAGCAGCGGTGGTGTCACAACCTCACCACAACCATGGGTGGCGTCACGGACAATAAATCCCCACAACCATTCCCCTTTTCACTCACGGGCGAGGAGCGCCGCTCGAGTCCCCGGGATCCGGCCCACCGCTCGAGCCACCACCGAGCAGCAGCAGCCAGCAGCCGGACCCGAGCAGTGGGTGAGCGCAGCGTCCACTCCTCCGCCCGCGACATATAGACATAAAGATTTAGTGCTGACATTTTTACACCATATTCTTGCACCCAATCTACACCTTCTGGCAAAAAACCCACATCACTATCACATCAAAACTGCATGGGGTTTTGATGCGTTTTTTTGCCAGGAGGTATACATTGGGTGCAGGAATATGGTGTTGAAATTTCAGCACCAAATCTGCATCTCTTGGCAAAAAAATGCTGTTTTCTACCATGGGACGCAGGTCTGTGAACTCAGTGACCTCGCCTGAGGTGAGGTCACAGTTCAGTGAGGTCACCTGAGGTCAGGTTACCTACAGTCACATGTGGAGGACCGTGGGAAATTCCAGCTGTGACCGCAAATAACCTGAGTGACATCACTGCTCATCGCGCAGCTCAGCCCCTCTGCCTGAAGTTATTATTATTATTATTTCTTATTATAGCGCCATTTATTCCATGGCACTTTACAAGTGAAAGATGGTATACGTATAACAATCGACAGCGGGGGTCATGTTCTATGCCTGTGCATTGTCACTTCAGATGTAGCAGAGCTGGAATCGTCGTGGCACCTCAAGTGGATTACATCTGAGCTGGGTGCTTTGGGTGTTAATAAAGGGGTAAAATAGGGTGTGTGTATTTTTTTTTCAAATAAAGGATTTTTTTTCAGTGTTTGTGTTTATATCTTTTCACTTACAGATTAGTAATGGGGTTTTTCATAGACGCCTCTCATTACTAATTTAGGGCAAATTGGCAGCTGTGAGCTGTTATTAGCCCCTTATTACTCTGATTGCCACTGCACCAGGGCAAGCAGGATGAGCCAGGTAAAGGTTCGGGATTGTCGCATCTAATAGATGCGACAATTCTGGGTGGCGGAAGGGTGCTCTACATCAGCAAGGTCTGTCTTGGATTATATGAAGATACAGAAGGATTTGCGTATGCTTACATCTACAGAATAATAATAATAAATAATAATAATCTTTATTTCTATAGCGCCAACATATTCCGCAGCGCTTTACAATTCAGGAGGATCATATACAAACAAGTAACAGTTATGGAAATACAATATTTAGAGGAAAGAAAAAAAAGAAAAAAACACAACCCTGCTCGTGAGAGCTTACAATCTACAATGAGATGGGGGGAGGGGCAAGGGACAAGTGCTTATTTACCATGACAATCCAGCCATCTTATGGAAATGGGGGCTAGATAGTGGTTTCCTCGACCAGTGGGCCCGAGTATGCTGCAAGTGGCAGTGCAATTCGAACAGTGCCCAAATCTATAGGGATGTAGTGTGTTGCAGGGTGGTAGTGTGACGCCCTGGGCAAGCCAGGGGTCACAGGTCACAACACCACCCCCACCCCCACCCCCAGCAGTTCACAGCAGACATCCCCAAAGTGACCTGCTTTCTGCCTCGGGCTCAGACTGACACACCAGGTGGGCGGAGTCAGGAGATGGAGACGCCCACCCTGGAGTGAGCTGGCCTGAGGCAGGAAACGAGCGAGGAGTGAAGTTCAGGAGTAAAGGAGAGAGGAAGTCTGCAGAGAGGCAGACGCAGACTGGGGCCTAGGTTTGAGCCTAGGGCCCCTGTGCAGAAAGTCAGGCAGACGGTAGTGGCCGTCTGCAGGGAGCCGGGGAGCCAGTTGGTGGAACCGCAGGTAGCCGGGGCTGGGCGGTGGCCCCCCGGTAACGAATCGGGGAGCCAGCTGGAAACCGGAGAGCAGGAAGAGTGTGCACGACGGCGAAGGAAAGGACTTACACTAACAACCTGGGGTCAGGGGAAAAACACCGCAGCCGCCTGTGGGACCCGTCCATCCAGCCGTTTGTTTCAGCAAAGACTCTGTGTGCTTCATTGGGCTGAGTGAGTACCACCGTGCCGCGCGGCACAACGCTGCCCCTGCGCCCCTGCACCTCCACAGGCCCCATACCCGCCTGTCCACCATCCCAACCCCATCACTGGGCCCCGGGATCACCAACCCCTACCCACGGAGGGGCAACACAACAACTGGCTGCTCCACACCATCACTCCCGGGATCCCCAGCCAGAGCAGCGGTGGTGTACATTCAATCACCACAACCGTGGGTGGCGTCACGGACAATAAACTATCCCAAAACACCCATTCCCCTTTTCACTCACGGGCGAGGAGCGCCGCTCGAGTCCCCGGGATCCGGCCCATCGCTCGAGCCACCGAGCAGCGGCAGGCCGCAGCAGCCGCAGCAGCAGCCGGACCCGAGCAGTGGGAGAGCGTGGCGTCCCCTCCTCTGCCCGCGACAACTTGGCGTCACGAACAGGATCTTACCGCTCTGCCGTTGGGTAGAGGTGCGCCTTGTGACCGCCGGAGGTGTCCGGCCGAAAATTTTGTAAAACCGCCATCTTGGGCGCGAAAATTTCCCGCTCGAGCGTCTGCCCCAAGCAGGAAAGGCGCGAAAGTGGAGCCCCGCCCCCCGAAGAAGGAAGTGTTAAAAAGAGGCTAAGGGGAACGGGATGGCGTCCGGCCGCATGTGAACCGCGGCTGTGGAAGCAGGGACGCCAGGACTCTGCCAGCATTTGGTTCCTGGAAGAGGCCGCCGCAGTGATGCACCGACCCGTTACCCCTGTTACCGGTAGCGGAGCCCGCAGCGTCTGTGGGGGAGGACCCAGACCTGGGGTCCCCAGGCCTCACCTTTGTCACCGCCCTGCCACCGGCCCCGGCAGTCCGCCCGACCGCGATGGAGATGACGATGGCTCCGGCAGTCCGCCCGGCCGCAACGGCAGGGAAGTACCGGTCCCGTTGACCAATCTGGAGCCGTTCCTGGACTGGGGTCAAGGGGTGATGCCCACTTCCTAGGGGCAGCACCAAGGCTAGGTTATTTGGGTGGGTGACTGAAGGACCCGTTGCCGTTATTAAAAGTGTTTAATGTTTGATATGCCTCCCGTTGTGGGACGATGTTAGTATCCTTGTATTGTTTTTGTTTTTTTTTTATCTTCTGCAGTTTAAAAGAAAAATAAAACCGGTGATGGACGGGCAGCCCGAGGACGGTCTGCGTTTTGCTAAGGGGGAATGTGACGCCCTGGGCAAGCCAGGGGTCACAGGTCACAACACCACACACACCCCCACCCCCAGCAGTTCACAGCAGACATCCCCAAAGTGACCTGCTTTCTGCCTCGGGCTCAGACTGACACACCAGGTGGGCGGAGTCAGGAGATGGAGATGCCCACCCTGGAGTGAGCTGGCCTGAGGCAGGAAACGAGCGAGGAGTGAAGTTCAGGAGTGAAGGAGAGAGGAAGTCTGCAGAGAGGCAGACGCAGACTGGGGCCTAGGTTTGAGCCTAGGGCCCCTGTGCAGAAAGTCAGGCAGACGGTAGTGGCCGTCTGCAGGGAGCCAGGGAGCCAGTTGGTGGAACCGCAGGTAGCCGGGGCTGGGCGGTGGCCCCCCGGTAACGAATCGGGGAGCCAGCTGGAAACCGGAGAGCAGGAAGAGTGTGCACGGAGGCGAAGGAAAGGACTTACACTAACAACCTGGGGTCAGGGGGAAAACACCGCAGCCACCTGTGGGACCCGTCCATCCAGCCGTTTGTTTCAGCAAAGACTCTGTGTGCTTCATTGGGCTGAGTGAGTACCACCGTGCCGTGCGGCACAGCGCTGCCCCTGCGCCCCTGCACCTCCACAGGCCCCATACCCGCCTGTCCACCATCCCAACCCCATCACTGGGCCCCGGGATCACCAACCTCTACCCACGGAGGGGCAACACAACAACTGGCTGCTCCACACTTTCACTCCCGGGATCCCCAGCCAAAGCAGCGGTGGTGTACATTCAATCACCACAACCGTGGGTGGCGTCACGGACAATAAACTATCCCAAAACACCAATTCCCCTTTTCACTCACGGGCGAGGAGCGCCGCTCGAGTCCCCGGAATCCGGCCCATCGCTCGAGCCACCGAGCAGCGGCAGGCCGCAGCAGCCGCAGCGGCAGCCGGACCCGAGCAGTGGGAGAGCGCGGCGTCCCCTCCTCCGCCCGCGACAGTAGTTATGGGCGAGGAATTGAGTCCGGACACCCCGGCACACTACTTGTTCTGGCTGGATGTGTGGACTTTTGTGGTGTGGGTTGGGAACCCGGGCGGGTCACATACAGCCACTGACATCTGCTGGTCAGGACCCAATGACGACTCACAAAAAGACCAAAAGTTTGTTTCAAACAACAACTCTTTAGTCAGCAGTTCATTCTCTGCACAACTTTCCACTTTAGATAGCGGGCAAGTATCTTCCAGCACCTTACAGTTCTTCAAAGCATATTCAAAAACAGTATTTAGTTCCCACTGGGTTGCTTCAGCTGCCGGGCCTATGCCTCCACTTCCTCCTCTGTTCTCTTTGTGGCTATCCAAGGTCCTCTCACTGCTTCAGGCGGCTTTTAGTTACTTGACTTCCTTAGGCCCATCCTGAAGAACTCTCGCTTTGGACACCCGTCTAGTCCCTGGACTTTTATATTTCCCGTCCCAACGTGAGCCGTAGGCTCCAGACCCTTGGTGGCTACTTCCGGGTTTCCCGATGGACTAAAGTTACAAGGTCACACCTTTACTCCAGGATCCCCACTGATGAACTGACTCTCAGCTCATCTGTAACCAGGACGTGACTCCCTGCTCAACACTAGTTCCTCCCCTTAGTGAGCGAAACCTGACAAGACCTGTTTCTGTCACTAACAAACTCTATCTGCATAACATTCCTATACTTTACATTTGTTCTTATAAGTGACATCCTAAACCTTTACCTCACACTACATCCTATTTAACATTTTCCACTCTGTTATTTCTATCACAACCTATGTTCTACCCTAAAGCTTATCTGCCTAATACATTTTACCACTCATTGCTAACACATTTATAACACACTAGCTGTTGTACCCAGCATTGCCCGGGATAGTAACTAAGTGTCTTTCTGTCTCTCTCACACTCTCCCTCTCTCCCTCTGTCTTATTATGTCTGTCTCCCTTTCTGTCTCTCTGTCTGTCTGTGTCTGTATCTCTTTGTCGCTCTCTCTTTGTCTGTATATAACTCTCTGCCTGTCTGTCTCTGCCTGTCTCTTTCTCTGTCTGTTTCTCTCTCTCTTTCTTCGTCTGGCTGTCTCTCTGTCTGTCTGTCTCTCTGTCTGTCTGTCTCTCTCTGTCTCTCTCTCTCTGTCTGTCTTTCAAATCAAATAAAATCAAATAGGCTTTATTGGCAGGACCAAAATACAATCAGTATTGCCAAAGCAAGTAAAGAAATGTGACAGGGGAGTGGGTTAGGGTTGTGGGGATGGGGTGTTGGGGCCACAATTTTGGGGAATGATGGTCCATTTGGAGGTCTTTAGTACCCCTCAGCTTATGACAAGTGGTGACATATTGGGCGGCGATCTCCACCATTGATTCCTCTTCCCCCAGTAGGATGTAGAGTTTCCTCTCCTCATCAATGGATGGAAATTCCGGGATATGAGTGGTAAATTTCTGGAAGTGGGAGGCCCTCATTGCTGAGTATTTGTTACAGTGCAGCAGGAAATGCGCCTCGTCCTCCAGAGTCCCCTGCTCGCATAGCTGGCACAGTCTGTTCTCCCGCAGTTTGTATGTCTGTCGGTGCCGCCCTGTTTCCACCTCTAGGCTGTGGGCACTCAGTCTGTACAGGCTCAGGGTTGCCAGTCTTTGGGGTGGCATAACCTTTCCAGATATGGGACCAGAGTATAGTCCCTCCGCAGTGACTGGTAGATGGTGAGTTTCTGGGAGTTCTCTAATTCACTCTTCTAGTCCTCTATGTATTGCATCTTGCAGCTCTCTGAGATCTCTTTTATTTGGGCTTTTGTCAGGGTGTATTGCTGACTTTGGCTATACTGGCTGCCGGGGTTCCTGGCTTGCTCTGGGCTCTGGCTCCGCAGGGCTTTATGACAGTAGGAGCTGGGGTTGCTGTTTTGTATGTGCGCCTGGTGCAATAGTGTGTCGCCCAGGGATAGGGTGTACTCAGAACCGGGCCAATGGGGTCGCTTCTAGAGGTATCACGGTGGCGTGACCCTGTGTGTGATACCAGGCTCCACAACCAAAGGGGAATATGTAAAGGGAGATTGTCTGTGACGCCACCCGTGGGTTGTGGTGATGAGATGATGGCACCACCGCTGCCTCTTAGGACCATGCCCGGGACTGAGGGCAGCAAGGTGGGATCCCCTCAACGGGTAGGCGAGTTATAGTCCCGGGGCCCAACTGGGAGTTGTGGTGGTGGCAGGGCTTGCAGGGATCAGCACACTTACAGTTCGGTTGTCCTGGTGTTGGATGAGGCTGCTTTCATGTGTAGGGTCAGGAAACACAGAGTCTGTTTTGTCAACCAACTTGCCAAATGGCCGGTCACCTTTGGCGGGTGTCTTCGGGTCCCACACCCAGATGTACAGCCAGGGCCCTTCTTTCTACACTCTCTCTCTATCTCTTTCTTGTCTGGACTAGTCCGTTTGAACGGCCTCTGGCTTGGGTCCCTCTCCCAGCACCAGCAGGCTAAAACCCTGTCTCGGTCACCTCAGGATCCCCGCGACCAGATCGCCGTCGCCTGTAGCCCTCACAGCCACCCAGTCCGGTAGTCCAGAGCCCCAACCCCGGCTAACACCTTCTCTCCAGGGAGCTCCAAGCCTCCCCTGTCAGCTCTCCACTGCCTAAACACAAAACTGAAACCTAACTCCTCTCTCTCTTCCTTAGCTCCTCTCACCCCCCTCCCTTTTTCCTGGGGAGGGGGTGAGTAGGGCCTGATTGGCTGGTGTACATCTGTGTGGGGACTGTGTAGCTGCCAAGGAGGATTAACTCTTTCTGTGACTACCTGGTTTTGCCAGGACGTCACAATAGTGTCCTCTTGTGTATACTGAGCCATAAGGGGAATCGGCCCAGCTCTGCCCGACAGGCTATGTTTGAGGTGCTGTGATGGACTTGGAGGAGATATTTGCAGAACTCCAGATGGAAGACTTCGGTTGGGCTGGAATCCCACTTTGTCTAGTCTGGATAGGTCACTGGGCCCCATACCTCGCTGCCATACAGCAGTATAGGTGTGATGACACTTTCGAATATCTTGAGCCAGACTCTCACCCATGGTTTGAGGAAGTACATTTGTCTTCTGACAGCATAAAGTGTTCTGGATGCTTTCCTTTTCAGGGTCTCTGCTGCTTGCTTGAGGCTCCCGGTTTGGCTTAGCTCCAGACCGAGGTAGGTATAGCTGCTGGTCTTCTCTAGTGCGGTGCCATTTAGTGTGAGGGAGGGCGGGGAAGTTTCATTATAATTCCTCTTCTGAAACACCATGACTTTGGTCTTCTTTTGGTTGATGGGCAAAGCCCATGTGGTGCTGAATGTTTCTAGCACAGCCAGGCTATATTGGAGGCCTTTCTTGGATGGGGAAAGCAGCAGGAGGTCATCTGCGTACAGCAGGATCTTCACCTCTTGGTCATGCATACATCTTTCTCTGTCTCTCTATTTCTCTCTTTGTCTCTCCTTGTCTGTCTCTGTCTGTCTCTCCACCGACATCATATTACCTCACACATAAGCTTCATCTACTAAAAACGTTATTTGTTGCCTATAGCAACCAATCAGAGCTCTTATTAATGATCTGTAGCTCCCAGCTCCATTGACTTTAATGTAAGTAGGTTTTTTGGTGAACAACTGTAAAGCTCAGGTGGTCAGAACAGGTCACTTCTTTACTCGCTTCACTGTTTTGGAAGTTGCAATGATTAATGACTGAACATATGCACACCAAGTCCTTTTTACATTGCATCACATTTAGCATTTCATTAGCAACTTTTCAAGTGGGTTATGGAGGAAATTTTCTTGAAGAAGACTCAGTAACCACTATTATGTTGCTTCTTCCTGCCCACCTGTCCAGAATGAGTTAGCACTAATATCTATCAGATCTCTAGAAGAATAAATGCATTGAAAGAGAAGCCGTGTCACTTAGAGAAACAAATGAAGGGATGGTGAAGTGATACAAGCACATTTTATGCAATTGACGCTTCTATCACCGCTCTAAATGCAATGCCTTTCAATGTGCCAGGGTTTAATAATAATTAATAATAATTTTATTCATTTATATAGCGCTATTAATTCCACGGCGCTTTACATATACAGTGGAACCTTGGATTACGAGCATAATTGGTTCCGGGAGTTTGCTCTTAAACCAAGTTACTCTTATATCAAAGCGAATTTTCCCATAGTAAATAATTGAAATACAGACAATTCGTTCCACAACCCAAAAATATTTACTTTAGTTATACAAACCTATGACAGTAATACAATATAATGTACTGTTTTCATATACAATTATTACAATACAAAATACTGTACAGTAAAAAAAAACATAAAGCAAATTAAACTGCACGTTAGCTTACAACAGAATTGTTGGTGTGCAGGAGGTACTATAGAGAGAAAAAATGATGTACATATATGACAACCTTTATTCTAGTAGAAGACACAAAAAACACACCCCAAATCAATTCTCCCCAAAATAATGGCAAAACTATGCCAAATGTGGGGTAGGAAGACTGCCCAGGCAAATAGATTACAGTACAAGCAATGTGCAGCACTGTTTAGCAGAAAGAAAGTACAATACTGTATCCACAAATGCAAATTGATAGACATGCTATATAGTATATACTGTACAATGGTATACTGTATACAATATACAGTACATATGTACAGAAAGTTACCTCCAGAGTGGGTCAGAGCGTGGTGAAAGGACGGAACCGGAAGTGTGTATGGTGGGAATTTGCTCTCCTTGCAAAGCATTGCTCTTAAACCAAGTTACAATTTTTTAAAAAACGTTGATTGTCTTGCAAAACCGCTCTCAAACTAAGTTACTCTTAAACCAAGGTTCCACTGTATTGGCAATACTGTCCCCATTGGGGCTCACAATCTAGAGTCCCTATCTGTATGTCTTTGGAGTGTGGGAGGAAACCGGAGAAAACCCACGCAAACACGGGGAGAACATACAAACTCTTTGCAGATAGTGTCCTTGGTGGGATTTGAACCCCAGGACCCTAGCGCTGCAAGACTGCAGTGCTAACCACTGAGCCACCGTGCCACCCTGAGAATAATACTGAAGAACAAGTGTAAGACCAGGTGACTGCTAACCTCCTGTTTACTTCCATCTGCCATTGTAATTCCTTTTCTGCAAGACCAGTTTTCAGGGCATTGGTTCAACTTCAAAGAGAGAAACACTAAATGAATATTGGCAGGGGGAACCAGATGTTTAATGAAAGTAGCATGTATGAGATGAATGTTACCTGACTCCTTGTGTTTGAGTTGATACGGACAAGAGTGACAGCAAGACAGCGGTCTGTATAGTCATATACACTCTGCTGCAGCACTGCCATGAAGTGTGAATACATCCGTATGGTTTCTGATGACAGACCACGCATGGCAACTAGTTAGTCATATGCAACTTGTAGCATTCAATTCGAAGAAGACACTAACATAAAATAATTTTTCAGGAAGATTGAAAAAAATAATTTTACTGTATCCATTCCTATTTTCTTGAACCATGGTTCTATACGCATCTTCCATACCCCATAATTGCCTCCTCTTCATATATTCCTCACCACCTCCATGCCTCTTCTTCATCTGTTTCACACCACCTCCAAGCCTCTTCTTTATTTGTTTCGTACCACCTCTATGCCTCTTCTTCATCTCTTCCTCAATGACTCCAAGTCTCGTCTTCAGCTTTTCCTCAATGAATCCATGCCTCGTCTTCATCGCTTCCTCACTGACTCCAAGTCTCTCCTTCATCTCTTCTTCACCGCTTTATGCCTCTTTTCCATTCTTTCCTCACAGCCTATTCTTCATCTGTTCAATCACTTCCATGCCTCTTCTATATCTCTTCTTCACAACCACCATGTCTCTTCTTTATCTCTTCCTCACCACCTCCATTCCCCTTCTTCATCTCTTCCTCACTGCCTCCATATCTCTTCTTCATATCTTCCTCACAGCTTCCATGGCTCCTCTTCATCTTACCTTTACGACCTCCATGCCTCTTCTTCATCTCTTCCTCACCACCTCATTGTCTCTTCTTCATCTCTTCCCCACCACCTCCCTGTCTTGTCTTTGTCTCTTTCTCACCACCTCAATGTCTCTTCATCTCTTCCTCACCACCTCAATGTCTCTTCATCTCTTCCTCACCACCTCCCTGCCTCATCTTCATCTCTTTCTCACCACCGCAATGTCTCTCCTTCATCTCTTTCTAACCGCCTCCATTCTTCTTCATCTTATCTTCACCACTTCCATGCTTCTTCTTCATCTCTTTCTCACCACCTCTCTGCTCATCTCTTTCTCTCCCCTTCAATGTCTCTTCTTCATCTCTCCAACATTGCCTCCATGCCTCTTCCACACCTCCTGATTAGAAGAAAGATTCTTTAACTTCTCAGGAGCCCAAGAAATTTGCTAACTTTCTGGGATTAGGAAAGGTTTTCTCTTTTTCAAGGACAGTTGGCAAATATATGATGTATTAATGATTATTTTTTCTTATACCTTTTTTGTGGATGCTAGAACTTCTATTCTTAATGATTGCTACTTTCTTTTAGGATGACAGTGTTAGAAAATAATTTTAAAAACATATTTTTTCCTTCAAACCGGTCAATATCTAGATATGACCAGAAAGCATTTGTAAAAATGGAGATGTACACAGACGCGGTTTTCCAGTTTCCTTTCTCATACTATAGATATGACTAATTACACCTGTATGTTTCATGACCTCTTCTCTTGACCTGTCTGCAAAACTCAGTGTTAGGCCTCATTCTGATGACCGTTTTTTACACGTATGATAAAACAAACCTTTGTTTGTATTGTGGTCTTATTTTTTCATTTGCTAAGATGTATCTGTCCCTCAGATCAAAATCGGACATGTCTCTGCAAAATTCTGTGGACTGCTGAGCCCTCAGAAAATCATGCGAATTGTTCCATAGACCATCACAGGTACAAGTGCTATCCTTGAAAATCACAGATAGCACTCATACAAGAATACTGAAAGTTTGAATGAGCCCTAAATCACAGATTTGTATCTATTGTGAGACTGTGACCGGGGTTATCTATGACGGCCGGTATATCTCGCCCCGGTTGTGCTCACTCCATGATAATCCACTATAGGGTTAATGCTGTTTTCCCTACAGGCTGAAGGGAGGGATAAATAGATTCAGGAACAAGGGCAGGTGTGCCGGGTGTGAGGGTGATCACATCTCCCTGAGTTCTCTGCCGGAAAGGCACATATGTAATATTGTGGACTTTTTCTTTGGAATAAACCGTGTGCTGTGAACCTTGGTGCCTGGATCCCGTGTCTTCTGCAGCGCAGCCGACGACGCTACCTCACATATGGTGGAGAATGCGGGCATGACAGCCGGTGAGGTGTAGCATCCATTCCTGGTGACCCAGTAGCACATGTCCTGGATTCGAGCGGCTATACTACAGCCCAAACCCGGCGACGCCATGGAGGACATACTAAAGCATTTGGCTCAGGCTAATGCACAGCAGCAACAGACCAATGCACACCTGCTCCAATCCTTGCAAATGCAGGAAAAAAAATTCCAAGAACAGATGGATCAGGCCAATGCACGTCAGCAGCAATCCTTGCAAGTGCACCAAGAACAGATGGAGCAGGCCAATGCACATCAGCAGCAAGCCTTGCAATTGCAGGAAAAAAAGGCACCAAGAACAGATGGTTCTCCTGGCCAAGTCGATCCATGCCGGACCGGCAGCAACAACCCCGGGATCGGGTGATGACGGCAGCGTCCGGAAAGCGGTGAGACAAGCGTTGCAAAAGATGACCCCGGGTGATGATGCGGAAGCGTTCCTGGCGGTGTTTGAACGGGTGGCCGAGCGGGAAAAGCTGCCGACCCCGCAGTGGGCTGAGGTATTGTCACCTTATCTGACGGGGGAACCCCAAAAAGCATACCTGGACCTCTGTACCGAGGACGCCATTGACTATGTGACCCTGAAAGCCGAAATACTGGCTCGGTTGGGGGTGAATACCTATGTACGGGCTCAGCGGGTAAATCAGTGGTTCTTTGAGGAAGCCAAACCCGTACGCTCCCAGGCCTATGACTTGTTACATCTTGTAAAAAAGTGGTTGCAGCCTGACACTCTGAGCCCGGCGCAAATGGTGGAAAGGGTAGTAGTGGATCGTTTTGTGCGCACTTTACCCGTCACCGTTCAACGGTGGGTCGGACAGGGTGACCCGAGTACCCTGGACCAATTAGTGTCCCTGGTAGAGCGGCATGTGGCTACGCAGGACTTGATACGGGACACTGAGACTATGCGTACCGCCCGGCGGTTCGGCCCCTCCAAGCCTAGGGCCAAGGACCCACCGCTGACACCGGTGCGGGAGTCCGCTACCGTCCCGTCTGAAGCTGCACCCTCCGTCCCTGAGGTCCGGAAAACTATGTACCCTAAACGACAACTCGTCAAGGGGGTGTCCTTTCCTATTAGATGTTGGCGGTGCCAGCGGGTGGGACATATGGAAGCCCAGTGTCCACTCACCACGGAGCCCATGGATTGTGGGGTTACCCGGCGGGGTTCAATGTATGCTCAGGTGGTGTGTACCGCTGACCTGGTCTACCCAGAGACTGAGCCCCACTTGTGCCAAATTCAGGTGAATGGATGTCCGGTTACAGGCTTGTTGGATTCCGGAAGCTTAGTGACCCTTGTGCGATCAACCCTAAGGCCTAAAGTAAAGGCCACCGGACGTACCGTGGGGGTGGTTTGCATACATGGGGACCGCCGAGACTATCCCACGGGGATAGTCACCATCACAGCACCTTGCGGTCAGGTGCAACATGAGGTGGGACTTATTAATACTCTTCCCTATGATGTGATCCTAGGAAGGGATCTGCCCTATTTTTGGACTTTATGGAAGGGACCTCCTAAGTCCCCTCAGATATTGGTCAGTCCGGGACCTGAGCCCTACAATCCTGAATCCGGGACGCCTGCCGTAGGGGTCCCCATGATAGGGACAGGATGTGAACCTGATAGGTCGCCCCTAGAGGTATTGGCAGGAGAGGCTGAGACGGTCGAGCCCATCCCGGAGTTGGAGGCGTCCCCGGATACGTTTGGGACAGCCCAACTCCAGGACCCTACATTAATACATGCCCGGAGTCGGGTGACAGTAGTTGACGGGGTGGCACAGCTGCCTGGTGCCCAGGTAAGATACCCCCATTTCGCTCTTAAGCAGGATTTACTCTACCGGGTAGATGAAATACGGGGCGTAGGGGTAGAGCAGTTGGTGGTGCCCCAGCCGTATCGCCGGCGGGTCCTCGACTTGGCTCATAAACACCTGATGAGTGGTCACCTAGGGGTCAAGAAAACGCAGGAGCGAATATTGCAAAGGTTCTATTGGCCCGGGGTCTTTGGGGAGGTAAAACGGTTCTGCGAAACCTGCCCGGAGTGTCAGCTTACCGCACCCCTGACCCACTTTCGCAGTCCGTTGGTACCGTTACCCATTATAGAAGTCCCTTTTGAACGGATAGGGATGGATCTGGTGGGGCCCCTCGTAAAGTCTGCTCAAGGGCACCAGCATATCCTAGTGATCGTTGACTATGCCACCCGGTATCCAGAGGCGATACCTCTCAGACATACTGCAGCCAAGCTTATAGCTCGGGAGTTGTTTGCTGTGTTCTGCCGGGTGGGGTTGCCCAAGGAGATCCTTACGGATCAGGGGACCCCATTCATGTCTAAAGTGACCAAAGAGCTATGCCGGCTACTCCAGATCAAGCAGTTGCGTACGTCTGTGTATCATCCTCAGACGGATGGTTTAGTGGAACGATTCAATAAAACCCTGAAAACTATGCTCAAAAGGGTGATTTCCAAAGACGGGAAAGACTGGGATATGATGCTTCCCTATTTGATGTTTGCCATACGAGAGGTGCCACAGGCATCCACGGGGTTTTCGCCTTTTGAGTTGTTATACGGGCGACATCCCCGGGGATTGTTGGACCTGGCAAAAGAAACCTGGGAGCAGGAGCCCACCCCCCATAAAAGTGTGATTGAACACATTTTGGGTATGCAGAACCGCATAAGCACGGTCATGCCAATTGTGAAGGAGCATTTACAGGAGGCTCAGGCCGCGCAAAGCGGCCGCTACAATAGACAAGCCGCCGTGCGGACCTTTAATCCCGGGGATCGGGTGTTGGTATTGATTCCCACGGCGGAGAGTAAATTCCTGGCTCAGTGGCAAGGCCCCTACGAGATAAAGGAAAGAGTCGGGGTGGTTAACTACAAAGTATTGCAGCCCGGTAGGCGGAAACCTGAACAAATATACCATGTCAACCTATTAAAACCTTGGCAGGAACGGGAAAACCTGATGGCTGTTTTTTCCCCACCTCCCTCCTCTTCGGGTCGTTCACATCCGGCTCCAGCGACCTCCGGAGGGGACGAACCGGAAGTAAGGATTGGAGAAGCCCTCACCAAGACACAGAGGCGAGAGGCCAGACGGTTGGTTCAGCAGAACCCCGATGTCTTCTCCGAGCTGCCCGGTAGGACCAGTCTGATACGACATGATATTGTCACCGAGCCCCACCTGAAGGTACGCCTGAAGTCATACCGGGTACCGGAGGCTCGACGACAAGCCATATCAGAGGAAGTAAAGTCAATGTTACGCCTGGGGGTCATCGAAAAATCCCGGAGTGAATGGGCTAGTCCGATTGTCCTAATACCAAAACCCGATGGCTCCTTAAGGTTCTGCAATGACTTTAGGAGATTGAACGAAATATCCAAGTTTGATCTCTACCCCATGCCCCGGGTGGATGAGCTGATTGATAGGCTGGGACAGGCGCGATACTTTACCACGCTCGACCTGACCAAGGGGTACTGGCAGGTGCCACTAACGGAGTCCGCCAAGGAGAAAACCGCTTTTGTTACGCCGGAGGGTCTCTTCCACTATGTTGTCTTGCCTTTTGGGTTACATGGCGCTCCAGCCACGTTCCAGAGGTTGATGGACTTAGTGCTGGAACCCCACCAGGCGTATGCTTCAGCGTACCTTGATGACATCATTATTTACAGCTCCGATTGGCAGACCCACTTGGAACAGGTACAAGCGGTGGTGGACGCGCTTCGAACAGCCGGATTGACAGCCAATCCCAAGAAATGTGCGTTGGGACTCACGGAAGCCCGCTACTTGGGCTACGTAATAGGCCAAGGAGTGATTAAGCCCCAAATTAACAAAGTGGAGGCGATCCAGAAGTGGCCTAGACCCCTGACCACGAAGCAGGTTAGGGCCTTCCTGGGTATCGTGGGGTACTACAGGAGGTTTGTAAAAGATTTTGCGGGACTATCAGCCCCCTTGACGGACCTTCTCAAAGGCAAGAAGTCCGTCATGGTGCGCTGGACTCCGCAGGCCGAGGACTCCTTCCGGGCCCTGAAGGAGGTCCTGTGCGGACAGCCCGTTCTTGTAAACCCTGATTTCCGGAAAGAGTTCATAGTACAGACTGACGCCTCGGAGGTCGGCCTGGGGGCAGTGCTGTCTCAGGTGGTTCAGGGGGTGGAACACCCCGTCACCTTCTTAAGTAGGAAGCTCACCCCTCCCGAGCGGAATTATAGCGTAGTGGAGAAGGAGTGTCTGGCGATCAAGTGGGCCTTGGAGTCCCTACGCTATTACCTGCTGGGACGGCAGTTTCGCTTGGTGACGGATCACTCTCCACTGGTCTGGATGAGGTCCGCCAAGGAACGGAATGCCCGGGTTACCCGGTGGTTCCTTTCTCTGCAGAACTTCCGGTTTACGGTTGAACACCGGGCCGGTAGGTTGCAGGGCAACGCCGATGCCTTGTCCCGCGGCCCATGTTTGATGGCAGGAGTTCAACCCCGCACGCTTGAACTGAGGGGGGGGGTATGTGAGACTGTGACCGGGGTTATCTATGACGGCCGGTATATCTCGCCCCGGTTGTGCTCACTCCATGATAATCCACTATAGGGTTAATGCTGTTTTCCCTACAGGCTGAAGGGAGGGATAAATAGATTCAGGAACAAGGGCAGGTGTGCCGGGTGTGAGGGTGATCACATCTCCCTGAGTTCTCTGCCGGAAAGGCACATATGTAATATTGTGGACTTTTTCTTTGGAATAAACCGTGTGCTGTGAACCTTGGTGCCTGGATCCCGTGTCTTCTGCAGCGCAGCCGACGACGCTACCTCACACTATATACAGTGGGTGAATTAAGTATGGTAAATGTCAACAATTTTCTAAGTAAATATATTTATAAAGCTGCTATTGACATGAATTTCTTGACAGATGTCAGTAAGAACCCATCCAATCTACACAGGCAAAGAAACCAATCCATTGATGTCCAGAAATATAGGACTGTGCGGATGTAACACACTCAATAGAACTATAACAACTGGGATTCCCATAAATAACTGAAACAACACAAAATTCAACCTCTATGGGGAGGTCTGGGGGGGTTTGTCTACAGCTGTTATTCAAACATCATAACCTCATGAGAGAAGCAAGAAGAGATGCTAGTTGTCACATGACTGTAAGTATGAAAATTGCATATGACTGGAGTAGCCAGGTGATGACTGCTGGAACCAGCAAGCAGAGCTGAATCCTGACAGTGTGTATATTACATGAAGTTAGGATTGGCATGCTACAAGGCATAATTTTGTAATTAGAGATTGTCTGGGTGACTGCAGGCTTCAGATGTCTTACGGTACATAGCACCCACTGCACACTTTTAGGATTCTCCCATGGCAGTGGACAGTCATGTGAGCACAAGTATGAGATTTGTATACTTCTGGCCACATTGTGAATAGAAGTGTCCAGCTTCACTCAATTCATTTTCATTGAGCGAGGCAATGCATGTCTAGTAGGCACGTGACCACATTCATGTAAACCGCATACTTGTGGTTTCGTACTGCCCACTCTACAGTCAAATATGGTGGAGGTTCAAATATGACTTGGGGATTATTTTGCTGTTTCTAGCACTGGGTGCCTTGACTTACCTTCTCATTGATCTACTGCATGCCGGGATAAAAGAGGGTGAACCCACAAAGGAAAGGATTTATAAATGTAAACCTCTCCTATTATGACATCACTCTAACAGCCAATCACTCAAGCCCTATAGACACAGTCCAGTAACCTTTTACATACCAACATACCCCACAGTTAGTAAGGCATTTCTTATGCTGCCCTGCCATATCCATGATGTGTAATAATGAGAGATTACACAGAGGAAAAAAATTGAACATGCTTACTGAATTTTATTTTATACTTCATACAAAAGCCTTTGTTGGTGATGATAACTTTAAGACTCCTCCTGTATGGAGAAACTGGTTTCATGCATTGTTCAAGCATGATTTTGCCCATTCTTCCACACAATACTCTTCAAATCCTGAAGTTTCCATGGGCTCCTTCTATGAACTCTGAGCTTAAGGGGTACTTTGCACGCTGCGACATCACTAGCCAATGCTTGCGATGCCAAGCGCGATAGTACCCGCCCCCGTCGCACATGCGATATCTTAGGATAGCTGCCGTAGCTACGGCAGCTTCACACGTACTTACCTGCCATGCGACGTCTTACCTGCCATGCGACGTCGCTCTGGCCGGCGACCTGCCTCCTTCCTAAGGGAGAGGGTTGTGCAGCGTCACAGCGACGTCACACGGCAGGCGGCCAATAGAAGCGGAAGGGCAGAGATGAGCGGGACGTAAACATCCCGCCCACCTCCTTCCTTCCCCATAGCTGTTGGAGGCAGGTAAGGAGATGTTCCTCGCTCCTGCGGCTTCACACACAGCGATGTGTGCTGCCGCAGGAACGAGGAACAACATCGTATCTCCTATTGGTGCGACATTATTAAAATGACCGACACTACCCAGATCACCGATTTACGACGCTTTTGCGATCGTTTATCGGTGCATCTAGGCTTTACACGTTGCGACGTCGTTACCGGCGCCAGATGTGCGTCACTTTTCGTTTTGACCCCTGATGAGATCGCAGTAGTGATGTCGCAGCGTGCAAAGTACCCCTTAGTTTCCTTCATAAATTTTCTATTGTATTCAGGTCAAGTGATTGGTTGGTCCATTCTAGCAGCTTTATTTTCTTTCTCTGAAACCAATTGAGAGTTTCCTTGTCTGTGTGCTTGGGATGATTGTCTTTATGAAATGTCCACCCTTGTTTCATCTTCATCATTCTGGTAGATGACAGCAGATTTTTATTAAGAATGTCTGGGAACATTTCTCCATTCATCCATCCTTCAATTATATGAAGTTTGCCAGTGTTGTGTGCTGAAAAACAGCCACAAACCATGATGTTCCCACCTCCAAACTTCACTGTTGATATGGTGTTTCTGGGGTGATATGAAGTGCCTTTTGGCTTAAAAACACCTTGCGTATTATGGCATCCAAAGAGTTCAATTGTGGTCTCATCTAGCCAGACTATATTCTTTCAGTATTTCACAAGCTTGTCTAAATGCTGTTAACCAAGCTTTAACCAAGCTTGAATATTAGGGATGATGGGATACCTCAAATATTCGGCTTCGCAAATATCCGACGAATAGGTCGCCGCTATGCGAATATTCGATGTGCAATGTAAGTCTATGGGAAGACTGAATAGTTCCGAATAGTTGTTACTCGGGTTTCCCATAGACTTACATTGCGCATCAAATATTAGCGAATAGTCGAATAGCGCTGACTGTTATGATCCGGAGCCATGGAAGATCACCATAAATCATTGGTAAAAAGGTGACAAGAGCATTGGCAACTAATCTGGCCGCCATCACCTTAGGGAATAGCACCAGTGAGATAATATTAAAATTTAACCTTTATTTTATTCCTTAAAACACACAAAAAGCAATATTAAAAACCGAAGATTTGACCATGCAGGTCACAAATCACACACTGCCCAGAGCTGTATATAAAGCTCAAAAGGGCCACAAATACGTTATGTTTGCAGCATTTGGTGTGTGTGGACCTTGCAGGCATTACACCATCACTGGCCCTGATACTTTTAACCCATGTTTGGTCCCCTGAGGAGTCACTAAAACGTGACGAAACGCGTCGGGAGGCATGTGGGGCTGTTTTGAACAAGGACAACAATAGGTTCAGTTGTGGACCGTCCTTGTTAGGACGGGAGTCAATGGGGTTTAGGGTGAGTTACATCAACCTGGAATCCAAGCCCCATTTTGGCCCTGTCAGCAAGAGATGCTGTGATAAGCAACAGAAGATCATCTGAATGGGTGAGATCTTCCCTGATTTTTTGCCTAATTTGTGTGTTGATTACAGCCAATAGGTGTTTATATGTATTTTTTGTACCTTCAGTGAAGGAAAAATATATATCCTTTTGCCTGTGTTATTTTATGGCTCTGACCTGAGCATAATGGAACTATTGTCGTTATGACTATGTGCTATCCACTGATAGTATTAACCAGCTCTCAACACATGATTTAGTTGTCCCATTGTCTATCTTGCCTAAGGGACGTATTTGTGGCCCTTTTGAGCTTTATATACAGCTCTGGGCAGTGTGTGATTTGTGACCTGCATGGTCAAATCTTCGGTTTTTAATATTGCTTTTTGTGTGTTTTAAGGAATAAAATAAAGGTTAAATTTTAATATTATCTCACTGGTGCTATTCCCTAACAAATTGTGAGCCCTTGTCCTGGAAGGAACACCAATCTTTGGTTCCTTTGCTTACTTGCCGCCATCACCTTACTAACCATCAACACTAGAAGTAGCTGATGGTTGAACTAACATCCTATGCACCACGGACCCAGCCGGAGAAGCCAGCTATCCTAAAGGAAGGAAAGATGAATAACTCTCTGCCTCACAAATAGACCGTAAAGGTATAGCAAGCCACCCACATTCAAAGACTGCAGTGATATAGGAAAACACAATACACAGATAGATGATAGGATTAGCAAAGGTGAGGCCCCACTGACTAAATAGGACAGGATATGAAAGGGGCTGATGGTGGCCAGAGAAAAACCCTACAAAAATCCAAATTCCTGATAGTACAGGAAAGCCCTCAGATCGCTGGATCTGAACTCCATCCTATACCAGGCGCTCTTGTAATACCAATGAACAGAAAGCAGGAACCATTACACATTCAAGAAGCAACAAACACATGGACTTATAGGAGCAATACTCCAAACATATCTGCAGGGAGCTTCCCAACTAAGCAACTGAGAGGGAAGATTCCTGCCTGCAAATAAACTGAAAACAACCACAGCAAATGACAAACCCAGATAAGAGCAAAAACAACAAAACAACATAAGAAAGAACAAAACACTTATCTGGGGTAGATGTGATCTGGAGCAGGATGAGAAAGCTGGAAAACTAAACCTCAAATGACATCCGACTCAGAATGCTAGCAGACCAAGGTTTAAATAGGCAGAGAGTTAGCAATGGAAACGCCCATTGCTCAAACACACCTGGTCTCTGTCCAAACCATTCCTGGCCAAAAGAGGGAGCCTCACAGCAGCAAAAGCATAACTGACATTCACAACAGGTGACCTATTCAGGAAATATTTGCGAAGCCGAATATTTGGGGTATTCGAACATCCCTATTGAACATGCTTTTGTGGTGCCCTGGACAAGCCAGGGGCCACAGAGCACAACACCCACACACCCCACACTCCCGGTCAGGCACACCGAAGTCAGACACAAAACCCTTGTTGCCTTCCTCCAGGGGCTGATGTCCACACCAGGGGGTGGGCCAGGCGGTTGGCCCCGCCCACCAAGGAGTTCACAGTCCTGCAGGCGGGAAAAGTAAGGAGTTCAGTTTAGGAAGCGAAAGTGAGAGGAGTGAAGTGGTAGCTGAGCAGACTGAAGTTGGTCCGGGTGTGTGGCCCGGACGAAGCAGCAAGGTTGGCAGACGGTGGTGACCGTCTGCAGGAGTGGCCTATCAGAGCTTACCGTAACGACCGTGGACGGGTGGTGGCCCGGCAGTACGGGACCGGTACGCAAAGAGAAGCCAGCACCATCTGGCAGGGGCTTACGGACCCCGGCAAGGCTAGGAGTCGCCGTGAATTTGCCGAATTCATTAGTGAAGGGAACCTCCTGGGTTTCCCAGCAGCCAAGTCCCGACAGAAGGCAACAGTCCAACCAAGAGAGGGAGACACCGCCACCGCCAAGGCAACCGTTTCCCAGGGCCAGAGCCTGCGGGCAAAAGGGGCTCCTCCAGCCCATATCCAAGCTGGGGAGCGGGTTACCGGTGGGAACCCATTGGAACCATCTACCGTACATAGGTGCAGGGAAAGGCAGTCACCATCAACCTGCCGGGAGAAACAACACCGCAGACGTCTGTGGGACCCGTCCATCCAGCCGTGTACTTTACCGAGAACTGTGTCCTCATCATTGGCTGAGTGAGTACCACCGTACCGTGCGGCACAGCGCTACCCCCGCGACCCTGCACCTCACCAGGCCCTGTAACCCGCCTGTCATCTATCCCTACCCCCATCACCGGGCCCCGGGACAACCAACCCCCTACCCACGGAGGGGAGAACTAACAACAAGGCTGCTCCCTGTCACCGCTCCCGGGATCCCCGTCTAGAGCAGCGGTGGTGTCACCAATATCACCACAACCGTGGGTGGCGTCACGGACAATAATCAAATCCCCACAATCAAAATCCCCTTTTTCACTCACGGGCGAGGAGCGCCGCTCGAGTCCCCGGGATCCGGCCCACCGCTTGAGCCACCACCGAGCAGCGGCAGCAGCAACAGCCGGACCCGAGCAGTGGGAGAGCGCAGCGTCCCCTCCTCCGCCCGCGACACTTTTTGTTCAGCAATGGAGTCTTGCGTGGAGAGCATGCATACTGACAATGGAGTACTTTACTTATTAATTTCTTTGAAACAATTTCACGTGCTCATTCCAGATCTTTCTGTAGCTTTCCACGGGATCTTGGCTCTTGGACATCTCTTCTGATAATTCTTTTCACTCCACTATCTGAAATCTTGCATGGAGCACCTAGTTGGCGCCAGTTTTGGTGAAATTTTGTTCTTTCCACTTACAGATAATGGCCACAACAATGCTCACTGGAACCTTCAATAGTTTAGAAATTCTTCTTCAACTTCTGCAACAAATGCCTTCAGTATGTTGATAAGTTCTTGATACAGCTCAATAGTTTTACCCATCATGAGATGTTTCATGTGTGGCATCTTGGTAATGAGACACTTTTTTATAAGCCACCAGTTGAACCAGCTGATATTATTTTTCACTAAGTGGCAGGTGTTAGGGCCAGGTGGATGGGCAGACCCGGGAGGTGGATCCACTGGGCCGAACTCCCCGATGAGGGAAAGGAGTCCGGTAGCCGGAGCACTATAGGTAGCAGAACAGTCCGCGCACAAGAGCACAATGGAGAAGTCCCTGGAACCACGGGGTCACTGATGGTGGTCCGGGTGACGGAGCTCAGGTTCGGAAGCCGGGATGATGTCAGGCGGGATCCGGAACCGTTGGAGCGAGATGACGGGTCACCGCAGGGAACAGAGATGGTATGGACTGTCAGGATGGCAGATAGGCAGCGTTCGGGGTTCGGGATACGGCAGGACCGGATGGCAATGCAGGATCGGCTCTAGAAGAGAGAGAGGTAAGTATCTCACAGGAACACAAGGAGACCTGACTCCTAGCTTGGGAAACACGAAGATCAGGCCCCGCCCCCTTGGACATTGAACCCCTTTATACACCGTACCTGTGTGCTTCATTTCCTGTCAGTGGACACTGGCCCTTTAAGAAAGGGTCAGTGACCGCGCGCGCGCCCTAATGCGCATGCGCGCGGCCCGGGTGCCAGAAGCCAGGGCAGGAAGCTGAGAGGAGGAAGCAGCAGAGCCGGGCTGGGGCTGGGAAGCCGACGGGCGCCGGGAGCGGGGACCAGGAGGCCTGGGAAGCGCGGGCGATGGAGGCTGGAGAGCGGGGAGCGTGGCAGGTGAGCCGGGAAGCGGAGCAGAGGACCCGGGGAGCGTGACAGTATCCCCCCCCACGCCCCCCTCCCCGCAACCGGGACAGGAAGGCACGGATCAGAGGAGTACCCACATTCTCTCTGGGCTCCCAGGACCTATCCTCAGGACCATACCCTGCCCAGTCCACCAGAAAGAACTGTCGACCCCATACGGTCTTCATGGCCACGATATCCCTTACCGCATAGATGTCGTCATCAGCAATAGGAGGAGGAGCCGGACTGGCAGCAGCGGAGAAGGGACCAAGGACAACCGGCTTGAGCAGAGAGACGTGGAAGGAGTTGGGTATCCTCATCGTGGCCGGGAGCTGCAGTTTGTAGGAGACCTCATTGATCTTGCCGAGGACTTTAAACGGTCCGATGTAGCGAGGACCCAGCTTGTAAGATGGTAACTTCAATCGGACGTACTTGGAAGCAAGCTAGACGAGATCTCCGAGGGAGAAACACGGAGGATCCAGACGTCTCTTGTCTGCGTGTCTCTTCATCCGCAGGGATGCACGTGCAAGGGACGCCTTAACTGAGTCCCAAATGGTTGTAAAGTCACGGACTACCGCATCAGCAGCAGGGATATCCGAGGAAGAGGATACAGGCAATGGGACCGAAGGCTGAAGTCCGTAGACGACATGGAAGGGAGAACTGGAGGAGGACTCACTGACGTGGTGATTATGGGAGAATTCAGCCCAAGGAAGAAGCATGGACCAATCGTCATGATGGGCGTTGACGTAGTGACGTAAGAAAGAGGTCAAAATCTGATTGACCCGTTCCACTTCGCCGTTCGACTGAGGATGGTAGGCTGAAGAAAAGTCCAGAGTTACTCCCAGATGTTTACAGAGAGCCCTCCAGAAGCGGGAGGTAAACTGAGTTCCTCTGTCGGACACAATGAGTGATGGAAAGCCATGCAAGCGGAAGATGTGATGTATATAGGCGTCCGCGAGTTCCTGGGCAGAGGGCAGTCCAGCCATAGGGACGAAATGGGCCATTTTAGAGAACCGATCCACCACGACCCATATGACTGTGTGTCCGGAGGACAATGGCAAGTCCATAATAAAGTCCATCGCAATGTGTTGCCAGGGAACTGAGGGTATAGGCAGAGGCAGAAGACGGCCATATGGCAGGTGTTTGGGCGTCTTGTTCCTGGCACAAGAGGAGCAGGCAGAGACAAAAGAGGCGACGTCCGTGCGAAGGGACGTACAATCGCACTCCAAGTTCTTTTCTGGCCAGCATGACCGGCTGTTTTCGAGGCATGGCCCCAGTGTAACACTTTTTGCCTGTCAGTCTCAGAGACATAGGTCTTCCCGGGCGGTATCTGGGCCAGGGTGACAGGAGCCACCGGAATAATCTTACTTGGACAGATGATGGGTTGGGATGTCTCCTCTTCTTGCTCCATGGGCATGAAAGACCTAGACAAGGCATCAGCGCGTACGTTCTTGTTCGCGGGTCGGAAATAGAGCTGGAAATTGAACCGGGCAAAGAATAAGGACCACCTGGCTTGCCGTGGATTCAGTCGCTGAGCAGACCGCAGGTATTCCAGGTCCTTGTGGTCCGTGTAAATTATAACGGGGTACACTGCTCCTTCCAGAAGATAACGTCATTCCTCCAGAGCCAGTTTGACTGCCAATAGCTCTCGGTCACCGATGGTGTAATTGCGTTCAGGCGCTGAGAAGCTCTTGGAGAAGAAACCGCAAGTCACCATCTTCCCGGAGGAGGACTTCTGCATGAGCACTGCTCCGGCTCCCGAGGAGGAGGCATCCACCTCCAAGGTGAACTGGCGGTTTAACTCCGGACGGTGGAGTACAGGAGAGGAGGCAAAGGCCCGCTTTAGGGAGCCAAACGCGGCGTCGGCCGCAGGTGACCAGTCCTTTGGATTAGCCCCCTTCTTGGTCAAGGCGGAGAGAGGAGCAGTCAGAGCAGAGAAGTGAGGGATGAACTGGCGGTAATAGTTGGCGAATCCCAGAAAGCGTTGGATTGCCTTCAGTCCAGAAGGAGGAGGCCAGTTGAGAATGGAAGAGACCTTCTTTGGATCCATCTGCAGTCCGGTATCGGTGATGAGGTAACCCAGGAAGGGGAGAGAAGACTGTTCGAAGACACACTTCTCGTACTTGGCGTACAGACGATTCTCTCTCAGTCTTTGTAGAACCAGTTGCACGTTCTCTCGGTGGGTCTGGAGGTCCGGAGAGAAGACAAGGATGTCATCCAGATATACCACCACACAGACGTAGAGAAGGTCCCGGAACACGTCGTTCACTAATTCTTGGAAGACTGCTGGTGCGTTACACAGGCCGAAGGGCATCACGCAGTATTCATAGTGCCCATCGCGAGTGTTAAACGCGGTCTTCCATTCGTCCCCCGAGCGGATACGGACCAGGTTGTAGGCACCCCGAAGATCCAACTTGGTGAACACACGAGCTCCTCTGAGCCGATCAAACAATTCGGGGATGAGCGGCAGGGGGTACTTGTTTTTTACGGTGATTTGGTTCAATCCCCGGTAGTCTATGCATGGGCGTAAGTCGCCCTCTTTCTTCTTTACGAAGAAGAAGCCTGCTCCAGCAGGAGAGGAGGATCTCCGAATGAATCCCCTTGCCAGGCTCTCTGTGATGTAAGAAGACATGGCCCTTGTTTCGGCTGGAGACAGTGGATATATCCGTCCTCGAGGTGGTGTAGTTCCCGGGAGCAGGTCAATGGCACAATCGTAAGGACGATGTGGCGGAAGTACCTCTGACTCCTTCTTATCAAAGACGTCCGCGAAGGACCAATAGGCTGAGGGTAGTCCCGGTAGGGACTCTGGAACCGGAGGTCGCCGGATGGGTTGTATGGTCTTCAGACAGTTCTCATGGCAAGAAGAGCCCCATCGAGTGATTTCACCAGTGCCCCAGCTGACTGAAGGTTCGTGTGTCCGTAACCAAGGAAGGCCCAGAAGGATTTGATGCGACATGTGTGGGAGGACGTAGAGAGCGATGTTCTCGGTGTGCAGAGCACCGATACGCAGTTCAACCGGCCTGGTGATCCAGGAGATGGTGTCAGAGAGGGGTCTCCCATCCACAGAGGCAATCACGAGGGGTTTGTCGAGTGGAGTAACAGGCACCTGGTACTTGTCCACCGTGGCCTGCTGGATGAAATTGCCTGCTGCCCCAGAATCGAGGTACGCCTCAGCCGTGAACCGCGTCTCTCCCGTTGTCACTTGCACAGTCCATGTAACCGGGTCTGAGAGAGTCCCAGCACCTAGGGTGGCCTCTCCTACCGACCCTAGGCTTTGGAGTTTCCCGGCCTCTCTGGACAGGAGCGTAGCAGGTGTGTGCCCTCTCCGCAGTAGAAGCAGAGACCCTTGGCGAGCCGCTCTGCTCGACGTTGTTCAGACTGTCGCACACGGTCGATCTGCATGGGCTCATGGACGGAGACACCAGATGCCGTTGACTGGAGTACGGCGGACTTCTGCGGAGGAGAGGAATGCCATACCGGGCGTCTCTCACGGGACACCTCTTTGGACCGCTCCTGAAAGCGAATGTCCACTCGAGTCGCTAGGGTAATCAGGGCGTCCAGGGTGGAGGGTACGTCACGACCAGCCAGCTCATCTTTGATTCGACCCGAGAGTCCTTCCCAGAAGGTGGCGGTTAGGGCCTTGTTATTCCACGCGAGTTCCGAAGCCAAGGTGCGGAAACGGATGGCGTATTGACCCACCGTCAGAGTTCCCTGACGTAACCGGAGAAGAGATGAAGCAGATGCGGAGGCGCGTCCGGGCTCGTCAAAGGTGCCGCGAAAAGCCTGCAGGAACTCCTGGAGGTTCTTGGTCATAGGGTCCTCCTTCTCCCACAAGGGGTTCATCCACGCCAGTGCCTCGCCCTCTAGGTGAGACATTATGAAGGCGACCTTGGCTTGGTCGGAGGCAAACAAATGCGGCAGCTGCGTGAAATGGAGGGAGCATTGGTTTATAAACCCCCTGCAGGTCTTGGGATCTCCGGCGTACCGGGGTGGTGAGGCCAAACGAAGTCTGGAAGCATCCGAGGAGGCTGCCATGGGAGCGGGAGCCGTGGATTGACTAGTGGAGGCCGGAGGTGCTGAAGATGTGACCGATGCTTGTAGCGTGTTCAAGCGGGCGTCCATGGAAGTCATAAAGTTCAGCATGCGGGTCTGGACTTCACGCTGGCGTTGGAGTTCCTCATGCAAGGCCGCTAGTGCTTCGGCGGGATCCATGGCCTGATCTTACTGTTAGGGCCAGGTGGATGGGCAGACCCGGGAGGTGGCTCCACTGGGCCGAACTCCCCGATGAGGGAAAGGAGTCCGGTAGCCGGAGCACTATAGGTAGCAGAACAGTCCGCGCACAAGAGCACAATGGAGAAGTCCCTGGAACCACGGGGTCACTGATGGTGGTCCGGGTGACGGAGCTCAGGTTCGGAAGCCGGGATGATGTCAGGCGGGATCCGGAACCGTTGGAGCGAGATGACGGGTCACCGCAGGGAACAGAGATGGTACGGACTGTCAGGATGGCAGATAGGCAGCGTTCGGGATACGGCAGGACCGGATGGCAATGCAGGATCGGCTCTAGAAGAGAGAGAGGTAAGTATCTCACAGGAACACAAGGAGACCTGACTCCTAGCTTGGGAAACACGAAGATCAGGCCCCGCCCCCTTGGACATTGAACCCCTTTATACCCCGTACCTGTGTGCTTCATTTCCTGTCAGTGGACACTGGCCCTTTAAGAAAGGGTCAGTGACCGCGCGCGCGCCCTAATGCGCATGCGCGCGGCCCGGGTGCCAGAAGCCAGGGCAGGAAGCTGAGAGGAGGAAGCAGCAGAGCCGGGCTGGGGCTGGGAAGCCGACGGGCGCCGGGAGCGGGGACCAGGAGGCCTGGGAAGCGCGGGCGATGGAGGCTGGAGAGCGGGGAGCGTGGCAGGTGAGCCGGGAAGCGGAGCAGAGGACCCGGGGAGCGTGACAGCAGGGTTGCTCTCTAATTACTAATTCAGCTGGAGGCATGACTTTCCATGGCTTTTTGCACCTCTCTTTCTTCACATGTTCAATACTTTTTCACTATGTCATTTTTCTTTATTACAAATCATTAAATATATGAACATCTATGGTTTGATATCTTTGCCTGTGTGGATTGAATAGGTTGTTACCAACATCTGGTAATAAATTCATGTCAATAGAAACTTTAGAAATACATTTAGTTAGAAAATGGTGTACAGTCCCTGACAAAAGTTCTGTCGCTTATTTATGCTATGTAAATAAAAGCTTATAACCTGACTTTAAATTCATCCATTGGTTTCATAAATTACTCTTTTGAAAGCGCTGCGGAATATGTTGGCGCTATAGAAATAAAACGTATTATTATAAAACTTATTTTTATTATTATTAAAGCTGAAACTCTCCCAAGTTTGGTTTAGGTTATGAATATAAAGTTGCTGGAAAGCTGAAATATTGATCATTTAATGAAAACAGAAAGGTCAGATTTTGGAAAGACAAAAGTTTTGTCGCCTTGTCATATAATGCACCCAATCCTAGTTTACACCCTCACCTGTGCTCACTAAATGATCGGTTAATTAGTGGGTGTGTATGAAAAGAAACCCAGCACCCCAGACATTCAGTTATACTGCAACTTGACCTCTGAGAACATGCCAAAAATCCACCCTGCGACCAAAACCTTGATTATCAAGAGGCTGAAGAACAGATCCACTGCAGAGATGGCTGGCACCTTTAATGTGTCTCAGCGTTAAGTACAAAAGAATTTCAAAAAGATTTAAAGAGACTGGAGATGTTTTTGACAAGCCCAGGTCCCACAGACCCCGCAAGAACACTGCTCAGGAGGAACGTTTGTTGGTTAGAAAATCCAAAGCCAGCCCCTCTTCCACTGCAGCAGAGCTCCAAAAGGCCTGGTCACCTCAAGTCCATGTGTCAACTATAACAGATTGTAGGATTCTGTCTCGAAATGGCCTCCATGGTCGAATCAGTGCCCAGAAGCCAGCACTAAACAAAAGGCAATTAAAAAAACGTGTGGCATTTGTCAAGTCCCACAGCCTGCTAAACAGATGGATGCTAGAAAAGTGGCAGAAGGTGGATTTCTCTGATGAATCTTCAGTTGAATTACACCACAGCCGCCGCAAATACTGCAGGAGACCTAATGGAGCCCGTATAGATCCAGAAAACAGTTAAGTTTGGTGGTGGAAAGATCATGGTCTGGGGTTACATTCAGTATGGGGGTGTGCGAAACATTTTCAAGGTGGAAGGCAATATCAATAGCCTAAAATATCAAGAAGTATTAGCTACCTCTTACATTCCCAATCATAAAAGGGTTAAATTCTACAGCATGATGGTGCTCCATCTCATAAATGCATCTCTACAACAAAGTACCTCCTGGCAAAGAATAAAAGGTGCTCAAGGACTGGCCAGCCCAGTCACCAGACATGAACATCATTGAGCCTGTTTGGGGTAGGATGAAAGAGGAAGCTTGGAAGACAAAACCAAAGAATCTAGATGAACTCTGGGAGGCATGTAAGACTGCATTCTTTGCTATTTCTGATGACTTCATCAATAAATTGTATGAATCATTGTTGAACCGCATGGATGCAGTCCTTCAAGCTCATGGAAGTAACACAAAATATTAAATATGGCTCTAATAGCACCACAACTTCATTCACCAATGTTATGCAACATATCTTTATATTAGAAGTTAATTATTTGTTTGAATTTACTTTCTGTGGGCGACAAAACTTTTGTTTGCCAAAATCTGACCTTTCTGTGTTTAATACATGATCAATATTTCAGCTTTGCAGCAACTTTATTTTCATAACCTAAACCAAATTTGGGAGGGTTTCAGCTTTCAAAAGAGTAATTTATAAAACCAATGGATACATTTAAAGTCAGGTTATAAGCTTTTATTTACATAACATGGATAAGCGACAGAACTTTTGTCGGTGACTGTAGTGTGCAATACTTATATACGTATGTATAATATATAGGACCACAACATTGCTAGGCAGGTCTGGTTCACCAATATAACTTAAAGTTGTCAAACTTCTTTTTTCAAAACATTTTTTCAACTTTTATTTTCACCAAAACCCCTCAACAGATACAGCTCAAAATACTAACATGAACAAATTAGCTTCATTTACTATGACATGCTGGCCAATTAATATATGGATGGATTGGCAATTCGTGAAGCAGCTATTATTCTAGGGAAGTGAATTTGGATGGAATTATTATTTGTCTGTGATAAATATGTGTATTCAAAATCTTGCATCTTTATTAGCTTCCTCCTATGAGGAATTAAAAACAAAATGGCTTTATAATATTGTGTTGTTCTTTACATGTTGCACACTTATATGTTTTTTTTTTCCATTTTACTTGTTCTATTTTAATACTCTGCACCTGAGATGTAGCTGCTAAGAAAAGCTGTGCTCTCTGCCTGTAGGCTATCTGTAAATGTTGTGAATTGGGCCATAGATGATAATCACTTTCAGTTATCCATCTGTGTCAGGTCTGAGCTAAGAAGAGATGAGAAAATACAGTGTGAGGCAATACTAATCCTCTGACCCACAAGGTCCCTCATTAACATTAACCGCCGCACTGGACCCGTTTCTGCACAGCAATTCACGGCATGTGCTCTCGGGCAGGGTGCCAGCTAGCAGCTCATTGACAGCCTCATTAGCAATCATATCCTCATCTGGCATATTTCTGTTCATGTATTTTACTAAAAGTACAAAATAATATAATTCCATGCTCAACGTATGCTTATAATACAGAGAACACTTCTATATATTGTACATGCTAGCCCCAGACATACTCTTCATACGTAGGGGTTCATCCATTGGCATTCTTTTTTCTTTCGGATACATAAATATTTTTATATAACAGTTTTGGCATCTTTACATAACATTGTCAGAATTTTTATGGTAACACTAACATATACAGTATTTTTCCAAAAATAAGACACTGTCTTAGTCCGGTTTAAGACGTCCGTGTTTAATCAGGTACAAGTCACACGCATGGTTATGGTCATACGTGTGTCACATGTGTGTCATCCGTGTTTGCATACGTGTGACAGGTACCGGAAAAAACACGGGTCTGTGTAATAAAAAGATTTTCCATATATACCTGTTTTCTTTGGCTTTGCTGCCTCCCGTTCCTGACCGCCGCTCATTATATTCATCGATTATTCACCGCACTCAGGACATGAAAGCCGGAGCTGCGCAGGGACAGCATCGCCAAGGACAGCATCGCAGAGACAAGTGAGTATTCTGCAAGCACAGTGACATACAGTGACATCCAGGAGGTCATTAGAGTTCCCAATGAAGTCTGATGACATCCTGATGACCCCCGCGACACCCGCGCTACAGCTTCACGGGTTCATCAGAGTTCATTGGGACATGTGATAAGTCCCTGATGCTGTCCCAGCGGTGCTCCAGATTCCAGGTTATCACTACACACACACACATACACACACACACACACACACTCACACGTATACACTGAGCACATATACACACATATGTATACACATATAGCAGACACACATGTATACGCCAAGCACATACACACACATAGCGCACATGCATGTATACACTGAAAACACACACACCCACACTCTGCTGTATACTCACCCAGCGATGCGGTCCCCGGCACTGAAGTCCCTCGTGCTGCTCCGGCTTACAGTTCCACAGGGCACTGAACATTCAGTGGTTATAATGAGCAGGGGTCAGGAGTGGGAGACAGCATCACTGGATTCAGGTAAATATAGAAATTGTTTTTATTAAAAAGACACGTGTTTTCTCTGGTACGTGCCATACTGATGTCACACGGATCACATCACTGTGACACCGCCCTATCCAAGACTACCTGGCTCGGCCAGGGAGTCACATAAACACATTCATTAAATCATACACACAATAACACATCAAATCACTCAAACAATCTCACATCAGATTGCACACACTCACCACATCCGGCGATACACATTGCTTCCGGCCAGAAGGGAACTATGGGATGCAGTGCAGTGGAAAGCAAGGAGTACTTGGCGGTGGAATGCATCAATGCGTTCCACCACAGATCCTCTGGCAGGTCCTCTGCGTTCCACTGCACTTCATCCCAGGATTCTCTGCTGGCCAGAAGTAATCGGTATCGCAGGATGTGGTGAGTGTGTGTGTGCGATCTGATGTGTGATTGCATGAGCAATGTGATGTGTGATCTGATGTGTGATTGGGTGTGTGATCTGATGTGAGTGTGAGATCTGATGTGTGTAGGTGTGCACTACACAGCAGGTCCTCCCATTCGGCGTCTGTTGAGTATGATTGCGGGGTCTTATATCTTCTTTCTTTCTTTTGTGGGTGTCTGCTTTCTATAGTGAAGAATCCTGCAGTATTCTATACATTTTTTTGCTGCATGGACACTTCATTATTGAACTAGGGCTTATTTTCGAGGTAGGACTTATATTTAAGCCTTGCTCCGAAAAGGCCGAAAATTCCTGCTAAGGCTGATTTTTGGGGGAGGGTTTGTTTTTGGAAAAACACGGCATAAGAGAACTGGGCAATTCACAATTCTGTAACATAAAGAATTGAGGTGAGTGAACCCAAGTTTCAGTGTTCATACTGAACACAGACTTTACAAAAAAAACAACTGAGTTCGGGTTCAGAGTTCAGGTGATTTATGTATGAAATCCACTCTTGCGAGTATCGCTGTGCTTGGGTACGCTCAGTACTCGACCCAGTGTGAGCCGCCTGTTTGATCTGCTTGCACCAAGGGTAACAACAGCGTGATCTGATTTAGTGTGCATCTAACAAAAAAATTGAAAATCCCTGCCCACCCATCCCTGGAAGTGATCTGTTTATGGCTCGCTGAGGGTGGAGAGCCAAATTGCCCTATTAATGACTTCCATTGGAGTTCAGGTCAAGTCTTGGTCCCAAACCTAACTTTATCTAAAGCTGAACCCGCCAAACCGAACTTCACAGGTCCACTCATCTCTAGTAACAAATAGATTAAATTTAGTGGGACAAAATAGAACATGGATGCTGGAGATGTAAATTTTGCTGCTTGCTCTTATGTGGCAATTTGTAGTAGAGATTCTAAACCTCAGATATCCATTCAATCTGTTTGTGGATTCCTTAAGAAGCGTTTCTCCTTATGGACACTTCCAGCTGGTGTAGGTAATCTTATAGACCAGGCAATGCTTCCTAGGTAAAGAAAAGGATGTAAATTATCTGAGAAGAAAGAAAACAGTCTCTGTGCACACGACTTATTTTCAAGGTGGATAAACACCAAGTTTTTCATGAGGAAAACGCCTTTTTTTTCCCCCTTAAGCGTCTTATTAGCATTTTTTGTTACGACTTCCTGAGTGTTTCATGAAGTTTTTGACCTCTGCCATTTTTTTTAGCATTTTACCTACATTTTTGGGGTATTTTGTTTTCCAAACATTTTCTGTATGTTTTTTAAAACTTCATTCAAGACTGAAGGAATCGCTAGCAGTATTTCAAGAAAAAATGCTGGCAAAACCTTTATAAAGACGTCTATTCTAGCTGTTTTTTGGCCTTCCCATTGACTTAAATTGGTAATAAGCAGGTTACTTAGAAGTATAGACATGCACTGTCCAGGTCTGCATACGCGGATTACTACTATGGCACCAGACTCTGTTCACATTGCAGAGTCTGACAGGCAACTTGGTCTGTCTTAAGTGCTCAGCTTTGCTGGGCATCGGCTGAGTTGTTTCCCTCTTCTCAGCCATGCAGGAGATAGACTGTGTGCGCACGTTGCGGTATTTTTCATGTGTTCCGCAGCGTTTTGAACTGCAGCGTTTTAATGCCAAAATGCATGCGTTTTGTTTTCTAAGCAAAGTCTATGGGAAATAGGCATATTTTGTGCGCACTATGCGTTAAGAAAAGCTGTATTTTTTGTGACAAAATTTTATCAAAATCTCTGCGTTTGAAAAAGCAACATGTCAATTATTTTGAGCGTTTTGGCAGCGTTTTGCTAACATTGAAGTCAATGAGAATTATCAGAACGCATCCTAAATTCAAATCATTGTGTTTTACATGCATTTTTAATGCGATCTGCATGTATTTTTGTCAACAAAAATGCATCCGTTTTTGGCTGGTAGTGAGCTCAAGGGCTTCCCTGATTACATCACATCCTCAACTAACGTAGAGTTCCATTTTGCAAAGACATTTTCTAAGAGATTCTACCTATTCAACAGAATGTAATAAATGTTTGGTAGCATGAAATGACATCAGTAGATGTCTATTTTTTTTAATTTATTTATTTATTTATTTATTTATTTTTTTCATTTCTGGAAGCTTTATTCTATCATGACAATGTTTTGAAAATGCATCTACCAAAAAGCAAGAAAAACGCATATGAAAAGCAATCAAAACGCACCTAAAACGCAATCAAAACTTGCTCAAAACGCATGCGTTTTTCAAGTGTTTTTGTGGTCAAAACCAAATTATACATTGTCAAATTCTGCCAGAGGATGCATTTATTTCTGCAAGGTAAAGAACGCAACGTGCTCACATGCCCATAATCCATTTTGGAACAGTGTGCAACTCTTCTAAGAGTCAGGTTGCTAATTACCATACACAGCTGGTCTCTTCCTATTTAAGGCTGGGGAGTGTAATAGGAGATCGCCGTCGATAGCTTTAGCATAGCTCCAGCAATCCCAGTCTCAGTGGTCATTCTGTTCATGGTGAACTACAGTTGGCAGGATGGGGGGAGTAAGATCAGGGCTTGGACAGGAGTCAGGGTCACGCTGGGGGTTCAGAACTGGCTACCATCAAGTTTACCTCTGAGATAAGGGACAGCGCAGAGTCTTGAGTCTAAGGGCCAGCTTAGGTGCCCCTGTTCCGTCAGTACATACCTCGTAACAAGTACAGAGCTTGATATATAGTGGAAAACTCCAGAAGACTGGACAGGTGACCTTTTTTTACCAGTTGGCATCTTTGGAAAACTGAAGATGTTAAAAGATGCTCAAAAGACTGAACATATGATCAGCAAGTTGTTTTTACATAGAAATTAATATGTTCATTCTTTTGATCATTTAGGTAGTGCTCTTTTAGACAGGTTTTGGGAAGAAAAAGTTGTGTACTTGTAGTGGGTGGGCCTACCCCCTACTAGTCTAGCATAGGTAACCCGGCACTGTTGTTATTAAAAATGTTTTACTATTGTTATATGATGTGTTAGGGCACCCCCTAGTGGCCGGGTGGGACGGCTGTTGCCACCGGGGAGGAGGAGTCGGCCGGATATCTAGGCAAGGTCTGAATGTGTGTGAGGGAGTGAGGATCCGGGTCAGCGGAGTGTGAACATCTGGAGCGGCAAGTGCGATTGTGTGAGCGAAACATCAGGGGACACCGGAGATAAGGAGGTGGACGCAACCTCAAAGCCTATTCTGCCGGTGTGGGTCCGGTGTATGCTTGGCTGAAGAGTGGGAGTCCAGTGGCGCAACCTCGAAGCCTATTCTGCCGGTGTGGGTCCGGTGTATGCTTGGCTTAAGAGTGGGAGGAGTACTCTGGGCATATCCCCATCAGAGGGTGCGTTTGGGCAGGTTGTCCCCAGCTCCACTAATATTGCCGGAATCCGCTGACCGGAGTGTTTTATCTTTGAGAATAAATGTCGTTTTTATTGCATCTGGACTTTTGCCTGCAGCCTTTTTGTGCATCGGCCGATGAAGACACCGACATACACTCTCTCAACATTAAAGAAGTGATGAAGCCAGGGATGTGCCTTGAATACAGTGCTGCCACGACTACACAGCCAGAGGCCTCCCTGGCTGGTCACTTCAAGTGGCGTAGTCGGCAGGATACGAGTCCCTTGCCGGAGAACCAGGAGTCTGAAGACCAAGTAGTGCATGAAGCACGGAATTCGGACTATGAAAGAAGATTCCCAGTCCCATGGTGGGAGGAAGAAGTGCCCAAGGCGTTGGACCGGGCACAAGATGGCGGCAAGATGGCCGACGTCTGTGAAGAAACAGAAAAGGCGCGGAAAATTGGCGCCGAAAGAAGAGCCTGGGGCTGGCCGGTGCCGAAGAGAAAGCATGGAGTACTCCGCTCAAAGAGGGGAGGCGCCAGCTCCAGGGCACGGAAGAAGAAAAGGAAAAAGAAGTACCTCAGCGGAGGAGTCAAGATGATGCGTGAGGCTGGGGGTGGAGTCCGTTTAAGAGCGGGAAACGAAGACCCGCCTCCACTTCCTCCAGCCTCCGCGTCGACACCGCCGCCATTACTAGCGATTCGGTCGGAAACCGAGATGGAGAACTTTGGGCAACCTGCGGAGTTGGCGACGACGATGGCCCTCATCAGCCTCGGTCGAGGCCGACCTCGGTTCGCCCCTGCTAGCGAGGCCGCGATAGCGGACCTTCCCATTGGACCGGGAGGCTCTACGAGGCCAGACAAAGTTTCCTGGAGGACCTCATGGGATGCTCAAACCGGGAGCACCATCACAGAGGTGAAGGCGACCTATGCTACCCCGCCCATGCCCAGTCGTCCGGGGGTTGCTGTTTTTCCATGGGACACTCCGCAGCTTAACGCCGCCGCCACACCATTTGTTCCGGCGCCAGAGTCGGCCAAGGAGTTAGCCGGCCGTCTAGAGAAGGATCACCTGGGCTTCTTCTGGGACCCAGTCACCATCTCGCCGGAGAAGGCGCGCCCCAGAGTCCCGACCCCGAAGCCTGACCCCGTCCAGGAACGTCTCCTGGCCGAGACCATCGTCCGGGAAATGCTGTCCGGTTCTGGTGGCGAGGAGCTGGCACAGCAGTTTGTGACCGGGGTGGTAGTCAAGTTTAATCAGCAAGAGGGATACGGCTTCATCCGAGAAGTAGAGACCGGGGATGATTATTTTTATAACCGGGTTCATCTCGACGTCGAAGGACTCCCTAAGCGACTTCACACTCTTTGGCCGGGTGAAAAAGTCACCTTTCTGCCGGATGCCGGTAGCCGCGGCCTGTTTGCCGTCTGCGTCTCCCGCATGCCGACCACCCGGGAAGCGGAGCAGTGGCAGGAGGAGATAGAGTGGGAGGAGCAGCAAGAGCGGCGCCGGAGCCATGCCAAACCGCTCCCGCCCGCGCCTCCTCAGCCCCGGCGCGTCCTGACTGCTGCCCCGGAGGCCGTGATGGAGCCGGCTTCTGATCCGGAGAAGTTCCCAGCCGTGGTAGCGGTGACCCAAAACGTGACTAATAAGCCGGTCATTATGCTGGACGCACCACCACCATCCCGGGCAGGAACACCGTCACCGCCAAGAGGAGCTGCAGCAGCTGTGCCGGAGGAACCGCCCTACGCCCCGGTGTCTTTCAGGCGAATCCGCCGCCAGCCGGGACAATCTCTGGGGGCCTACATCCAGGCTCAAGCGGAAGAATGGAAGAGAGCCTGGCCCCCAGAGTAAGTTGTTGCCTCCAGCACTTGCCGAGACCGGTGTTGTTCCAGACCGGCAGAAAGTTCCTCTGTTGTTGTAAAGTTTTACGGGCCTGTTGCCCCCAGCAAAGACCGGGAGCGCTCTTGAAGCCTCCGGGCACCTCCAGCGAAGACCGGGAGCGCTACTGAAGCCTCCGGGCACCCATCTAAGACCGGGAGCGCTGTTGAGCCTCCGGGCGCTATCCAGAGACCGGGAGCGCTGTTGCGCCATCAAGCGCCCCTCAAGACCGGGAGCGCCGCTGAACTGGTGCCGCTGTTGAGGACTGAACCGAAAGGTTTTTATGTGTTTATGTTTTTATGTGTTTAAGAGCCTTGCCGGGAGGCTCGGATTTTAAGAGGGGAGGCATGTAGTGGGTGGGCCTACCCCCTACTAGTCTAGCATAGGTAACCCGGCACTGTTGTTATTAAAAATGTTTTACTATTGTTATATGATGTGTTAGGGCACCCCCTAGTGGCCGGGTGGGACGGCTGTTGCCACCGGGGAGGAGGAGTCGGCCGGATATCTAGGCAAGGTCTGAATGTGTGTGAGGGAGTGAGGATCCGGGTCAGCGGAGTGTGAACATCTGGAGCGGCAAGTGCGATTGTGTGAGCGAAACATCAGGGGACACCGGAGATAAGGAGGTGGACGCAACCTCAAAGCCTATTCTGCCGGTGTGGGTCCGGTGTATGCTTGGCTGAAGAGTGGGAGTCCAGTGGCGCAACCTCGAAGCCTATTCTGCCGGTGTGGGTCCGGTGTATGCTTGGCTTAAGAGTGGGAGGAGTACTCTGGGCATATCCCCATCAGAGGGTGCGTTTGGGCAGGTTGTCCCCAGCTCCACTAATATTGCCGGAATCCGCTGACCGGAGTGTTTTATCTTTGAGAATAAATGTCGTTTTTATTGCATCTGGACTTTTGCCTGCAGCCTTTTTGCGCATCGGCCGATGAAGACACCGACATACACTCTCTCAACATTAAAGAAGTGATGAAGCCAGGGATGTGCCTTGAATACAGTGCTGCCACGACTACACAGCCAGAGGCCTCCCTGGCTGGTCACTTCATACTCATATCCTAAGGCTGTGTGCCCACGATGAGTCTTTGAAGCTACATCAAAAACTCAGCATCTTACGGTTCCAGTGAAGTGGATGGGATTAATAGAGAACTGCTGCCCAGTGTGATGTTATTTTTTACTAAACAGACCTCTGGTGCATGTTTTAAATCCACAACATGTCAATTTTTATTGCAGTTATATTGAGTTTTATGTGCAGACTTTCCTCATAGGCTTGTATTAGATGCAGAAAAAATACAGATAAAAAATTACACAAACGTTTTTAGCAGGGCTCTGAAGGGAAGGAGTGCCATGTTGGCCGGAATAGATTGTGAACGCCATGTCACATTTGAAGATCCCCTGACATGCCAAAACATTAGAAACCCCCCATAAGTGACCCAATTCTGGATACTACACCTTTCAGTGAATTAATCTAGGGGTATAGTGAGCAATTTTAACCCTCAGGTGATTTGTATAACATTGAGCTGTGCAAATAAAAAAATAACATTTATCGCCCTAAAATGTTGCTTTGGCTCCAAAGTTTTAATTTTAAAAAAGGTAATAGGAGAAAATAGATCATACGATTTGTAACACAATTTCCCGTGAGTTCGCCAATACCCCATATGTGATCAACAATTACTTTTGAGGCACAGTGCAAAGTGAAGAAGGAGCACCATATTGGAGTTCAGATTTAGTTGGAAAGGATTGCGGGAAATATTGTGAGGAAACAGAGGGGCACTACAAAGACCAAAAGCACGCCTCTATGGGTGTGATATTGGCTGGCTGACCTCGACTATCAAGCGGAAGTGCACGCCTCTATGGCTACTCAAATGAATTAGTATATGCAGGAACAAAAGATTAAAATGCTGATGTTACGTTTATGCAACCAACTTTCCCTGAACATTGGGGTTTCTTGCAATGAACATTTAATGACAAATGTAGCTCTGTAATTAGTTAGTAGGGGTAGATCCTGCTGTCAGGTTCCCTTTAAAACCTTCATGACCTATGACGTACAAGCACAAGTACGTCATAGCTCGTGTCACTGCCTTTGATGAAGGCTCACACGCTAGACCACATCTTTATTGGCACATGTCAGCTGATCTGATCAGCCGACATGTCAGTCTAACAGGCACGGGTGGGTTGAAGATCCACCCTTGCCTGTTAACTAGTTAATCCCGACGTCAGTCTTTGACAGAAGGATTCAACACTCGCCGGTGGGGAGTGAGTTGTTCCCCACTCCCATTGGCTGCCTCATGATGTGATCACTTGGATGTCGATGAGTTCTCATGATAGCCAGGGGTCAGCTGATGACCCATCATTGTTATGGCACAGTACATCGCTCTGAACAGTCGAGCGCGATCTGACTGTATGAGCTTCAAGTCCCCTAAGAGGGACTACTTAAAACTATAAAAAGTAAAAAAAAAACAGTTTTTAAAACTATGAGCAAAATAAAAACCATAAAAGTTCAAATCACCCCCCTTTTGTCCAATTGAAAATAAAATAATAACAATTTTTTAAAATACACATATTTGGTATCGCCATTTTCAGAAATACCCGATCTATCAAAATATAAAATAAATGAATCTGACTGGTAAACAGTGTAGCAAAAAAAAAACCCCACAAAAACGCCAGAAGTATGTTTTTATGACCTCTACAACATTGCAATAAAATGCAATAAGAGGTGTTAAAACATCACTTTGAAACATCATTTTTAAAAACGTAGTATCAGGGCTCAAAAAAAAGCCATCACACAGCCCCAGATCCAGAAAAATAAGAATGTTATGGGTCTCAGAAAATGGCAACAAAAGCACCATATTTTTTTTTTTTTTACAAATGTCTGATCTTTTTTTACTAATTAAATAAAAAAAAACAACTATACTTGTTTGGTATCTATAAACTCATAATTACTGGGAATCATATTTACAGGTCTGTTTACCATATAGTGAACATGGTAAATTAAAAAAATAAAAAACAATTGTGGAATTGCACTTTTTGGGAATTTCACCATACTTGGATTTTTTTTCCCCATTTTGCAGTTACTGTATAATAGAATTAATGGATTCATTCAAAGTACAACTTGTCCCACAAAAAAAAGCCCTCATACGGCTATGTTGACAGAAAAGTAAAAACGTTATGGCTTTTGGAAAAGGGGAGGAAAAAACGAAAACGGAAAACTGTGCTGGTGAAGGGGTCAAATCTCTCTCTTTTTTTTTGGCTTCTTTTGCCTTAGGAAAACAAGCTGCCTAAAATTTCTACACATCTTGAATTACACAAATACACATCACCTGATTTGCTTCTTCCAATAAGTATTCAAGTTTTTATAGCTTAGAGTTGGAAAATCGGCATAAAAATGATGATATGGCCAAAATACTCACTTACCTAATAATTGTGCACGCAGTATAAAACATATGTAGCAAATATTAACTTGATACATAATGCATTATATTATCATGCTGCAGCAAACCTTTTTAATAGCTTGTGCCATGTTGTATGTAAAGTTTTGCTGCATCATGATGATGTCACGATGACAAGGGGGCCTTAAGCTATCCATCTTCTCAAGGATACTCCTAATGGTGGAAAGGCCTGAGTCTCCTTCCTGGCCATGCTCCTCAGTACACAGGCAGACTCCTTCCAGGACTGACCTGTCCTGATCTAATTCCCACTTCCCCAGAGAGAGACGGGGCAGGAGTGTGTTGAAATCACAGAAAAAAAACAGACAAGGGAAAAATTAAAACTCTGTCCCACAACATGCAGACACACAGAATATGGCAATACGATTATCAGGAGGAAAACAAGAGCAGGAAGGAAGTACAAAACAGTAGGGGTGCACTTCCCAACCGCACCAAGCAAACGCACCACTAAACACAATTTTCATGGCACCTCAGATCGCACCTCACAGATCAACAGAGAACAAACTATAGCTGGCATGGGTAGAAGGATTCCAACAGTATAAATATGTTAGTTAGTTAGATATGTTAGATCTCCCTACAACATGTGATTAAAGGAGCAACCAGGCTAAATTACATTAAATTAAGAGATTAACTCTTGCTAGCCTGCCTATGACAGCACACAGCAGGTTGACGCCTGTGTTGATCCCAGACAGCTGTGAAATCATCGGGTGGAGTGTTAGAATCTGCAATATGAACAGAGTCCAATTCCGCTATGACAGTCAGTGAAGTTGATGCAAAACTCCGTATGACAGTTGTTTTGTTGCACGGTAGTATTTCACGCATTATTCGGCAAGTTAAAGGGACTTTTTTTGCCTTCTATGCAGCTAAGCACTAATTGTTTGGTAGTAGTTAATTATTTGCCTGTTCTGCCATGCGCCAATATCTACCAGCTCAGAATGGTTATGGACCGCACCTGGAAATGATTCTTCTGCTTCCTATGGCATCACATTGACAGAGCAGTTCCTTCTCTCCAGCTTTGCTCTGTCAATTGGGTGTCATTGCAAACAGACTCACTCAGACAGATTGACAGCCGACTCACTCAGTGAAACTACAAATACATATGTGCCGCCCCCGTGCCAGCAGCCAGTGCTGCTCTGATCCGGATCTACGGTACAGCTCGAGGGGTTCTCCGGACCCGGGGGTCGCGCGGACACTCCGAATAAAGAAGGACGTATTTATACGGGATTGGTTGTAAAATGTCTGTGACGCCACCCACGGTGTGTGGTGAGATGCAGCACCACCGCTGCCGTTGTGGGGCTCCCGGGGACGTTGGGCTGGCAGCTACATGTTAACCCCTCTGTGAGTAGGGGTGGATATCCCGGGGCCCAGTGGCTCTATGCTGAGGATGGTGATTGCAGGGGCCGGCGCACCCGGTCAGGCCGGGATGTTACTCACGGTCGAATAAAGCACACAAGTCCTGTGGTAAACCAAGGTGATGGTGGCCGGCTGCTGCAGACGGGTGTATCTGATCTCACACCCGGGCTGGTAGTCAAAGTCTCTCTCCTCTGCACTCAGTGTGTTGTAGGTAGGACTTCCCGGTTTGAAACACAGGAGTCCACTCCCGGTCCTTTGGATGGGAGCCATGCTCGTCTGACGCTGACCCTTGGGATCTACGGGCCCTGGCGGTTGCCCTATCCTTCTCTGTGGGTGGTTGTCTACTTTTCGGGACTTAGGTTGGGACAGGACCTAAAATATGCCCTCAATTAGTTAATTGGGCTAGGCCATCGGTGCCGGTTCTGGCTTCAGGGTCCAAGTACCCCCTCTGTGCACACGGTTTCCAGGTTGGCTGGAATCGTACTCCAGATGTGTGTTATTCTCTTTTAATACTAATCACGACTACCAGTGACCCTGTTCACTTTTTATTTAAAGTCATTATTAAATGTTAAGTTTTATATTAGTGTCTCCTAGGAGATTTTTGTACCTTCAACCTTGCTGCTATATTTATAAAGAGTTGTTCTTAGACATCAATTATTGCACTGATTATGAATCATAAGAATCATTTTCCTATGAAGTGATTACTAGTGATAGACACTTGCATGAACAAAAGTGAGTTGATAATTCAAATTAGAACAGTCACAGTGCTGTGAAAAGTTATTTGCCTCCAAAATAATTTTAATGCAAATATTTTATTTCCCGCAACTTATATTGTGACATCTTATGCCCAGTCAGTGGCAAATCTAGAAAGTGTGAGGAGACAGTATGGGGAAGATGGAAAATGTGCGAGGAAACAGCATGGTGAACGGGGAAATGTGTGAAGAGACAATATGGAGATGGGTAAATATGTAAGGATACAGTATGTGGAGAGGGCGGAATGTTTGAGAAGGCAGTGTGGGATGGAGGGAAATGTATGAGTGGGCAATATGGGGAGATGTGTGAGGGGCACAGTATACATGGGCAAATATGAGGGGCACAGTATAGAGACTGTGTAGTGTAAGAAGCTGAATTGAGGAACAGTGTGGGGGCACAGTATGTAGAGAGGGGATGTATGAGCAGGGGGTACAGTATGGAAAGGAGAGTAGAACATGACAGACCATATACCATATTAGTAATTTTGTGGGAATCATATTTCCTGCAAGGAGCACAGTGAGGGGCAATTTTTCAGGTACATAGTATATGTCACGGCCAGGTGGACGGGCAGACCCAGGGGGTGGATCCACTGGGCCGAACTCCTAGATGGTAGTAGAGAGTCCGGTAGCTGGAACACTATAAACAGCAGAACAGTCCGTGCACACGAGTATAGCGGAGAAGTCCCTGGGACCACGGAGTCACGGGTGGTAGTCCGGGTGACGCAGCTCAGGTTCGGAAGCCGAGATGATGTCAGGCGGGGTCCGGAACCTTTGGAGCAAGATGACGGGTCACCGCAGGGATCCGAGATGGTGCGGACTGTCAGGATGGCAGATGGACAGCGTTCGGGGTTCAGGATACGGCAGGACTGGATGGCGAGGCAGGCACGGCTCTACAAGAGAGATAGGTGAGTATATGCACAGAGACACCAGGAGACCTGACTCCTAGCTTAGGAAACACGAAGATCAGGCCCCGCCCCTTTGGACAATAAACCCCTTTATACCCTGTACCTGTTTAGCCTCATTTCCTGTTAATGGACGCTGGCCCTTTAAGAAAGGGTCAGTGACCGCGCGCGCGCCCTAATGCGCATGCGCGCAGCCCGGGTGCCAGAAGCCAGGGAAGGAAGCTGAGAAGAGGACGCAGGGGAGCCGGCCAGGGCCTGGGAAGCCGTCGGGCGCCGAGATCGGAGACCAGGGGGCCTGGGAAGGACGGGCACCGGAGGCTGGAGAGCGGGGAGCGTGGCAGGTGAGCCGGGGAGCGGGGCTGAGGACCCGGGAAGCGGAGCAGAGGACCCGGGGAGGGGAGCCGAGGACCCGGGGAGCGTGACAGTACCCCCCCCCACGCCCCCTCCCCGCAACCGGGACATGAAGGCACGGATCAGAGGAGTGCCCACGTTCTGCCTGGGCTCCCAGGACCTATCCTCAGGACCATACCCTTCCCAGTCCACCAGGAAGAACTGTCGACCTCGTACGGTCTTCATGGCCACGATATCCCTTACCGCATAGATGTCGTCATCGGCAATAGGTGGAGGAGCCGGACTGGCAGCAGCGGAGAAGGGACCAAGGACAACCGGCTTGAGCAGGGAGACGTGGAATGAGTTGGGTATCCTCATCGTGGCCGGGAGCTGTAGCTTGTAGGAGACCTCATTGATCTTGTTGAGGACTTTAAACGGCCCAATGTAGCGAGGACCCAGCTTGTATGATGGTATCTTCAGGCGGACGTACTTGGAAGCAAGCCAGACGAGATCTCCAGGAGAGAAACACGGAGGGTCCAGACGTTTCTTGTCTGCGTGTCTTTTCATCCGCAGGGTAGCACGCCCAAGGGACGCTTTGACAGAGTCCCAAATGGTTGCAAAGTCACGGGCTACAGTATCTGCAGCAGGGACATCCGAAGAAGGGGATACAGGCAATGGGATGGAAGGCTGAAGTCCGTAAACGACATGGAAGGGAGAGCTGGAGGACGACTCACTGATGTGGCGGTTGTGGGAGAATTCAGCCCAAGGAAGAAGAGCGGACCAGTCGTCGTGATGGGCGTTAACATAGTGACGTAGAAAAGAGGTCAAGATTTGATTGACCCTCTCTACCTGGCCATTAGACTGAGGATGGTATGCAGATGAAAAGTCCAGAGTCACTCCCAGATGTTGACAGAGAGCCCTCCAGAAGCGGGAAGTGAACTGAGTTCCTCTGTCGGATACGATGTGTAATGGAAAGCCATGCAAGCGGAAGATGTGTTGTATATAGGCGTCCGCGAGTTCCTGAGCAGAGGGCAGTCCAGCCATAGGGACGAAATGAGCCATTTTAGAGAACCGGTCCACCACGACCCATATGACTGTGTGTCCGGAGGACAATGGCAAGTCCGTAATAAAGTCCATTGCTATGTGTTGCCACGGAACTGAGGGTATCGGCAGAGGCAGAAGACGGCCATATGGCAGGTGTTTGGGCGTCTTGTTCCTGGCACAAGAGGAGCAGGCGGATACAAAAGCAGCGACGTCCGTGCGAAGGGATGGCCACCAATAATGACGTACAATCGCACCCCATGTCTTTTTCTGACCAGCATGACCGGCTGTTTTCGAGGCATGACCCCAGTGTAACACTTTTCTCCTGTCTACCTCAGAGACATAGGTCTTCCCGGGCGGTATCTGGGCCAGGGTGACAGGAGCCACCGGAATGATTTTACTAGGACAGATGATGGGTTGGGTAGTCTCTTCCTCCTGCTCCATGGGCATGAAAGACCTGGACAAGGCATCAGCGCGTACATTCTTGTCCGCGGGTCGGAAGTGAAGCTGGAAATCAAACCTGGCAAAGAATAGGGACCACCTGGCTTGCCGTGGGTTCAGACGCTGAGCGGACCGTAGGTATTCCAAGTTCTTGTGGTCCGTGTAAATAATCACGGGGTACACTGCACCTTCCAGGAGGTAGCGCCATTCCTCCAAAGCCAGTTTGACTGCCAAGAGCTCTCGGTCACCGATGGTGTAGTTGCGTTCAGGCGCTGAGAAGCCCTTGGAGAAGAATCCGCAAGTCACCATCTTCCCGGAGGAGGACTTTTGCATGAGCACTGCTCCGGCTCCTGAGGAGGAGGCATCCACCTCCAAGGTGAACTGGCGGTTTAACTCCGGACGGTGGAGTACAGGAGAGGAAGCAAAAGCCCGCTTCAGAGAGCCAAACGCGGCGTCGGCCGCAGGTGACCAGTCCTTTGGATTAGCCTCCTTCTTAGTCAAAGCGGAGAGAGGAGCAGTCAAGGCAGAGAAGTGAGGGATAAACTGGCGGTAGTAGTTGGCGAATCCCAGGAAGCGTTGGATTGCCTTCAGTCCAGAAGGAGGAGGCCAGTTGAGAATGGCGGAGACCTTCTTGGGATCCATCTGCAGTCCAGTATCAGAGATGATGTACCCCAGAAAGGGGAGAGAAGACTGCTCAAAGACACACTTCTCAAACTTTGCGTACAGACGATTCTCTCTCAGTCTTTGTAGAACCAGCTGTACGTTTTCTCTGTGGGTTTGGAGGTCCGGAGAGAAGACAAGGATGTCATCTAGATACACTACCACACAGATGTAGAGAAGGTCCCGGAACACGTCGTTCACCAGTTCTTGAAAGACGGCAGGAGCGTTACACAGGCCGAAGGGCATCACGCAGTATTCATAATGTCCATCGCGCGTATTGAACGCGGTCTTCCATTCGTCACCAGAGCGGATGCGTACCAGATTGTAAGCACCCCGAAGATCCAGCTTGGTGAACACACGAGCTCCTCTAAGCCGGTCAAACAATTCGGGGATGAGCGGCAGAGGGTACTTGTTTTTTACGGTGATTTGATTCAAACCCCGGTAGTCTATGCATGGGCGTAAGTCACCCTCTTTCTTCTTGACAAAGAAGAAACCTGCTCCAGCAGGAGAGGAGGATCTCCGAATGAATCCCCTTGCCAGGCTCTCTGAGATGTAAGCAGACATGGCCCTTGTTTCGGCTGGAGATAAAGGATATATTCGTCCTCGTGGTGGTGTTGTTCCTGGGAGCAGGTCGATGGCACAATCGTATGGACGATGTGGCGGCAGTACCTCGGATTCCTTTTTATCAAAGACATCTGCAAAGGACCAATAGGCCGAGGGCAGCCCCGGTAGGTTCTCTGGAACCGGAGGTCGTCGGATGGGTTGTATGGACTTTAGGCACCTCTCATGACACGAAGAGCCCCATCGGGTGATTTCGCCAGTGCCCCAGCTGACTGATGGTTCGTGTGTCCGCAACCATGGAAGTCCCAGCAGGATCTGATGGGACATGTGTGGGAGGACGTAGAAAGCGATGTTCTCGGTGTGAAGGGCACCGATACGCAGTTCGACCGGCCTGGTGATCCAGGAGATGGTGTCAGAGAGGGGCCTCCCATCCACAGAGGCAATCACTAGGGGCTTGTCGAGTGGAATAACGGGCACCTGGAACTTGTCCACCGTGGCCTGCTGGATGAAATTGCCTGCTGCCCCGGAATCGAGGTAGGCATCAGCCGTGAACCGCGTCTCTCCCGTTGTCACTTGCACTGTCCATGTAACCGGGTCTGAGAGAGTCCCAGCACCTAGGGTGGCCTCTCCTACCAACCCTAGGCTTTGGAGTTTCCCGGCCTCTCTGGACAGGAGCGTAGCAGGTGTGTGTCCTCTCCGCAGTAAAAGCAGAGGCCCTTGGCGAGCCGCTCAGCTCGACGTTGTTCAGACTGCCGCACTCGGTCGATTTGCATAGGCTCGTGGACGGGGACCCCTGCTGTTGATGACTGAAGTACGGAGGGTTTCTGCGGAGGAGAGGAATGCCGTACCGGACGTCTCTCACGGGACACTTCCTTGGATCGCTCCTGAAAGCGAATGTCCACTCGAGTCGCTAGGGCAATCAGGGCATCCAGGGTGGTCGGTACGTCACGACCCGCCAGCTCGTCTTTAATTCGCCCTGAGAGTCCTTCCCAGAAGGCGGCGGTTAGGGCCTCGTTGTTCCACCCGAGTTCTGAGGCCAGGGTGCGAAACCGGATCGCATATTGACCCACCGTCAGAGTCCCCTGACGTAACCGGAGAAGAGACGAAGCAGACGCGGAGGCGCGTCCGGGCTCATCAAAGGTAGCACGGAATGCCTGCAGGAACTCCTGGAGGTTCGTGGTCACAGGATCCCCCTTCTCCCACAAGGGGTTCATCCACGCCAGTGCCTCACCCTCTAGATGGGACATGATGAAGGCGACCTTGGTTTGGTCGGAGGCAAACAAATGCGGCAGCTGCGTGAAATGGAGGGAGCATTGGTTTAAGAATCCCCTGCAGGTCTTGGGGTCTCCGGCGTACCGGGGTGGTGAAGCCAACCGAAGTCTGGTGGTATCCGAAGAAGTCGCCACAGGAGCTGGATCCGTGGATTGACTAGTGGAAGCCCGGGATGTTGAAGTCGTAACTGCCACTTGTAGCGTGTTCAGGCGGGCGTCTACAGAAGACATGAATTGCAGCATGCGTGTCTGGACTTCACGCTGGCGTTGGAGTTCCTCCTGTACGGCTGCTAGTGCTGCAGCGGGATCCATGGCCTGATCTTACTGTCACGGCCAGGTGGACGGGCAGACCCAGGGGGTGGATCCACTGGGCCGAACTCCTAGATGGTAGTAGAGAGTCCGGTAGCTGGAACACTATAAACAGCAGAACAGTCCGTGCACACGAGTATAGCGGAGAAGTCCCTGGGACCACGGAGTCACGGGTGGTAGTCCGGGTGACGCAGCTCAGGTTCGGAAGCCGAGATGATGTCAGGCGGGGTCCGGAACCTTTGGAGCAAGATGACGGGTCACCGCAGGGATCCGAGATGGTGCGGACTGTCAGGATGGCAGATGGACAGCGTTCGGGGTTCAGGATACGGCAGGACTGGATGGCGAGGCAGGCACGGCTCTACAAGAGAGATAGGTGAGTATATGCACAGAGACACCAGGAGACCTGACTCCTAGCTTAGGAAACACGAAGATCAGGCCCCGCCCCTTTGGACAATAAACCCCTTTATACCCTGTACCTGTTTAGCCTCATTTCCTGTTAATGGACGCTGGCCCTTTAAGAAAGGGTCAGTGACCGCGCGCGCGCCCTAATGCGCATGCGCGCAGCCCGGGTGCCAGAAGCCAGGGAAAGAAGCTGAGAAGAGGACGCAGGGGAGCCGGCCAGGGCCTGGGAAGCCGTCGGGCGCCGAGATCGGAGACCAGGGGGCCTGGGAAGGACGGGCACCGGAGGCTGGAGAGCGGGGAGCGTGGCAGGTGAGCCGGGGAGCGGGGCTGAGGACCCGGGAAGTGGAGCAGAGGACCCGGGGAGGGGAGCCGAGGACCCGGGGAGCGTGACAGTATAGGGCAGATATTTTTAATTCAGGAGCACTATAATGACACTGTTATGGTGGTTCTGGTGGTGTATCATGTACTGATGGTGGTTATAGTGATGTATCATGTACTGATGGTGGTTCTGGTAATATATTCCTGTACTGAAGGTGGTTCTGCTGATGCTTTAATTTTGTACTGTTGGTGGTTCTGGTTATGTATTTTTGGCATCTGACCTAAATGGGGGCTTTGAGGTAGATTCCTTGGCACATATTTCACACTTCTTACTTTACTACAAGACAAAAGATACAACACTCTATGTAGATAAATCATATTATTCTACCAAAGCTTTGCACTTTCATATTCATATGCATATTCATATGTATTGCCTATAGTCAGGTTTTTTTGCTATTTCCTCACTTTAGTCATTTCCGTAAATTTTTCTTTGTGGTTTTACTACTCTCAGATTGAATCTACAATGTACACATTTGAATAACAATAAGGAAAACCATGGCATGAAAAGGTGTGTCCAAATTTTTACTGATACTGTATATATAAAATAGAATATATGTGTGTATATATGTGACGCTCTGGCCTATCAGGTTGTCACAGGGTATTGTGAAATCTGCCCTTCTGTGCAATATCCACCTTCTCCTTGGTTACGGGTCCCTCACCTTTCGTGTTGACAAGAACAGGCTAATCAAAATCCTAGGAATACTCTGCACCACACCCACCAGACACACCAGTGGACAGCCTGAGTGGAATTAGGCTGCCCATTTGGGGGGTTGGTAAGGGGGGTCAGGAGTGTCAGGAGTGAGGCAGTTAAGCGGTGACTCTCAAGAGGAGAGGTCAGGAGCTGGGCTCCATGAACTACTATGTGGAAGACATTGGTCTGGGCCTGGTAGGAGCTGGACCCCAGTCGCAGGGGATCGTGACAAGGGGCACGGATTGTCGAAGATGACAGCCGGCGGCTTTGTGCCATCACCGGGCAGGGGCCAAGGCACAACGGGGTACATGGACCCTAGGTCAGGGAGTAGCTTTAGGCGTCCTGACAATTTACCCGACGAATTTTAAAGAATTTTAAAGGGAACCTTTCAGGTCCCATATGCCCTCTAACCTAGCAGCAGGGACATGTGTGGGCCAGAAATCCATGTCTAACCATCCTTGTCTAATAATATTGTGTAAAAGTAATGTTTAAAAAAGGATTTATAAGTTACGCTTTCCCTATGCTAATTAGGGCTGTGACTAGTCACAAGAGTGTTGTTTGGCCCAACTAGTCTGCCCTCTTTCCATGTTATCATGCCCCTGCAGGCTAGATAACATGATTTCCATGAGCAGACATTACCGCAAGATCATGGAAATCTTGCACATGCGCGCACCTCCTTCCTGCAGCGTCCCTTGGCCTTGTAGCCAGGTGTATGAATGTTGGCTTCACAAGTGCACTGCGCATGATCCAAAGTCTCCTGCGCTTCCAACCATGCGCAGTGAGACACAGAAGCCAGGAAACAAACGCCCAGCTACAGAGGTCAAGCAACGCTGCAGGAATAAGACACGCGCATGTGCGGAATTTCCATGAACTGGTGGTGACATTGGCTTGTGGAAATTATGTTATCACTCCCACAGGGCCGTGATAACAGTGAAAGAGGGCAGACTAGTCGAGGCGAAACAAGCCTTTACGACTAGTCACAGGCCTCATTAGCATAGGGAAAACATAACTTATAGATTCTTCTTTTAAACTTTGCTTTCACACAATATTATTAGACAGGGATGGTTAGACAGGGATCTTTGGCACACACATGCCTCTGCTGCTAGTTTAGAGGGCATATGGGACCTGACATATTCCCTTTAAGTGTTTTTTGTATATTTAAGTGGGCAGATAGGTATCAATTTACTTGAAGCGGTTTTGTTTCTAAAAGTAGTAGTACTGGTGAAATTACTCTCTTGGGTTTGTGGAAAATAGTCACTTGTGGTCATTTTCCATAACAAAATTGTTAAGGGCTGAATTAAAGTCTATGGAAAGTTTTGATAAAGATTTTTTTTTCTCTTATAATTTTGTATTCACCGCACATATGTCAGTGCAGATCTATGGTAATATAGTAATAAAATGCTATATAAAAAGTTGGATTTACACTCAGAATATGTCTTTTGCTTCTCAGCATATCAGTAACTTTCCTGATTCTCTTAACACAAAGCTTCTTTCAAACTCCCAGCAAGTATATTTTATTTATTCTGCTCAGTATGTTCAGTCTAAAATGAGAAATAAAAGCTATTTAAAACATCCTTGTTATAGTGATTTATAATGCAGTTCTCCTGGAAAAGGCTCATCTGGTACAGAAGAAAAATGGTCATTGTGTTCAATGATGAATTTCATCATCACATACATTTCCTTGCCACTCCAGGGAAATGTGAGGATTATATGAAGGTATGGACAGATGCCCGGTCTGATAAGTTATAAGAAAAACCTATCAATGACCGGCTAAAAAGAATAAAACCTATAGAAAATGGCAAAAGCCTAGACACAGGAAAATAAACTTTCTTTATAAATATACAAACATGATTAAAATGTTCAATAAAAAAGGGAAAGTAGCGCAAGAGTGACAATCTAATTCACAATATGCTATCTTCGAACAGCAATAAATAAGCTTTGCAACTAAACCATTATTATACAAATGAAGCCCTGTGGTCAGACAACGAGAGAGCACAAAAGGGAAATAAATCAAATATGATGTGCCCCAATGAAAGTAGTAGATAAAATAAAATGCAGGGAAAACTAAAAGGAAACAAATATTCCCCAACGCACATTTCGCATTAGCTTCCGCTACAGGCATCAATAAGAGTTTAGAATATCATTATTAATAAAATAATATAATATTTCATTTTTTATGATTATTCACCAATGAGAAAGATGACAGTTGGAAATAACGCTCATCATCATCCTGCACCAGAAATCAGAGAGTTATCGCCCAACAGCATCATGCCCAGCCCAACCCAAAGAGGTAGGAGGGAAGGGCAGGTAGAAAAATATGCCTTAGAAAGGATCAATGTTAAAATCCAATGCCAGTCAGTCCTGATGATGTGTGCACACCACACATATCCGTGCTAAGAAAGAAGAGCATTGTAAGAATAATCTTTATTTTTATAGCGCCAACACATTCCACAGCGCTTTACAATTCAGAGGTTCATATACAAACAAACATAAGTAACAGTTATACAACATACACTAATTAAAGCAAAAATAAACACAACCTGCTCATAAGAGCTTACAATCTACAATGGGTAGAGGTGGGAGTTACACAAGATACAGGTACTTATTTATGCCATCTCCAAAAAATGGGGGGATAGCTAAAGGTTGCATGAACCAGTCATCAGCCAATTTTTTTAATGCTTTGTGTACAGTGGAGTTTGAGGGAAAATTAATGTTTTGAGAAATAGTGGAGGGGATAAATATGAATTGACTTTGATAGGCCATCCTAAGAAGATGTTTTTTTAAGGAGCATGTAAAGCTGTGCATTATCCTAGTTTCTTGGCGTTGAGCATTCCAGAGGATTGGTGCAGCTCGGGAGAAGTGTGGAGCTGGGAATGGGAGATTCAGATTAGTTTGGATGTTTGTTGAAAGTCGTTTGCAGAGCGTAGAGAACGGGTAGGGTGATAGAGATAAGGGTGGAGAAGTAGGTGGGTGCCATGATGGTAAGAGCTTTATGGGTGAGAACAAGCAATTTGAATTGGATCCTATCATATATGGGAAACCAGTGCAATGACTGGCATAGAGCAGAAGGGTCCGAGTAATGATTAGCCAGATAGGAGACCCTGGCTGCAGCATTAAGGATGCACTGAAGAGGGGAAAGTCTAGTTAGGGGGAGACCAATTTAATAGAGAATTACAGCAGTCTTTAGCTATAAAGCTATACTATATTACTATTGATTGGTAATACATTTACAGAAAAATAAGTTACAAACGTCTTGGACTTACAGTATGCCATAATAAAAAGTGAAAACAAAATTATTTAAAATTAAAGAGGCGGCTGTTTCATTTATAGTAGATGTATAGACATGAGCATTATTAGACGTATCAATAAAGTGCTGGAAACATCACAAATCTTAAAGGCAGGCATACTAAGATGTGTAACAGAACAGGAATGGTCCCAAAGGTTAAAAACAAAAAATAGAACTAATTACTGTAATAATAATGTAAATGTAGAGTGAATAAATAAGCCACTATTTCATTGCTTAAATAAATATGGGCTAATAAATGCACTAAAGTGCAAGATTTCAAAACTAGGTATGGAAATGTGCATAAAAATGTTTAAAGAGAATCTGTCAGCAGGTTTTTGCTATGTAAGATGAAGGCAGAATGCTGCAATGGTTAAAACATACAATTCAGGGATGCCTGTCTTGTCAAGGTCAGATTTGTTGCTTATTTGCTTTTTTGTTTAACCAGCAGGAGCTCTCATTGCTTGGACTACACTGGCATGCCCATGGCAGTCTGGAACAGCCCCTCCGTCCTCTGATTGACACCTCACTGTCAATGTACAATCTTTATTGAGATCCTGGTGTGGGCGGGGGCAGCTCTCAGCTCTGCTGCTGTCACGGATGTGTCTGGACCTTCAGGTGCTGCTGCTGGGACCAGGTGCAAAAGGGCCCGGCGATTGTCCAGACGTTAATGGATGCTGTCCCTTTAAGGGCTTGATTTAGGTTTTTTCCTGTTTCCCTGCCAGGTTGGAGGAGCCTTTCCTGCAGCTGGTAATTAAGGTCCTTTATAACCTGGGACCACTCACTCCTCCAGTGCGGGTTATACTACTCTTCACTTGGAGAAGTTGCTTGCCCAGGAGTGTATGTGGCTTCAGACTACTGTTGCTGTAGATTCTGAAGATTCCCTCTCAAAAATAAGTTGTTTTTTTTTCCTTTTTTCCTATTTGCTGGTTATTTTTGTGTTTGTTTTTCCCTCCGTGGTTTGGTTGATGGTGGGATTTAGTACTAGGGTCTGGCTAGGAGACAGGACCACGTTGGCGGGCCATACCTCCTAACCATTATAGGTACCTGTGGTTTGAGGGCTAGCGCAGAGAACCCCTAGTATCAGGGTCAGCGCAGGAGCCCCTAGTTCCCCCCCGTCTTTGTGTTTCATCCTCACTTATTCCCAGGAGTCCACACCCAGCGTGACAGCTGCATGCTAAATCAGGATCTCTTTGGCTACATTATGCTGCTCCCAGATGAGGTAACAAAAACCTGCTGACAGATTCCTTTTAAATAGAGGTATACTACAACACATACATTGAAGTGTATTCTGAACTAAGGGCTGAATATAATGGTCCTCCCACGCTCCCAGTCTTTCCTCATAGAACTAATACAAGCTGTAAGGGGTCTAAGGGGTGGTGGAAAAACATTTTTATGAACTTTAGGAAATAAGTGGTATATAGCTGTAATTAGATGGTTTTCAGATAGTTTTTTTTTATCTATTGCACCTAGATATACTCCTCCTAATAATTACAACACAAAATCATCACAAAAAAAAATCACAAAAAATCCCAATAAATACATTTAAATTTGTGGGTGTAATGTGAAAAAATTTGGAAAAGTTTATGGGATATGAATGCTTTGTCAAGGCATTATATATGTTAGTTTGGTCACTTAAGTGTTATACCCTTAGGGATTTCCCAGGAATAATTTAGGGAAAATTGATGCTGAGCAGGGGAAGTATTATAATTTATCTGCAAGTAAGCCAAGTTCCACAGTTTGCCGTGGTTTATTTGCATATTTTATATAGTATAATACATTTCAGTTGCAGGCATTTTTTAAAGAGAACCTGTCAACATGATTTGTTAATGTACAGTAAAAACATAGCTGTAATGATGCTGTAATACAGATTAAACTGATATCTTTGGTGAAGATATCTATTTTATGGTTCTTTTTAATCACCATTTAAAGTATTCTGTCAATTAGATTTTAGTGCACAGGGGCCAGACTGTGCACTGGGTCTTCTCCTCCCTGTCGGTGATTCCCCAGACCTCCACCTGCCTCCAGTCTTTGAATGATCTGCCTCCTCATTCAAAGACCGCAGTCAGGAAGAGGGGCTGGGGAATCACAGACAGAAAGCAGAACACCCAGAATACTTTCCAGACCCTTTACAGCAAAATCCAATTATCAGAAAACGTCAAATGGTGTTTAAACAAGAACTACAAAGAGAAATTTCTTCACTAAAAGGTATGAATTCAATAAGTATTATAGCACCATTACAGCCATGTCTTTTACTCTACAAAATCCTGCTCCTAGGTTCTCTTTGTGTTTTATATGGCCATATCATGCTAGAGCAGGGGTGGGCAATTCATTTTTCCGAGGGGCCACATGAGAGACCATATATTTTGTGGTGGACTGAACCAATAGGCTAAAATGAAGTCTGCCAAATATTAATATTAACATATTATTTACAATTATAATTACACTTTGTATTAATATTATCACTCAATATTGAGCAGTACTAAATATGTTGAGATCTCATATACCGTATGATCCAACACAAAGTATATACAGTATGAGCCCAATACAGCCCCCTACATTGAGTATGATCCCCTACATAGCCCCCTATATACATTATGAGCCCCCATATGACATATCCCCTTTATAAAGTGTGAGCCCCCACATAGCCTCTCTATATTCAGTGTGAGCCCCCACTTTAGCCTCCAATATACAGCATGAGCCGTCACTTAGCCTCCTATATACAAAATTAGCCCTCACATAGCCTCCTATATACAGTGAGTAAAAAAAGTATTTAGTTAGCCTCCAATTGTGCAAGTTCTCCCACTTAAAAAGATGAGGTCGGCCTGTAATTGACATCATAGGTAGACCACAACTATGAGAGACAAAATGAGAAAACAAATCCAGAAAATGACTTTGTCTGATTTGGCAAGATTTTTTTCAGCTCTGTATTGGAGTATTGTTCTTTCAGAAATTTTTAGAAAAATTTCCCATCTGAATGCGGCTTTCAGGAATAAACAACAAAACTTAGGGTACTTTCACATCAGCGTTTTTTTTAACTGATTTTTTGCCGCAATGCCGGATCCATTACAAATCCGTTGTCATTTCAATACATTTGCAATGGAATCGCGGCAATATGCGGTTGCGTGCAGTACACACTGGATCTGTTGCTTTGCAGTATTTTACCTTTTTTCAAAAATGCTACTTGCAGCGTTTTTGTACTCTGGCAAAATACTGCATCTCAATTGATCCCTTAGATTGCAGCGGTACCTGCAATGTATTTCAATGGGCGCCGGATCCTGCTCTACCAGTAGTCACTGGATCCTGATAGACAGGATCCTGTTTTCTGTGCTGCGCATGCCCAGAAAGCAGCCTAGCATGGTCAGTACAGAAATCTCTCTCTCTCTAGCCAGTTTCAGACATCAATTTTTTATCAGGTACAAGCCACACGCATTGTTATGGTCATACGTGTGATGGTACCGGAGAAAACACGGGTCTTTGAAATAAAAAGATGTTCTTTATTCCCCTGTATCCAGTGCTGCTTTCTTCGGCTCTGCTGCCTCCCGCACCTGACTAACGCTCATTATATTCATTGATTATTCACTGTCCGAGAATCTGGAAGCAGGAGCATCGTGGGGACAGCACCGCGGGAACAGGTGAGTATCCAGCAAGCAGTGTGTGTGCAGTGACGTTCAGGAGGTCATTGGAGTTCCCAATGAACTCTGATGACATCCTGATGACACCCCCGCGACACCCGCGCTACAGCGAGTGTCAGGAGGGTGACTTTACGGGTTCACCAGAGTTCATTGGGATACCAGCCTCTCTCTCTCCAGAAGACCAGGATCGTGGAGGGCTGACAGGGAGTAATAAACATGGAGTCTCTAAGTGTGTCTGTGTATTTATTTCTAATAAAGTATTTTTTCCCTGTGTGGTGTCTTTTTTAACCCTTTATTAGAGATTCTTAATGGCTGGGTCAAACTTGGCCTGACATTAAGAATCTCGGGCTTCATACCAGCTGGTAAAACAAAGCAAGTATTAACCCCTTATTACCCATGGCCATTGGAGGAGTTGGATACAGCGCCAGAAGATGGCGCTTCTATAAAAGCACCATTTTCTGGGGCAGCTGCGGACTGCAATTCGCACTGGGGTCCCCAGAAAAGTTTGGCCACCCTGCGCTGTGGATTCCAATCCCCAGCTGCCTAGTTGTACCTGGCTGGACACAAAAATTGGGCGAAGCCTGTGTAGTTTTTTTTAATTATTTCATTAAATTCATGAAATAATTATAAAAAGGGCTTCCCTATATTTTTGGTTCCCAGTTGGGTACAAATAGGCAGCTGGGGGCAGCCTACTTTACCTGGCTAGCATACAAAAATATGGCGAAACCCATGTCATTTTTTTTTTTTTTTTTTTAGTTTTTGGGCAAAAAAAAGGGCTTCCATGGATTTTCCATTGCCAGTGACGGTAACACCAAGCAGTGGGGTTAGCAGCCAGAAGCTGCTTGAGTTACCCTTAGCAAAAGAAAATGCAGCGGGAGCCCACAGATTTATTTTTTTTTTACCCCTAACCCTTGAGTTAGAGTTATGTGTTTGGGGTTTTTGTTTTTTTATTCTTTAATTAATTAAAAAAAAAATTGACATGGGCTTCGCTCATCGAGAACCTGAGCATTTTACTGCTCACTCATCCCTACTCCTGACCACATAGCCAGCAGAACAAGTAATCAGATCAGCTGACTCAAGTGTCGGCCGATTACTTGTTCTGTGTCTCCCTGTCTCTCTACATCCATCGCAGTGTGTGTGGGCTGTGAGGTCAGCTGAGTTCGGCCGGTACTGGAGTCAGCTAATCTGAACTCAGCTGACCTCACACTCTGCGATGGATGCAGGGGGACAGAGAACAAGTAATCGGCCGACACTGGAGTTAGCTTATCGGATTAATTGTTCTGCTGGCTATGAGGTCAAGAGTTCAGATCAGCTGACTCCAGTGCCAGCCGAACTCAGCTGACCTCACAGCCCGCACACGCTGCGATGGATGCAGAGAGACAGCGGGACACGGAACAAGTAATCGGCGGACACTGGAGTCAGCTGATCTGATTACTTGTTCTGCTGGCTATGAAGTCAGGAGTTCAGATCAGCTAACCCAAGTGCTGGCCGAACTCAGCTCAATTCAACAGTCCACACATGCTGTGATGGATGCAGGGGGACACACAACAAGTAATCATCCGGCACTGGAGTCAGCTGATCTGGACTCAGCTGTATCCTGACCACACAGCCCGCAGAAGGCCACACATGATCGTCAGCAGACAGTGACTGCTGTTAACCTGCATCCATCACAGCGTGTGCGGGCTGTGAGATCAGGAGTTCAGCTGACTCCCGATCAGCTGGCTCCAGTGTCGGCCGATAAACTCTGTGTCCTGCTGCATCCATCGCAGCAGTCATAAAAAGTAGAAGGATCCGGTAAAATAACAATTGCGGTCGCATGCGTTGCACATTTAATCCACAGGATCTGGTCATATGCGGTTTGAGGTTTTTGCCTACAGGCAAAAAAACGCTGATGTGAAATCAGCCTTAGCTAAATAGAGCTGATTTAAGCCCGCTTTACACGCTGCAATGTATCTTACGATGTGTCGGCGGGGTCACGTCGTAAGTGACGCACATCTGGCATCGTAAGGTACATTGCAGTGTGTGACAGGTATGGGCGATTGCGATTGAACGGTAAAATGTTCATCGCATGCACATCGTACCTTTCTCTAGGATTGAACGTTAGATTGTTCATCGTACCCGGGATAGCACACATCGCATTGTGTGACACCCCGGGAACGATGAACAGATCTTACCTACGTCCTGCAGCTCCCGGCCTGTAATGCGGAAGGAAGGAGGTGGGCGGGATGTTTACGTCCCGCTCAGCTCTGCCCCTCCGCTTCTATTGGCCGGCTGCCGCGTGACGTCGATGTGACGCTGAACGTCCCTCCCACTCCAGGAAGTGGACGTTCGCCGCCCACATCGAGGTCATATGGACGGGTAAGTACGTGTGACGGGGTTTAATCGTGTGTGCGGCACGTTCAACAAATTGAATGTGCCGCACATACGATGGGGGCATTGCAAATCGCATACGATATCGTATGCGAAATTGCAAAGTGTAAAGCTAGCTTTAATGTCTTAAAATATTGTGCAATGTATTTGCATTGTGAGAATGTACCCTTTTAATGTACCTTTACAGTGTTTGTTCGCTTATTATAAATCATTGCAGAAACGTGCTACTTTATATGTATTTGCCGTGCTTTCCATTGACACAGTAGTCTTCAACCACTTAACGGTTTAATCATAATCTATTCAATAGATGTATTCTTGCTGCTTATTCTGTCGGGTCATTTGTTAGGTTTTGTTATAGAAGCCCATCACTAAACATGACAAGGAAACGCATCACTGCTTGTAATACATATCATTTCCAAGCTTGGGTGCTTTACCAGAAAGACATTTTGCTACATTTTTTTTTTCTTTTCTGATATGAGAAATGAAAATCTGCAAATCCATTGGGGTTTATTACTAATGCAACAAAAGTTGCAGATCTGGAAGATTTTCCTAAGTTAATGAAATAGCAAGGGTTTTTATTGCGGTAAAACTGGGACTTAGCAATTCTTGTTTTTCTTCTTTTCCTACGTATAGAAGAGACAACATTTTGCATCAAGCTTTTATGGAAATCTCAGAGGATCTCTGAACTGTCACCACAGTTTGAAAGACAGCCATGGATCCCCTGGGGAGGAGGGGCGACATGACCAAGGGGGAGTTAGGGAGTGATGGGGTTAATAGGGACAGTTTGCTTGGCAGGCCTAATATGGCATTAAGGGGTGGTTTAGCTTGGGAGGAAGAGGAGGAGTAGGGAAAGGGTTAGTCTGGGAGAGGAGGGGGTTACCTCCTCTTCTTCTTCCGGACGCCAAGAGATCAGCAGCACGAGTCACCATGGCTGATCTCCAGGAACTTCAGCGCCTGATTACAGCAGCCATTGCAGCGCACGGGCCCCTGGCAGTGCAGTCCCACATCAGGGCTGCCGGGGTTAACCCGTCGGCGCTTGCCCCTCGCTCCTCCAGCCGTGTTGTGCGCCAGTCGCGGCCCCCCCGCAGGTATTCCCCGGGTGCGGGGGGGGGCGAGGAGGAGATGCCAGAGCCCCTCCAGGGACCCTCCGCAGCGGGCCGAGCAGCAGCGCAGGCCGGCTGCTGCTCCCAGCAGCAGCGGGAGGAATCTGCGTTCCAGCCGCGGTGGTCGGGAGGTGGGAGTGGCCAGCGTGGGGCCTACTTCCGGTCCCGGCCTCCGGGCTGGAGTTCCAGTGACGGCAGCGGCTCCAGGTCGGGAGCGCGCTCGGCGAGGGAGGGAGGCCAGCAGTTCCCCCTGCAGTCGGCGGGGGGACCGAGGGGCTGCAGGCGGCGGTAGGTCCAGCGCCAGGGGGAGGTCTGTGGTGCCTGACCCTGGCGCGGCAGTGAGCAGGGGTGACGGCGTGAGCCATGCGGCGACCGCCCGGTCACTCAGGACCGCTGTGCAGCCCCCGGATGGACCCAGCGGCAGGAGGCCTGCAGCGGCCCAGGAGGGCCAGAGGCGGCGACGGCTGGGATCCAGAGCCGGGCGTCCATCAGTCCGCGTCCAGAGTCCCCTGGCAGTCGGCGAGGGGGTGGGCGCGGGCGCAAGAGGTCGAGGCCTGGGGTGCCGGCGCGGGGGACAGGACGGTCTCCTGGGCTGTCGCCCCAGGGCAAGAGACGGAGCGGGGACGGCACTGCCCACGCGGCGGCCCGGTTTGGCGGCCGTGGTGGGGGGGGTGCCGCGGCGGCGCCCCCCGGATGTCGGATGGAAGAAGATGTCAGCGGCGAGGATGAGGAGGTCGTGCTGTCGGAGGAGTCGGATGGTCGGCAGACGGAGGACAGCGAGGCTGCGGTATCGGGGGACGCTGAGCCGCGGTTGGGTGAGACGGCAGCGGGGGCGGCAGGGGCTGCGCTGGCGGGGAGTGTCGGGGGCGGGAGGGCGGCTATGGACACGGCAGCGCCCGGCGGTGTAGCGGTGTGGAGCCAGTTGTTGGGGCTGTTGCCGGGGCTGGGGGGGGGGGGCGGCGCAGGCGCCGGCCGCGGCGTGGGTGGGGACGACAGGTCGGGGGGCGGCGGCGGTGGGAGGGGGGGACGGAGCGGGCGCGGCGGAAGGTGGGGGCGCAGGGGGGAGTGCGGCGGAGGGGGCAAAGGAAAAAGAAAAGGAGAAGGAGGATGAGGTGGTGCGCCTAGATGATAGGGCTAAAAGCGAAGTTTATGTTTGTTTTGAGGGCCCGCTGGGGGCTCATTTAAAGAATGAGGTGCGGGAAAAAATTTGGAAAGGGGAATATGTGGAGATTTTTTCTCTGCTTCCCCTGGAGAAATTTAATTTGGATAGGGTTAAGCCGAGCGACTCCAAAAAGGAGAAGGACGAGGAGGAAAAGCGCCGTCATAGGCTTATTCCTCGGACTTTTGCAAACTGGTTGCAAGCGTTTGCGATTTTGGCGAGCGTGGTCGGGGAAAAGGAGTCGGAGCATTGTTCGGCCTTGTTTGGTTACATGGATGCGATAGGGGAGGCTTATCGGGTTTATGGCGGGCTGGCGTGGCTGCGTTACGACGAGCAATTCCGGCAGCGGAAGGCGTTGCGGCCGGATATGCGTTGGGACCATAAGGATATTTCCTTATGGATGCGACTGATGTCGGCACCGACTCAGCCCTTTCGGGGGGGTGCCGGGGGACCGGGTGCCGGGTCCCCGGCAAGTCAGAAAAAAGGTTTCTGTTGGCAATATAATGAGGGGCAGTGCAGGTTTGGAGCGGCATGCCGGTTTAAGCATGAATGCTCAGGTTGTGGGGGAGGACATAGCTTGTCCAAGTGCTTTAAAAAGGGGAAAGGAAAAGCGGGTGACGGGGTTGGAAAAAGGGATGACGCCGGTGAAGGTAGAAGCGATGGCCCCCTTTTTAAATAGGTATCCGGACGGCGAGGCAGCGGCGTTGTTATGGTTTGGTTTTTCTGACGGTTTCCGTATCCCGTCGGCTGTTAGTCCATCGCCCCCGCCGTACCGTAATTTACGTTCTGCTCGGGATCATGCGGATGTGGTGGATGAGAAGCTGAGAAAGGAGGTGGTTTTGGGCAGAATGGGCGGTCCTTATGACGCCCCGCCGTGTTCGAAGTTGGTGGTTTCGCCGTTGGGGGTTGTGCCGAAGAAAGAGCTGAACAAATTTCGGCTTATCCATCATTTGTCTTACCCAGAGGGGTTATCGGTGAATGATGGCATTGCACCGGAGTTAGCGGCGGTATATTATGTGTCGTTCGACAAGGCGTTGGACCTGGTCAGGGCCGCGGGTCGGGGTGCGTTGATGGCAAAGGCTGATGTGGAAGCGGCGTTTCGGTTGTTACCGGTTCATCCAGATAGTTAGCATTTGTTAGGTTGCTGGTGGGATGGCAGTTATTATGTTGATCGGTGTTTGCCAATGGGTTGTTCAATTTCGTGTTCGTATTTTGAGGCGTTTAGTTCGTTTGTGGAGTGGGTGGTTCGGGATGTGTCTGGGCTTACGTCCATTATTCACTATTTGGACGATTTTCTTTGTGTGGGGCCGGCGGGTTCAATGGTTTGTGCGGGGTTGTTATTTGCGTTGCAGAAAGTCGCAGACAGCTTCGGAATTCCCTTGGCCCCCGATAAGACGGAAGGCCCGGCGCCTGTGATGCGTTTTTTGGGGATTGAGATTGATTCTATTGCCATGGAATGTAGGTTGCCGGAGGAGAAGGTTCGTGATTTGAGGGCCGCGGTGGCAGGGGTGAAGGCGGCAAAGAAGGTGCGGCTTAAGGTGGTGCAGTCCTTGCTTGGGAAATTGAATTTCGCTTGCAGGATTATGCCGATGGGGAGAGTTTTTGCGAGACGTTTGGCAACGGCGACGGCAGGTGTGCGGTCGCCGACACATTTCGTGCGAATCACGAAGGCGATCAAGGACGATCTTTTGGTATGGGATCAATTTTTGCAGTGTTTCAATGGCCGGGCCCTGGTGATGGAGAAGGTGGCGTCTAACGGGGCGTTACAGCTGTTCACCGATGCGGCTGGGTCGGCAGGGTTTGGGGCCGTGTTTCGAGGTCACTGGTGTGTGGGTCGGTGGCCACAGGCGTGGCGGGAGAGCGGTTTGGTCAGGAATTTGGCTCTGTTGGAGCTATTTCCTATCGTGGTAGCAGTGGAGCTGTGGGGGTCGCGTTTTGCCGGGAGGAAGGTTTGCTTCCATTGTGATAACCAGGCGGTGGTGTTTGCTATTAACAACTTGTCAGCTAAGTCGGAGCCAGTGGTGGTGTTTTTGCGGCATTTAGTGTTGAGATGTCTGCAGCTGAATGTACAGGTGGTGGCAAAGCACGTTCCGGGAGTTGACAATGGGGTGGCTGACGCTTTGTCTCGTTTTCAGTTCAGCAGGTTTCGGGCGCTACTGCCTTGGGCGGACGAAGTCGGAGTGGAGTGTCCCGTGGATTTATGGAATCTGGTGAGGAGGTGATCTCAGAATTGATTCGGAATTCGGTGACTGAGGTGACTTGGTGCCGATATGCTAAGGTGTGGGCTGAATGGGAGGAGTTGCTGGGTCGGATGTTTGATGGGGTAAGCGTGGATTACTTGGTGGCATTAATGGCGTTGGTGAGTGTGGATTTCTCGGCCGGGCGATCGGCGTCGGCTGTGGCGCATCGGGTGGCGGCGGTGGCGTTTTGGTTAAAAATGAGAGGGGAACAAGATGTTTCGCAGGATTTTCGGGTTCGACGGGCCTTGCGGGGGTTCCGCCGCGGTGTGCGGGAGAGGGACAAGAGGCGTCCCGTATCGTTTGGTTTGTTGAGGCGGTTGGTGGGGGGCCTGAGCGGCATTTGTGAGTCGGTTTACGAGACTGTTTTGTTTACAACAGCTTTCGGTCTTGCTTTTTATGGGGCTTTCCGGATCGGTGAGTTGGTAAGCCCGTCCAGGGTGACAGGCGGCGGGTTGCTGCTTGAGGATGTGCGAGTGGGCGGTGATCAGGTGGAGTGCCGGATTAGTCGGTCGAAAACGGATCAGCTGGGTCGGGGTAGGTTGGTGGTGTTATACGCGGTCCCGGGGGAGGAGTTGTGCCCAGTACGTTTGGTGGAGCAATTCATGGCCGTGAGGGGAGGTTTACCGGGCCCATTTTTGCGGCACGTGGATGGGTCCTTTTTATCAAGGTTCCAGTTTGTAGCGGTTCTGCGGCGAAGTTTGCGGAATGTGGGGGAGCGCCCGGAGGATTTCGGGTCGCATTCCTTTCGGATAGGGGCAGCTACGGAGGCCGCTCATTGGGGGCTTGGAGATGAGGTGGTAAAGCGTATTGGTAGATGGGAATCTTCTTGTTTTCAGCGGTACGTGAGGCCGCAGCTGTTGTAGCATTATGGTAACTTTGGTCTAGGTACAGGTGGTTTGGTGGTTTGGAAGTGGTTTTTATATGTAAAAAAAAAAAAAAAAAAAAAAAGAGGGGGTAATGTACAAGTGTTAGAGGACGGAGGTAGAATGGGTTTTTCTGAGAGGCGTTGATGGTGGTGATGTTATTGGTTTTAATTTCTGTTTTCGTTGTCTTTCTTTGTTGTAGGGATGTGCCTAATCTGGATTCTGGGGCATTCCTTCGTGTTCTGGGGTGCTCGGCGGGCGGCGGTTCGCCCGAATGGTCGGCAGCTAGGGCTGGATCGAGGGCAGGCGACTGTTCGGTGGATCGGTGTTCGGGGCATGGAGTGGGGCAGGGTGGTCCCAGAATTTGGTCATTATTGTAAGGTTGACCGGCCTCCGGATGTGCTGGTATTACACGTAGGAGGTAATGATCTGGGAGTCCGGGCGTCACGGGATCTGATCCGGGATATAAAGATTGACTTACTGCGGTTGTGGAAGCAGTACCCGGGTTTGATTGTCGTGTGGTCAGACATAGTGACCAGGTTGTCATGGAGGGGGGCTCGGTCGGTGGAAAAGGTCAATAAGGCCAGGGCCCAGGTGAATCGTGTGGTTGCCAGGTTTGTGATCAGGAACGGTGGGATTGTGGTGAGGCACAGGGAGTTGGAGCCGGCAGATTGGCGGTTTCGGAGGGGTGACGGAGTGCACCTCAACGACATTGGAGTGGATTTATGGGCATTGGGCCTGCAGGATGGTGTTGAGCGAGCTTTTGGTGTGTGGCGGGTCCAGGCCACGTAAGGTGTCACGTGGTCTGTCCTGTGGCGGGGGGGGTAGGTCTGGTCCAGAGGTTGGAAGTGACTGGTAACTGGACCGGGAGTCATTGTCTCGGTATGGTGGCTCTCGGTTCCGGGATGTGGCAGGCACGGGGTTCTGCCAAAGTGTGGGGGTGTCAATCCGTGGGTGATTGGCACCTCGTCTCTGGGTCGGTGTGTTGCGGCCAGGGGCAGGGGGAGTAGTAGTTATGGACTGGGCCTGCCCCCGGGAGGGTCATGTAATTGGCATTGTCTATTGTTATATGTGTGTTGTTTTGGGTCGCCCGTTGGACGGCGTCCCTAAGGTGCTTAGTTTGTGAACAATAGGCAATAAAAGGCTGCTGTGGCCATTTTGAACCAAGTCGCATGCAGTCCGTGTGTTTATTTATAGTATAAGGGGTTTGGTAACACAGACATCACGACCGGAGAATACTCCCTCAGCTGGTCAAGACAGCCATGGATCCCCTGGGGAGGAGGGGCGACATGACCAAGGGGGAGTTAGGGAGTGATGGGGTTAATAGGGACAGTTTGCTTGGCAGGCCTAATATGGCATTAAGGGGTGGTTTAGCTTGGGAGGAAGAGGAGGAGTAGGGAAAGGGTTAGTCTGGGAGAGGAGGGGGTTACCTCCTCTTCTTCTTCCGGACGCCAAGAGATCCCCGCCCACCCTCCCTTTTTTGTGTTGTCATCTGGGGGACGTGGTTTGGGATGTTGGGATGCTATTTGTCACAGCGGCGGGGGGGGTAGGTCTGGTCCAGAGGTTGGAAGTGACTGGTAACTGGACCGGGAGTCATTGTCTCGGTATGGTGGCTCTCGGTTCCGGGATGTGGCAGGCACGGGGTTCTGCCAAAGTGTGGGGGTGTCAATCCGTGGGTGATTGGCACCTCGTCTCTGGGTCGGTGTGTTGCGGCCAGGGGCAGGGGGAGTAGTAGTTATGGACTGGGCCTGCCCCCGGGAGGGTCATGTAATTGGCATTGTCTATTGTTATATGTGTGTTGTTTTGGGTCGCCCGTTGGACGGCGTCCCTAAGGTGCTTAGTTTGTGAACAATAGGCAATAAAAGGCTGCTGTGGCCATTTTGAACCAAGTCGCATGCAGTCCGTGTGTTTATTTATAGTATAAGGGGTTTGGTAACACAGACATCACGACCGGAGAATACTCCCTCAGCTGGTCATGTTATAGCCAAACTCCAAAACACCATCCTGACCACAAATGGATTTTGCATAACTAGGAAAAAAACATTAAACTTTACGCACATTATGCTACAATTGCACAAAGGGCAGTTCTATTTAGGCAAGTGCATTGATTGTACACCTTATTCCCTGCCCAGCAACATCGCCGTGAGCTTCATTTATGTCTGTTCATTGCCATTACATAATTATTGGCAGCACAGCACTGAAGAGACATAAATCAAGACCATGGGGATCTTTTTAGATGGGGAATATTACAATAAGGGTACGCTCACACGAGCGACAAAAACGGACGAGAGCAATGCGAGAAATTCTCGCATTGCACTCGGACCAATACTAGTCAGTGAGGGAGAGCTGTTGGTCAGCTTTTCTTGTGACTCGCCCACCCCAGGGCTATGGGACACCCGGTGCCGGGCTGGACTAGTCCGGTGGTAGTCAGTGGTGGCTGGGCCCGGCTCCGTGGCCCTGGTGGGTGTCAGTAGAATATGTGGCTTGCTTGTTAATGGTTGTGTTCGTGACGCCACCTGTGGTATGCGGCTAATAAGCCGCCGCTGCTGTGTGAGGCCTCCGGGATGATATTATGGCAGCTATGATGGTACTGCTCCCCACAGGTGGAGCAATGCCCGGGGCACAGTTGGTGCTTGTGAAAGTCTATGGTGCTGTGTGACTAACACGGTGCAGGGCCGACAGGCGAGGAAAGAACCAGGCACAAACAACAGTCTCTTTACCTTTTCCTCTTTTACTCTGGGAACAGTCCAGTCCTGGGAGACCGTTACAGGTGGTGATGGGGATCCGGTCGGCCTGGAAGTACTTGGGGTGATCTTTCTGGCCAGCTGAGTATGAGGCCTACTCCTGTACCTTTCTTGGTGATGATAGGACCCTGCTTCTCTGAATCCAGCAATGGCCCTCTTCGCTGCTGGGACCAATAGCACGTCCCTTCCCTCTGTAGGTGGCTGCGCAGGCCCACTCCCTGGTGCTTCTCCGCTGGGGTCCACACCGGGCCCTGATGCTGCAGCTGTACCTTGGATGTGTCTGGGCCAGGGGCTTGCAGCTCCCCTGCCCTTCGGATTCGGCTACCAGGGACGGATTTTATACCCTGGCAACCACAGACTCCGATGTCCGAGTCTCTCTGCTGCCTCTCAGCTACTCCTGCTTCTCCGGGCCAAACTGCTCCAGCTCTAGGCCCCAGATTCACAGGACAGCTCACTCTGTGTCTGTTCACTTCTGCTGCTCCCTACAGACTAACTAACTCCTCCCCCAGGTCAGGCTTAAGGAAGCTCCCTGAAACTTCAGGTTCAGAGCTCCCCCTACTGGCCTGAGGGAGAAACTGCGGTGGATGTTAACTTACTGGCCAGTAGATTTCCCCATTACCTCCAGGCTCAGCATTAACCCTCAGGAGGGCAATGCCGTTGTGGCGACCAGGTCCTAGGGCGCCACACTCCCCCTTAGTTAAATTCAGTACTCCCGGACTGTAGAAACAAAACATAACATGTCATACATTTCATCCCAATATGGGAGGCACATTCTCTTTAACGTTACAATCTTAAACATTTCTATAAGAGTCCAGTGTGGCTCCCTGCCGGGTGTCCATTACACTGCTCCATGGGGGACCCGCTGCGATCAAACCCCCAACGTAGGCTCTGGGCGTGCGTCAGAGCATTGATGACCCCACTCTATGCACGCCGGACGGGTTTTTCTTCAGGGGTGTTTGAGCACACTGGTGCTAACTATGAACAATTTAGGTGTTGGCCACCCATAGTCCAGTGGCCCAATTGTCCATTTTCGCAATCAAAGAAAAAGAAAACATTTTGTGCACAACATGACAGACATTTTGCATAACTATTTACACTCTAATAAGTACTCTTTACTTTATACAGTAGACTCCCTATACCTTAGAGGGGGTTGTCCCCGAGTGCTGCGCTGGGACCTACGTAGCTCTGGTGTTTGCCCCTGACTACGTGGTACGTCTTCTATCTCAGCACTACAGGTGGGCCTAACCCCAATAGGTAAGCGTGATGGTTGCCTTTGTGGTCCAGGAGTCGCCAAGGGTATGACAGGTTCACCACTGACAGGGGGTTGATCCTCCTGTTCCACTGCTGGCGTGTCATCTCGTGCTGGAGCGGACGATTCTTTAGGTGGATCCGGAACCTTTTCTGTTTCTGGCTCGACCAACTGCGGAAACGCCAAAACTGGTACCACTATGGCATTGTTGATTCGGGTCCAAGTTTTGGGGAACTTCCCAAGGATGGTTTGAATCATCTCCCCTTCTTTCTCTTGACTTTGGGGACTTCCTTGTACTCCTTCCATTTCTCTTTGGATTCGGCACCGTTCAGGGCACGCTTTCAGGCGGTCTCGGGAAATTGCTTGACAGGTCTTGCCTTCATCTTTGCTTATGAGGCATACCTTACTATTGTCAAAGTTGGAGGGGATAATGGTGTAGGGCTCGTTTTCCCACTGATCATCCAACTTATGCGTCTTCCGCTTCTTCTTGAGGACTTGTTCTCCAGGTGCTAAGGGAGTTGCTGGGGCTGTTTGATTGTAATGCTGTTCTTGTCTCGTTCTTGCTTGAGACAGGCTCCTTTCCACGCACTCCTGGACCTTACGGTACCGCTGCTGCCGTTCTGCATCCCAATCCTCTATTTCTTGAACCGCCTCAGGCGACACAGTCCCCATCTCAAAGTCTACAGGCAACTTGCCTGGTCTGGCTCGCATCAGGTAAGCGGGGCTGCAGTTGGTCGAATTCACTGGGATGTGGTTGTACAAGTCTACCAGATCTGGCAACTTTTCTGGCCATTGGTTCCTCTCTTCCAGCGGTAGGGTCTTCAGCATATCAATAACCACATGGTTCATTTTCTCGCACAGTCCATTGGTCTGGGGGTGGTACGGTGTGGTTCGAATTTTCTTACAACCGTACATGTTACAGAACTCTTGGAACACTTCAGCCTCGAATGCAGGACCCTGATCCGTCAGTACCCTTTCCGGATAGCCGTGCGGTCGACAAAAGGATGCCTGGAACGCTCTAGCTGCCGTCCTGGCTGTCTGGTCCTTCACAGGCACTACTACCAGGAAACGAGAGTAATGGTCCACAATGGTGAGGGCGTACACATAGCCTGACCGGCTTGGTGTTAACTTCACGTGGTCCAGGGCCACCAACTCCAGGGGCTGCTTCGTGACAATTGGCTGTAGGGGAGACCTTTGGCTGGCATCATCCTTCCGCCTCAAGTTACACGGGCCACAGTCTCGGCACCATTTCTCGATCATCTTTCTCATGTGCACCCAGTAGAACCGATCACGGAGTAAGGCCTCCAACTTCTTCCACCCGAAGTGCCCGGCGTTATCATGATACGCTGCTAGGACCATTGGAGCATCCCTCTGCGGAACCACTATCTGCCAGACAAGTTCATTTGTTCGATAGTTGACATATCTCTTGCAGAGCTTGCCCTGGTAGGTGAACAGTCGTCCCCTCTCCTTCCACAGCTGCTGGGCTTCCTCTGGAGCGTCTGGGCCAAGATGGGTCTCAGCTTGCGCTAGCTTCTCTTTGACCAATCGCACGGCCGGGTCACCATTCTGTGTTTCTTCCCAATTATGGTGGAGTAATGGATTGACCGAGACCTCGTGCTGGTTTAAGCGCTTCACTCCCACAGCATGCTCACACTGTGAAACACCCTGGTGATGGAAAGCCGGTAACTCTATCTCTTCGAGTTCATCCAGGTCTTCTCCAGACTCGGGTAAGTGAGGCATTCTGGACAGCGCATCAGCATTGTTATTCTTCTTGCCAGCCCGATACTTGATGGTAAAGTCAAAGTTAGACAGCCGGGCCATCCATCGCTGTTCCATCGCACCTAACTTGGCTGTTGCCAGGTGTGTCAACGGATTGTTGTCCGTGAAGATGGTAAACTTGGCCGATGCCAGATAGTGCTTGAAGCGTTCAGTCACTGCCCACACAATAGCGAGGAACTCCAGCTTGAAGGAACTGTAGTTTTCTGGATTCCTTTCCGTGGGCCGAAGCTTCCTACTGGCGTACGCTATTACCCTCTCTCTGCCTCCCTGTACCTGGGACAGAACTGCTCCCAGTCCCACGTTGCTGGCGTCTGTGTACAGTATAAACGGTTGGCTGTAGTCAGGGTAGGCCAGAATTTCTTCTCCCGTGAGAGCCCCTTTCAGCCGGACAAAGGATGTTTCCAGTTGGCTGCCCCATTCAAATGGAGGGCTCTGCTTCTTAGCCTGCTTCGGCTGGCCCACCAGGAGATCTTGAAGGGGCGCTGCTATCTTGGTGAACCCATCAATGAACCTTCGGTAGTAGCCCACCAGTCCAAGGAACTGCCGCACCTCCTTCACCGTGGTGGGTCTTGGCCAGTCCTTAATTACCGTGACTTTCTCCGGATCAGGTGCCACGCCTTCTGCGCTGACCACATGACCCAGGTACTGTACCTTTGGCTTCAAGAGGTGACATTTGGACGGCTTGATCTTCAGGCCATATTTCGACAAGGACTCAAACACTTCTGCTAAGTGCTTCAGGTGGTCCTCATAAGTCTTGGAGTAGACTATTACGTCATCCAGGTACAGCAGCACGGTTTCGAAGTTGTGGTGGCCCAAGCAGCACTCCATCAACCTTTGGAATGTCCCTGGGGCGTTGCAGAGCCCGAATGGCATACAATTGAACTCACAGAGACCCATTGGTGTCGTGAATGCAGTCTTCTCCTTGTCCGCCTCTGCCACGGGAACCTGCCAATACCCACTGGTGAGATCCAAGGTGGAGAAATAGTTAGCTGACTTTAAGGCTGTTAGTGACTCCTCTATTCTGGGTAGTGGATAGGCATCTTTATGTGTAATGCGGTTAATTTGCCTGTAATCTACACACATTCTCATTGTACCATCTTTTTTCTTTACGAGCACTAGTGGAGCTGCCCAGGGGCTACAACTATCTCTGATAACCCCAGCCTCCTTCATTTCCCGTAACATTTCCTTGGCACACTGATACTGTGCGGGGGGTACAGGGCGGTATCTTTCTTTAATGGGATGATGATCACCCGTGGGGATTTGATGTTGAACCCCTTTCACCTGCCCAAAATCTAGGGGGTGTTTGCTGAAGACCCGCTCGTACTCCTGTACCACCCGGTAAACCCCATGCTTTTGGTGTGAGGGGGTGGAGTCGGTGCCCACATGTAATTTTTGGCACCAGTCTTCCGGCTGCCCCTTGGAGCCATTGTCTTCCGCCTGGTCGGACGGGATCAAGGGTTCCACTGCTTTAATGGTATTGTTGCTGACAGTGTACAATTTTGCCACAGTGGCATACCGGGGCAATTTGGCCTCCTCCTCCCCACAATTCAGGACACGGACGGGCACTCTCCCCTTGCGGACGTCCGCTACCCCTCTGGCTATCAGGACTCCAGGCCTACTGTCTGAATACATTGGTTCTACCAAGGCATGGTAATCCTGACCCTTGAGGCCTATTGCTGCCCGACACCATATCAACATTTCACTTCTTGGGGGTATTACAATGGGGAGGGGGTCACTTACCCTCACACTGCCAATTTCTCCTCCGGCCAGCTCTACCTGCTGCCTCCTCATCAGGGCTCTGATCTCCCTCTGTAGGACACGCTGCTGCCCGGAGCTGGCAGTTTCAGACGCCTGCTGTAACAAAATTATCACTTCGGCAATACAATTTTCTATCACATTTGTACCAAGAGTTAGCAGTGGGTCAGATTCTTTGCGATCAATATCTACAATTATCATCCCCTGACATGGCAATTCCACCCGCCCCACTTTAATGGTTACTTCTTTGTACCCAATCTGAGGTAAGGGCTGACCATTACTGGCCACAATTGTTAAATCATCATCTGGGCCATGGTCAATGTCTGAATCGGCCCAATATCATTTGTACAGTTTGTGGGGGATGGTTGTTACCTGGGACCCCGTATCCAGGAGGGCATTCAAAGGGATTCCATCCAGCACAATAGGAAGGACCGGTCGTCCTCCCACATACTTGCTGCGGCTGGGGGTTGAGCCGGGCTTCCTTACACCTGGGGGTCGGCTCCTGGCCCCAGGCTCGGCCCATTTAAAGGACAGCGTCGTGCAATGTGGCCCGCCTGGTTGCAGTTGCGGCAGATCGGTTGTCCTGTTGAATCGTACCGGTCTGTGTCTCTGCCTCGGGTCGGCGGAATCCTTCTCTGTCGCATCCATGGGACGTCCTCTGGGCTGGAGGCCAACTCGATTTTCGCAGGCGAGGGGGTCATTTGTAGAGACTGCACGGTCTTGGCAAGGGCAGCCACAGTCTTGGTCAGCTCCTGGACCTGTTGTCTGAGCTCCGCAGTGGGATCCTTATCCAGGGACTGCGCCTCAGCCCCTGCAGTGGCTCGTGTTGCAGGCACCACCCCGGGGTACGTGATAGCAGGAGGCCGGAGGGGTACTGGGTCATTCGGCGTAGATTCTCTCAGTACCCTGATGGCCTGGTCCTTAAACTTGGCAAAGTCCAGAGCAGGGTTCTGCAGGACCAGGATACGCAGCTGGGTCCTGTGGGCATCTGACAGGAGCCCCTCTATGAACTGCTCAGTTAGGAGTTTGTCTTCTTCACGTACACTCTCTGGGTCCACCTGTTTAACTGCTTTCAGGGCCTCTTGCAGGTTTAGGGCATAGTCCCTTATGCTGTCTGTGGCCCGCTGCTTGCACCCAAAGAATCTCATCTTTATCTCTGCTGCGGTGCGGGTGTCAAACGTACTCTTTAGCTTGGCCAGTATCTGGGCTGCTGTCCCTTTATCTGTATCAGGCCATGACTTCGCTTCACGCTGGGCTGCGCCGGCTAGCTGTCCCATTAATATGCCCACCTTCTGGCTCTCAGTCAGCGGATACACCCGGAATAAGCTGTGCAGGCTTTCTCTGAAGTCACTCAAGGTATGGGACTCCCCGGAGTATTGCGGCAGCCATTCTGCTCCCGGTATGTATGGCATGGTGATCGGCATTACCGGCGCTACAGTGGGGGCCGGGGCGACGGCGACTGGGATTGCTTCTGCTGGTGCTGCGGCGTCTCGGGCTATGGCAGCCACCTGCCCTCCCTCTGAGTCGGACATCTTCCTCCCCCTTAGTGAACCTTACCAGGCTCCGTTCACTTTTCAAATTTTCTTCCGGGTCGCGCGGGGTTAACAGCGCTCTGCTCTGATGGCGCGCTCCCTTCGCGCTCTTTGTCAGGCACGCCCCCCTTCTTCCTGCGCTCGGCGAGGCTAATGGCGGCGGTGGTCTGCAGCCAGTACACAATCTTTTAAGCACAATTCCGGCAAGCGCACAGTACCCGGTGGGACCGGGCACGAAATCCTGTTCGTGACGCCAAAAGTTGACTCGCCCACCCCAGGGCTATGGGACACCCGGTGCCGGGCTGGACTAGTCCGGTGGTAGTCAGTGGTGGCTGGGCCCGGCTCCGTGGCCCTGGTGGGTGTCAGTAGAATATGTGGCTTGCTTGTTAATGGTTGTGTTCGTGACGCCACCTGTGGTATGCGGCTAATAAGACGCCGCTGCTGTGTGAGGCCTCCGGGATGATATTATGGCAGCTATGATGGTACTGCTCCCCACAGGTGGAGCAATGCCCGGGGCACAGTTGGTGCTTGTGAAAGTCTATGGTGCTGTGTGACTAACACGGTGCAGGGCCGACAGGCGAGGAAAGAACCAGGCACAAACAACAGTCTCTTTACCTTTTCCTCTTTTACTCTGGGAACAGTCCAGTCCTGGGAGACCGTTACAGGTGGTGATGGGGATCCGGTCGGCCTGGAAGTACTTGGGGTGATCTTTCTGGCCAGCTGAGTATGAGGCCTACTCCTGTACCTTTCTTGGTGATGATAGGACCCTGCTTCTCTGAATCCAGCAATGGCCCTCTTCGCTGCTGGGACCAATAGCACGTCCCTTCCCTCTGTAGGTGGCTGCGCAGGCCCACTCCCTGGTGCTTCTCCGCTGGGGTCCACACCGGGCCCTGATGCTGCAGCTGTACCTTGGATGTGTCTGGGCCAGGGGCTTGCAGCTCCCCTGCCCTTCGGATTCGGCTACCAGGGACGGATTTTATACCCTGGCAACCACAGACTCCGATGTCCGAGTCTCTCTGCTGCCTCTCAGCTACTCCTGCTTCTCTGGGCCAAACTGCTCCAGCTCTAGGCCCCAGATTCACAGGACAGCTCACTCTGTGTCTGTTCACTTCTGCTGCTCCCTACAGACTAACTAACTCCTCCCCCAGGTCAGGCTTAAGGAAGCTCCCTGAAACTTCAGGTTCAGAGCTCCCCCTACTGGCCTGAGGGAGAAACTGCGGTGGATGTTAACTTACTGGCCAGTAGATTTCCCCATTACCTCCAGGCTCAGCATTAACCCTCAGGAGGGCAATGCCGTTGTGGCGACCAGGTCCTAGGGCGCCACACTTGCATCCAGATTCTGGATGCAAGAAAAGCGGCAGCATGCTGCGATTTGATCCAGAATACGTCCAAGGCTCGCCAATACAAGTCAACGGGTGCGAGGAAAAATCGGATGTCACACAGACGGCACACGGACCATCCTAGTGACATCCGTTTTTCTAAATACAATCCTATCATGTAGCACAGAACACTGTAAATTCTCCTGTACATGACTGTAAATGAGTAACATCTGCTGTGCAAAAAAAACGGATTCTATACTGACAGCATACTGACAGCACACTGAGTGCACACTGATGACAAGTGAGAAAAATTCGCCCGACTCTCGCAAACGAGAATGGGACCGTTTTTTAATACGTTCGTGTGAGTCCAGCCTAATATAGACTAGGTGGAAGGTTCAGGGTCTATGTCAGGTGGTGTATACAGCCATTGGTTTAACCCCTTCAGCCCCACGGCACTTTCCGTTTTTGCGTTTTTATTTTTTGCTCCCCTTTTTCCCGAGAGACGTAACTTTTTTATTTTTCCGTCAATTTTGCCATATGAGGGCTTGTTTTTTGCAGGACAAGTTGTACTTTTAAATGAAATCATAAGTTTTACCATATGGTGTACTGGAAAACAGCAATAAAATTCGAAGTGTGGAAAAATTGCAAAAAAAAGTGTGATGGCACAATAGTTTTTGGGGTGTTTTATTCACGGTGTTCACTATATGGTAAATCTGATGTATGGGTATGATGCCTGAGGTCGGTGCAAGTTTGTAGACACCAAACATGTATAGGTTTACTTGTATCTAAGGGGTTAAAAAAAATTCACAAGCTTGTCCAATAAAAGTGGCGTACGTTTTGCGCCATTTTCCGAAACCCGTAGAGTTTTCATTTTTTTGGATCTTTGGCTCAGTGATGGCTTATTTTTTGCGTCTCGAGCTGATGTTTCTAATGGTACCATTTTTGCACACATGCTACGTTTTGATCGCCTGTTATTGCATATGGCGTAAAACTTGCGGCGACCAAAAAAACGTAATTTTGGCGTTTGGATTTTTTTTGCCGCTACGCCGTTTACCAATCAGATTAATTGATTTTATATTTTGATAGATCAGGCATTTCTGAATGCGGCGATACCAAATCTGTATATATTTATTTATTTTTTAACCCTTTAATTTTCAATGGGGGGAAAGGGGGGTGATTTGAACTTTTAGGTTTTTTTTTGTTTTTTTTATTTTTTAAAACATTTTTTTTACTTTTTTATTTTTTTTTATTTTACTAGTCCCCCTAGGGGGCTATAGCAATCAGCAATCCGATCGCTCTTATCTATCTGCTGATCACAGCTATACAGCTGTAAACAGCAGATATAGTCACTTCCTGTTTCCCTCTGCTTGGGGCCCAGGAAAAACGAAAGTGAAACATCATAGCTGCAGGCGTCATCACATGACCCTGTGCTACGATGGCAACCACCGAAAGTCACGTGATCACTCACTTGACTTCCATTGGGGGCGGCGGTAAGTAAAAAACATGGCTGCGCGCATTTAGATCTCGCTGCCAGACTTTGGCAGCAAGATCTAAGGGGTTAATGTCACGGGTGGAATGCTATTCCACTCGTAACATGCAGGCACACATGTCAGCTGTTGAAAACAGCTGATATGTGTGCCGATCCACGCCGCCTGCCCGCGGCAGGGGGCGGGGCTTAACAGAACACGCTCCATGAGGGAAATATCCGTCCATGGTCGTTAAGGGGTTAATGGGAATCTGTCATCAGGTTTTTGCTACTTCATCTGAGAGTAGCATGATGTAGGCAAAAACATCTTGAACCTAACAATGTATCACTTAGATTACTGGCTGCAGCCATTCTTATATAATCAAAGATTTAATTTTTTGCATGTAGCAGAGCTGTAGGAGCTTCCCCCGCCAGCACCAGGCTTTCTGTGCACAGAAACTGCTAGTCAAAGAAGGGGGTGGAGTCGGACTTCAGCTCACACACTCCTCAGTCCGACTAATGATAAAGCCAGGCCTCTTAAAGGGGTGGTTCACCCATATTTTTTATTGTCTAGTTCGATATTATATTGAGAAACAATGTTTCTCCTAAATATCTTGTATTGGCAATAGTGCCTGTGAAAGATGCTAATGCAGACCGCTGTTCCTGCTCCAGTGACGTCACCATCAAGTGACGCACACGTCACATCCGTGCAGCCGGCTGCATTTTTCTAGACTCACTGAGCTGTGGGCGGTGTTTCAACGCTCATCACAGCCCATCTGCTCCCTGCTCCCCCCTCTCTCATCCCTCACAGCAGAACGCTGCAAGCAAGAGACGCGATGCTCTGTGCTGTGAGGGAGGAGGGAGGGGGCAGCAGGGAGCAGATGGGCTGTGACAGCAGTGAAACACCGCCCACAGCTCAGTGAGCCTGGAAGATTGCAGCCGGCTGCATGGATGTGAGGTGTGCGGCACTTGACAGAGACGTCACTGGACGGGGAGCAGCGGTCTGCAATAGCGTCTCTCACAGGCACCATTGCCAACACAAGGTATATGAGAGAAACATTGTTTTTCAATATAATATCGAACTAGACAATAAAAAATATGGCTGAACCACCCTTTTAAGCTAAGATTGCAGGGAAACAAAAAAACACTTTGAGATAAGAGACATAGGGCTGTAATATGAATGTTAACCATTGCAGCATGCTGTCTTCAGATTACATGTCAAAAACCTGCTTAAATATTCCCTTTAAGTGACTCCAACTGCAAGATCAAAGCTATGGGCTGAATTGTTTAAGAGCCCAAGATACAGAAGTGTTCCTTAATTCCTTAACTCATTGGGTGTGAGAACCCATTTGAGTTATTGGTACATTTACATAAACTTGACTTTCATTCTTTGAAGCATACACCTTTATCCCGGGCCTTTTGGCTAGGATGGGGAGTTTTTCCATTTCCCGATTGAAATCCCATTCCCCCGTTATGGGTCCACTCCTGATCGGTGTAGGGGAAAGTGTGTGGCCATCAGACTCTACTTTCCCCTGCAAACCCTTGGATTTCTTCCTACCGCAGGAGAGCCAATCAAGACTGAGATACTAGTTTGATAAAATTGGCAGCCAAATTGGATGCTGTGACCACAACCCTCTTACCCTAAGTTTTGGTGAGGTGAGACCACTAATCCCACTGTCACTGAAAAAGAAAGAGGTAGCGCATATGAGAAGCACCCGTGGGTTGGAGTAAATATTAGTAAAATTGGATTTGCTCACCTGAAGAGGTTGTGCGCCCCCGCACAACCCCGGTGGTGGATGGATAGATATCCCTCCGGATTGGGGGCTGTCTCCGCTGGTCGTTGCCGTTAATGCACTGAGTGGATCCGGATTAGGTATCGCTACTGGCTCCTGAGATTCTCCGGCACCTTAGATCCTGGAGCACCTGTGCGATCCTCAGTCCTTCAGGCTAAGTGGTTCAGGTTGTGCCTGGCAGGTCCTATTCCTCAGAGCAGCTCTGCCCGAATTCTCTTGTCGGAAGTGTGGATATAATGGATTAAATTTCGGTCTGGTTGAGCGCTAGTCAATGAGCTTTCCAGTCTTTGTAGGTGATTTGCTTTATTAATAATAGTAATAAAAAGGATAACTCCTGTTTTATACAACGCGTTTCAGCAAAGTCTCTGTTGCTTTCCTCAGGTACTATTTACTTTTTAAGTGTGTGGAGAACACAATTTCAGACCATAAAAAATTATTTTATTTTAGAGAATCAGTAAACGTGCAGTAATTCGAGTGCCCTCTGTGCACATTACAGAGTCTCAGGTTTCTGCCGGCCAGAAGAAATCAGTATCGCTGGATGTGGTGAGTGTGTGTGTGCGATCTGATGTGCGTGGGTGTACGATCTGATGTGTGTGGGTGTGCGATCCACTGCAGAGCCTCCCGCTTGATGTCTAGTAAGTATGATTGCGGGGTGTCTATAATGAAGTGTCCTGCAGTAGTCTGGTGCTGCTGCTGAAACATGCTGTGAAGTGATGTTCCTGAAGTCTGAATAAAGAATTAAATGTAACCATGCCTGGTTCCTCTGCTTCCAAGCTTTGGCGCCTGAAAAAAATACTGCTGCACTTTTTCTTCTCTACCTACCATCCCTCATTGGGGAGGGGAGCGGATGAAGCTGAATTAGCGAGAAGCCTTCCCCAACTAAAGGGCCTGCCACTCTAGGTCCTGCTGTGGCATCACACATCACATGACCGGCCGATTGCAGAACATGGAATCCTTCAGGCGTGTGGTGGGTGTTACACACCAACAGCATTCACCGGGGTTGTGCGAGGATTGCACAACCCTTACAGGTTAGTGGTTCTAACTTCACCCCCTTTCACTGGACCACCAGGTGTTACATTAGGAGCGCCTCTCTGTCTCTCTTTTTATCTCCTGCAGTATTCTTTAACTTTTTTCAGCTGCATGAACTTCATTATTGAACCGCGACTAGTGATTATTTTAAGGGTAGGGCTTATATTTAAACCTTGCTCTGAAAATGCTAAAAATCCCTGCTAGGGCTTTAGTGGTGCCCCTGAGGCTCAGTTGCCACAGGGTATTGTATCTGACTTAAAGTGCAATGCTTGGACTCGGGTGTTGGAGTTAACCACTGGTGTTTGTTTTCTCACTTAGGGGTACTTCACACACAGCGAGCTCACTGCCGAGATCGCTGCTGAGTCACGCTTTTTGTGACGCAGCAGTGACCTCATTAGCGATCTCGCTGTGTGTGACACTGAGCAGCGATCTGGCCCCTGCTGCGAGATCGCTGCTCGTTACACACAGCCCTGGTTCGTTTTCTTCAAAGGCGCTCTCCCACTGTGACACACAGATCGCTGTGTGTGACAGCGAGAGAGCGACAAATGAAGCGAGCAGGGAGCAGGAGCCGGCGTCTGACAGCTGCGGTAAGCTTGTAACCAAGATAAACATTGGGTAACCAAGGTGGTTACCCGATATTTACCTTAGTTACCAGCCTCTGCAGCTCTCACGCTGCCTGTGCTGCCGGCTCCGGCTCTCTGCACATGTAGCTGCTGTACACATCGGGTTAATTAACCCGATGTGTACTGTAGCTAGGAGAGCAAGGAGCCAGCGCTAAGCAGTGTGCGCGGCTCCCTGCTCTCTGCACATGTAGCTGCATTACACATCGGGTTAATTAACCCGATGTGTACTGTAGCTAGGAGAGCAAGGAGCTAGCGCTAAGCAGTGTGCGCGGCTCCCTGCTCTCTGCACATGTAGCTGCATTACACATCGGGTTAATTAACCCGATGTGTACAGCAGCTAGGAGAGCAAGGAGCCAGCGCTCAGTGTGCGCGGCTCCCTGCTCCCTGCACACACAGCTAAGCGGTGTGCGCTGGTAACTAATGTAAACATCGGGTAACCATACCCGATGTTTACCTTAGTTACCAGTCTCCGCAGCTTCCAGACGGCGGCTCCGTGCAAGCGCAGCGTCGCTTGCACGTCGCTGCTGGCTGGGGGATGTTCACTGGTCGCTGGTGAGATCTGCCTGTTTGACAGCTCACCAGCGACCATGTAGCGATGCAGCAGCGATCCTGACCAGGTCAGATCGCTGGTCGGATCGCTGCTGCATCGCTAAGTGTGAAGGTACCCTAACACAAAACATCTAGCTATGAGTCACCACTTACAGGGAAGCTGGACAGTCTGGGGAATTCTAGGTTACCCAGGCAACAGCCACTAAGAGTCATCCCAAGGATGGGGGCACCGAGTGAATAAGGAAGACTCAAACAGTTTTGAGATCAGAACAGTCTGAGACAACGAAGAGAGATCAGGTCCCCTGGGGGAGTGCCACATTTAGCTCCCCTCAGGGGTACCGCTCGGGATGTATGCTTAGGAGCCATCTCGGGGAAGGAGAGAGAACATCATGGAAATTGTAGTACAACGACTACAATAGAGATTGCTTCACAGAACTTCTATAGCTATGACTGGCCAGACTGGAAGAGGGCAAGAGACAGAGGCGAGCGGTGGACATGGTGAGACAGAGGAGCCATGGCAGCTAGAGGGAGCTTAACCGCTTCCACAGTTACAGCGCAGTCGGGGTGCAGAACCCTCGGTTGGGGACACCTTCATGGACTCTATCAAATCTGCAGGGCTTGGGGATTTCATGTCCCATCGCCCACCACCCACTTTCCTGGAGCACAGTGACATATAGGATCCAGGGTCGGGTTTACAGCCAGGCCCCTTGGATAGGACCCGCGTCACCTGCATACAGGACGGAACACTTAACACGGACAGCGGAGTCCCAAAGTTGCTTCAGACCATGGGGAGCCGCGAGTCAGTGCAAGGAGGAAGATCTTACACATTTCCACAAACAACGGTGATTGCCTCCGATTCACCCAGGACCGGCTGGAGTCCATCCATGGTGGTGCAAAGCGGCACCTCCGGGGACCTTTAGGAACTGTGAGTAAAAGGAACTTTGAACCGCAGCCCCAGTGTTGTCCTTGTCATTGCTGGCACCTCCGCCCCGCGCTTCAGCACCATCAGCCGTCCCCATTGTCCTCATTCTCCCTGGGGCTCACTCCACCTGTGTGGAGCTGGACTATCTGGGCTGCATTAACATCAGCCCCGGAGGAGATCAACATCTCGCAGCGGTGGCCGATTCCTGGCTGTGCACAACGGGTGGCACTGCAAAGCATCCCCCATTCCCATCCAACACCGTTCCTGGAAGAGGAAAAGTCGCAGGGAGGGTCCACGGCGAAGGATGCCGGGACCCCCGTCACCACTGCAACTGGTGAAACGCTTCCCAGGGACCCTTCAACCTCCTTCCATCCCCCTTTACACCGGACACCCGTTTGTTTGTCCTTTACATATAGCAGACAGGGCCACGGAGCCGGGTCAGACCAGTCACAGCAACTCCACAAAACCACCGGCCCGGTGACGAGTAACCCCTGAGGCCACGTGGGGTGCTACACTTATTTTTGGGGGAGGTCTTATTTATGGAAAAACACGGTACCAGGACCAGAAAAGCCACATTGATGCTCGTGGAATTTGCTAACTAATACAGTAATATTATGTAATGAAGATCATTATTGGACTTGTTGGCTGATCTATTTGCAGATGACTTAATTTATTTTCTTTGGCACGCAGAGATAGAAATGACTATTTTTGTACATATTTGCAGACAAATACAAAGACTGCATGGTTACCATGGTTTCTTCTGAGTTATGGACTATATTCACCTCCACATGAGTTTTAATATCCCGGTGTCTGCATGTGGACATGAAGCTTCTACAGCTCCATAGTATGAAGTCTATGAATAAGCTTGGACAAACTCAATGTTCTCCTAAACGTAGCACTTCAAGAGGAGCATATATTTATACATATGGAGGAAAGCGGGCTTTACACACTGAGATATCGGTCCCGATATCGCTAGTGTGGGTACCCGCCCCATTTGTTGCGCGACACGGGCAAATCGCTGCCCGTGCCGCACAACATCGCCCAGACCCATCACACATACTTGCCTGCCCGGTGACGTTGCTGTGACCGGCGAACCGCCTCCTTTCTAAGGGGGTGGTCCGTGCGGCGTCACAGCGACGTCACTGAGTGGCCGCCCAATAGCAGCGGAGGGGCGGAGCTGAGCGGGACGTAACATCCCGCCCCACCTCCTTCCTTCCGCATAGCGGCCGGGAGGCAGGTAAGGAGAGCTTCCTCGTTCCTGCGGTGTCACACGGAGCGATGTGTGCTGCCGCAGGAACGAGGAACAACCTCGTTACTGCTGCAGTAACGATTTTTGAGAATGGACCCCCATGTCACCGATGAGCGATTTTGCAGGTTTTTGCAACGATGCAAAATCGCTCATCGGTGTCACACGCAACGGCATCGCTAATGCGGCCGGATGTGCATCACCAATTCCGTGACCCCAACGAGTTCGCATTAGCGATGTTGTGAAGCCCCACAAGTGCAGTGTCGGTGCATTACCTTCAGGGACTCCACTCAGCTGGATCTTGTCACAGGTAGGAGATCTTCTTCTTGTCGTGACGCCACTCTCAGTATTGCGGCCAGTAGGGACCGCCACTGCAGGTTGAGGGACGCCTGGGGCTGATGGTGAGTGCAGTTAGTTGGAATAGCCTCCTGAGAGTGAGGCAAGCCCCAGGGCCCTGTGTAGGTGCGTAGAACCACAAGGCGCAGAATAACTCCACACAGGCAGAATGTCTTTCAGGGTTTTTACTCACTTCAGGTGGCAGGGTGAGTAACCCGGGCGTAGCTGGGATGAACCAGGCGGGAACCAGGTATCCTTCAGGCTGACTTCTGATGGTGACTACCAACTCGCCTTCCTTAGCCCTTGGTGGTTTGGGGTGACCCCGACTTTTAGTCCCTATGGGGGTCACCCAGGGAAGTTGCTGAAGCCTCACTCCCCTTCGTTTGCCGTTTGCTTGTGGCCTGGACCAGCTCACTCCAGCTGCTTGCCTCCTGTGAGCTATGGGCCCTAACTGTGGCTACGTGGCTGCGGCTTTTGTGGTGTTGTGGTGTGGGCTTTGAGGGCCCCACACCGACAGGTTTAGCAGGGAAAGGTGGATCTATCCCCGCTCCGGGATCTGCCGCCCGTTTGGGCCTGGTTCTCCCTAGCAGTCTCCTTACTTCCCACTCTGTGCTCTCTCTCTAGCTGGAGATGGGTTTCGGGTAGCACTCCTAGGTGACCGTTCTCCCCCGTCGGTAGCCACTGCGCGGACGCTGTCAGACTACAGCAGCCCACGGGATCTGCTCCTCACTCGAGCTCCCTGGACTCTGCACTGAACCGGCTCACATCTGGGACCTTCACTGCTGCTGCTCCTGTCAGAGCTTCACTTTCCTGCTCCTCACTCCTCCACACTCTGCTGCAGACTGTTTACTCCTCCTTCTCTTTTCCCTTTTGTGCCTGCCTACGCCACCTAGCAACCAGACTCTCTTACCACACCCCTTGAGAGGAGATGGAGGCTTTTGGCCCCCTCCACTATTCCAGTGGAGGTGAAGGCTTTGCCCCCTCCTGGGATCCCCAGGGGTCCTCTCAAAGGTACATGTGTGAGACCTGATCACTATGCGCCTGTGTAGTCACACCTCGGTCAGCCTTCTGGATTACCTGTATTGTACTGTCCCCAGCATGGGTGCAGTACTCAGTGGTGCCTGACCAGGTCAGGGGCGCCACATTGTCGTAGCGTGTAAAGCCCCCTGAAGTCAACATTTTTTGTTTATGTTGGATTCGTACATAATTTGACACACAAAAAAATCTGTATGCCTCTATGAAATGGAAGGAATAATTTCACTTAACTACTAAAAACGGCCCATTACTCCATTAAAGTCCATGGATTGTAATCTTCTGAGCAGGACCCTCACTCCTCTTGGTATCTACGATACAATACGATACGATACGATACGATACACTTTATTGATCCCGTGGGAAATTAGGATATCACAGCAGCACAACTTAAATCATAACATGAATTACATAATTGACAAGACAGTAGAGTCGACAGAAGAACATTATACATTAGATTAGGACATACACAGCGGGTGAACTGAAAATAGAAAAAATAAAGTAGACATTCACCTTGAAGATTTAACACTAATCTGTTGAATTGTGTTACGCTGTAATGTCTCATATTGTCTGTACATGTCCCCTTTGAATTCTAAATCACTGTGTAATATGTTGGCGCTATAGAAATAAAAAATATTATTTTTATTATTACTATGGTCATCTGATTTATACAGTGTGTCCACCCATATCCTGTCCACTTGAGAACGGCGGCAGCTATAGGAATAGAAGTGGTGTCTAGGTATAGTAAAGTAGCCATGCGCTACGCAATGAAACCACCTATAGCGCCACCTGGTGGAAAACAACGGAGTTAGCATTTTTATCTCGAAAACGGAATGAGATAGAGGAAAAAAAGTGAATTAAAAAATTGTAGGGCATCATCAATTCAATACGAATCGACGCCTTGCATACAGAAATGCTATGATTAGAACGGGTAAAACTCACAAGACTGCGGACGTGAAGCGATACTGTTAGGGTGAATTATTGACCAGAGATCACTTGTTGCCTACTTGCCTGGCCTAATTGGTGTGGACCAAGTGCATGCTGTGGAGACACGGGGCTCAGGGGGTGCTCTCGTCCACTAAAACCCGCCGCCTTTAGAAAGACAGCGTGGCTCAGGGCTCATCCCAACTGAACGACGGCCTCCTTAACCGTGGGCGTAACACTACTCAGACAACACAGGGTAAGGGAACCACAATAATTAGACTTTATTGGATCCCCAAACAATTAACGGCACATAACACATAACCAGCAAAACACACAAATGTAACAGGCAACAGAGTCTCACCCTTCCGCTGGCTCACCAGAGATTTAGAATGTCCATGCCTCACAGGTTCCAAGCTGTCTGAGGTCTGCAAAGTCTGTAACAGGTGACTGAACTGTCCCAACCTGAATGTCCTCCTTAGGTAGTCCTGGTTTGATGTTAAAATCCTGGCAGCCGGAGTCGAAATCCCTAGGCTGTGGATATGGTCTCCAACCGGGACCGTAGTCCCTAGATTAAAGCCATAAAATATCCTGATCCTCTAGTCAGCTCCAAACAGCTTAGACTGGATCCATCAGCATCCATCAACAACGTCTGGTGGCTTAAAGAAGTCCCTTTTATAGCCACAGCCTTCCACTTAGATACACTGCGTCCTCATCGATTGGTTGGATAAGATCGCCTCTCCCATTGGATGAATCTCAAGCTTCGTGGACAATGTTCATCCAAATGATGTCTACAGAAAGACTGAAGGTATACATGAAGTCTGCAAGTCACAGACTCTACAATGGCTACTAAGGTAATCACATTAGCAATACACAACTACAATACAATGGTTACTGGAAATGTCTGGAGAACAATACATCTCGCTTTCAGTGGCCAACACAATTACATTGAGTCAACAAGAGTCTTGTAAAAACAATGAGGGACTTCTCCCCCGTCTATAGACAATCTATCATGCTGTCTGGCTGGATTTTAAGAAACTTTAACCCATGAGAGTCCATGTCGTCACACATGCGTAAAGAAATCTCACCAGACAGAGTCGGATGTGAAATCTCTTCTTGATCACAGTTAAGATGGCACCGAACAGAGCGAGTACAGAACATGCGTCCTCTTGATATAGGCTAGGGGAGTACACAAGTTCAGATATGCCCATTTAGTGAGACAGTTCATGGACTAGCCAATGGGGAGATCTGTGTTGCTGTTGATGGGCGGGTCTGACTTCAGTGGATGAATCCATAGTGATGGGAGGGACGTCATCTGGTGGATCCATGCTGATGGTAGGGTCTGTGATGTTATCTGGGGCCATCTTGGGTTCCTCTGAAGACTGACTGGCTTATGTATAGAGAATTAATTTCATTGAACACACTTCTCACAGTGCTCTATGTCCAGAGGTTAATTAAGTATTTCCTCTTATGGCTCTCCTCAACAGTCCCCCCTAAATACTTTATTAACCTTCTGACCCTACCATGGTCCTCTAACACATCAGCTCTAATGCTTTAACTGCAACTTTTTTCGTTTTGATATCCGCTATACAAGCAATGCTAAGCCTTTGCCCCCACTGGTATAGACTATTGATCAGAGAGTTGATCACATCCCGCACACACAGTTCACAGAGGCATAGGTAATGTCCCAGTCCTTAGAACAGACTATTTAATGCTGAAGAACTGACCCAAATTTTGAGATTAATCGATTAGAAAGAGTAAGGCAATTGTAAGAAAAAGCTTCTTACCATTATGCTGCAGCTTTTAGCATTACTGTTTCTGAAAGACTGATTCTCAGTCAACATCTGAGTGCTGTCCGCGTCTTCGAGACTTTTCTACCTGAATACACCTGATTTTATCACAACACTAATGGATCTCTTCTTGTCTCGGGTCCATAATCTATCATCAGAAGGCCTTTTAACAAGATTTCCCTTACACATGGATCCGATTACCTTCAGAAACACAGAGTAGCACTTTTACGGCTTCAAATACCAACAAATAAGACAATACCAGTTACCTACAAGTGTATGCAATCCTTAAAAAGTCACTTAAAACCTTAAGGTGGTGTCACACATAGCGACGCAGCAGCGATCACGACCAGCGATCTGACCTTATCAGGATCGCTGCTGCGTCGTTACATGGTCGCTGGTGAGCTGTCAAATAGGCAGATCTTACCAGCAACCAGTGACCAGCCCCCAGCCAGCAGCAACACGTGAAAGCGTAACTAAGGTAAATATCGGGTAACCAAGGAAAGCACTTCTCTTGGTTACCCGATATTTACCTTAGTTACTAGCGTCCGCCGCTCTCACGCTGCCAGTGCCGACTCCCTGTTCCCTGCACTCCTAGCCAGAGTACACATCGGGTTAATTACCCGATGTGTACTCCAGATACGTGTGCAGGGAGCAGGGAGCTGGCACTGGCAGCGTGAGAGCACACCGCTTAGCGCTGGTTCCCTGCACTCCTAGCCAGAGTACACATCGGGTTAATTACCCGATGTGTACTCCGGCTATGTGTGCAGGAAGCAGGGAGCTGGCACTGGCAGCGTGAGAGCGGCTGACGCTAGTAACTAAGGTACATATCGGGTAACCAAGGAAAGGGCTTCTTGGTTACCCGATGTTTACTGTGGTTACAGCTTACCGCAGGCTGCCAGAAGCCGGCTCCGTGCTTCCTGCTCGCTTCAGTTTGTCACTCTCTTGCTGTCACACACAGCGATGTGTGCTTCACAGCGGGAGGGCAACGTCCAAAAAAATGAAGCAGGACATTCAGCAACGACCGGCGACCTCACAGCCGGGGCCAGGTCGTTGCTGGATGTCACACACAGCGACAGCGACGGGACATCGCTGCTACGTCACAGAAAATGGTGACTTAGCAGCAAGTCGTTGTCGTCGTCACTATGTGTGACACCACCTTTAAACTAATTGGTTGGTTCAGATCAGATAATGTTTTTCCCACCAGTTCTTATCTGTGTAACGTTCCTGTACCCATTGTTCCCTTATCATGGTTATCTCCCATGTATCATCCCCAATCTAGAAATTCTCCATAAGGTTCAGCACTGTATGTGTTGTGACCCTCATTCTGCTGGTACGATGGACTCTTTTCAGCGGTTGTTGTCTCCACATGAGTTTTCCCTCAAGCTTCATGGAAGTTGCTGTGTTTGGTAAAAGCCGGATCGGTCCATCTGATTTTGACTCATGACTCTTTCTCACTTGTCTTTTTAGGATCACCCAGTCTCCTGGCTTGAGACCACGTGCTCCCAACACTGATTTAGGATCTGGAATTGGAGGACACACATGTTTAACACACTATATAGGCAGTTGTATAAGGCTCATACATCACTGGTGAAGATATCACACTGTATCTGAAGTATCTATGAGAAATATAATCACATTGTAGGTGCTAAACCAAAAATATCTTATATAAAGATCTAATTATTAAGAAAAAGGAAAATTAACATTTGTTACATGATTTGCCAGCGTCCACCATTATCTTGTGGATTGTTACATGTTTATGTTATAATCATTAAAATTCCAAACATACATACACCCATATGAGTAACTATAGACACAATTAAATATTCCAATAAAGGAAGGGGCAGGGATTGGGGTAATAGCCCTAAACTCTCCCTACCTCGCAGCGGAGGTCGGCACCCTATAAGGCCTCTGCCACACTCACGTGAAATTCACGCACGTGCCGAGAGACACGTATTTTCCCTGCGTGTTGCGTGCAGGTAAGTACGTGTCTCTGGTACGTGCGTGACACGTGTGTTCTACGTGTGCTATCCGCGATAGCACACGTAGAATCGGTAATTATTATACTTACCTGGTCCTTCCTGCTGTCCGCGCTGCTGTCCGTGGTGCTGATCCTCGGTCTCCAGCCCTCCCGTCTCCCCGCTGCTGCTGCTGCCAGGCAGTGAAGTGAATATTCAATGAGAATAATGAGCGGCGGTCGGCAGCAAGAGGCAGCAGCGGCAGAGACAGGAGGGCTGGAGAAGGTGAGTAAATGTTTTGGTTTTTTTTCACTGACATGTGTGTTTTCTCCGGCGCGTGTCACACGGGACCGCATCCACACTACACCCGTGTGGTACGGGTGCGGGCCGTGTGACACCCGTGCTGCCGGAGAAAACACTGACATGTCAGCGCTTTGAAAATCGCACACACGTACAAACGCACACGGACACACGTTCCGTGTGGTTTTACGTGTGTGTGCCTGCTACAATAGGGTAGCATTGGTTAAAGTGTCTCCGTGCCGCCGGGACGTGTAAAAAATGACAAACACGTACCGGAGGCACGGATGTGTGGCGCAGGCCTAAGGCAAATTGGCGCCCCCGCTCACCGACGGCTCATCCTCCCTATCACTACACTGCTAAGCTAATACGTGCTGCTAATGTCAATGAGGGAATATAGAAACCGTGAGATACAGGGGATAAAAAGGCGTCAATATGCAATTATATATATCCAATTCATTCCCAAAGATTAAATATTCAAACTCTGTATTTTAAATAGCTGTTTGGTAGCTTAAGTCAATATGATATAGCAAATTCAAGGACCAAACCCTAAACAGATTGAATATTTCACATGTATAAATTGTACCCACTGTATAAATATAATAATAATAAGGCCAGGTAAAGTAATGAGGAGATCTCGTCCAATCACAAACCCTCCACTGTCCAATTCACACTCAAGGGTGCTTTACATGCTGCGACATCGCTAGCGATTGCTAGCGATGGCGAGCACGATAGCGCCCACTCCGTCGTTCGTGCGACATTTGGTGCTCGCTGCCGTAGCGAACATCGCTACGGCAGCGTCACACGCACATACCTTGTCAGCGACGTCGCTGTGACCGCCGAACAATCCCTCCCTCAAGGGGAGGTGCATTCGGCGTCATAGTGACATCACTGTGGTGTCACTAAGCGGCCGGCCAATAGAAGCGGAGGGGCGGAGATGAGCGGGACGTAACATGCCGTGCACCTTCTTCCTTCCGCATTGCCGGTGGACGCAGGTAAGGAGATGTTCGTCGTTTCTGCTGTGTCGCACATAGAGATGTGTGATGCCGCAGGAACGACGAACAACATCGTACCTGTGGCAGCAGTGATATGAAGGAAAGGAGTGACGTGTCAACGATCACTGTTTTTGAACGATTTTGCGATCGTTGATCGTCGCTCCTTGGTGTCACACGTTGCGATGTCGCTACCGCCGCCGGATGTGCGTCACTAACGACGTGACCCCGACGATATATCGGTAGCGATGTCGCAGCGTGTAAATTACCCTTTAGGCTAATAAAAATAAACGCGTATTTGTCAGACACTTAGCATGAAAGAAGCCCAACGCGTTTCTCCCCTCTTCACAATGGCAGACAGGGGTTCATCAGGGGCATCCCCAGGTGAGGACCATTAGTGTAGCCAGTTTCCTAGCCTGTTCATAATAGCTGCTAATCCCCAGATACTGTAAGATCTCTATAATGACATCTGCTATAGAATATGCACTTTTTCCACTTTTTGGAACTCCATTTTTACATACCACCAGCACCATGAGTTTTTCAGCAGTACCGTTTTCCATACTGGATATGTTTCAGAGCAGACCTGAAAAGAAATTCACACAACACGCACAAAACTCATGTAAACCTACTCATGGTAGATGTATATGACTAATCTGCAATCACCGGAGCAGTAAAGCGGATGAGGGGGGTGTTTCTACGAGGTCTTTACAGTTTTTCTACCTTAATAGGCACACATCTTACACGACTGGATGTGACTGGCCACCTGGGTACTGAAGCAGTGGTGCTGCCCATATTTTGTCCACCACCACACTCTTTGTCACGTGTTCATTGGTTACCTGGGCCATTATTGAGTAGAGCGCTCATGGCAGAGAAAGCTTACCGCCCTTTATAGACAGACCTTCTCAGTCAGCTAGCTCCCTGTGTCTCACACTCCGTTCCTTGCTGAATCGATTGTTCCTGTAAGGATTTAAGAACACAAGGCGTGACAGATGTCATGGATGACGTGACAGGTGCCACCGAAGTATGGTACTTTTCTGCATTGGTAAAGGACTCTCAACTCTAGGCCCGTTCACTGCTTCTTTGTTGTCTGCACCTGTGCGAGCATCTCCTCCGGCTCCATCAGTCACCGGCTCCTTTGATCACAGGAGAGCCTCCACCTGGGCTCACACTCACTCTACGGTCTTTATAGGTTTATCACATCACACTAGAAAAGATCTGCTGAGAATATTCACATTTGACTATCTTACTCCCTCCGCTCTGCAAACCACAGTGATCACAAATCTTCATCTCGTTCTCCTATTTCAATGGGAGAGGAGCGAGTGGTTCGATTTTTATTACTTCATGTTGCGTAACCTCAGCATATCCAGTGTAGAATCAACCAGCATCTTGGTATCCGGATCCATCTACGAAAAAACTCAAAATCTGCATTAACAATGGGCTCATCTGAGACATGTTCAAAACCTGACAATTCTTGTTGAATCAGAGCAATCATGAGATATATGTATGTCTGCTGTATCTCCCATTACAGATAAAAATATAAAGAAAACTTAATAGAAAAACTCAATTGATGAACAAATTAAAACCTTAAATAATATGTGTGATTTTCCACATCATCTCACCCCCCTTTTTGAATCTATTATCCAAAACAGAATTAGATTCAAAAAGTGTGTGGCCCCAGAGCTCTACATTTAGGCATAAAAGTCACAATATGTAGATTGTACCTAACCGGGAACACCATAAATATTGTTTTTATCTGTCACTTAATAATGGAAAATCCTTTCAATGGCTTTTTAACCTTTGCTTGGACCACAGAAATCTGCATTGCAATCATTCTCTATATAAAAAGAAAGAGACAATTCAATATATTAAATATCAAACACAGAATTCCATAAATCCTCCACATACCTTAAAACAAATTATTGTAATTATTAATAAATTATATTATTAATAAAGATTACTTTCATTATTATTATTACTACTACTATTATTATCCCCATCATTATCATCAATAATAATAACAACAATGTAACACAACCTCTGGATATAGAGGCGTTCATATTTGCAAAATTGAGGACATTATCAACATCTCTGTGATACTTGAAGGGATACTTGAAGGGATAAAAGAATCTAGAACAAAAAAAAATGGCCATGTGGGAACAGATATGAAATAAAAATTAATTTTCCAAACAAAATCACCATAATATGCTGCTCTGCAATAGAAAATGCTTCAGTATCTACCAGTAAATCTAAACATGTCCACAATTTAATTTATTCATTTGGGATTAAATTAGTAAAATAAACTATTTGCAATTACGTTTTCCACTGTAATTTACAATGAATTAAATGTGGAAACCTTTTTTTTTTCTTTTTCCTCTTCCCTCTTTTGGCCTTTTTATGACAAAACAATAGATAGGACTAACCCCTTGTAACGTGAAACTCTAGTGGAAAACCTGTATTTTGACCCTCCCCCTGAAGCCACAAAAACAGGTTTTTGTTTTTTTTTTCTGCAGTACAACTCAACAAGCCAAAACCTCTCTTCCTTTGGATATATTTATCTATTTATTTTTAAAACATGCAACTCTCAGGATCAATCTATCAGATCCATAACTGGAATATTTATTATTTACTTATTTATCATGACCTCTACTGCAAAGGTACGTTATTTATGAATTTTTCTCTTAATGCTTTCTTAACCTATCATTTTCCCCACCACAGCACATGATTTCCTTTTCTTTTCCTAAGGAAGCATGTGGGAGGGGAGGGTGAACTGATTTTTTTTTCTTTTGCTCAACTATTTCCCCCCTATATTCTATAGTCTGTGTTTTATACACATACACACACACACAAACACACACACAAACACACACACACACACACACACACACACACACACACACACAAATACATATTCACATATTCACAGTCCTGGTCCAACTACAGTTAAAATCACTCATTTTTCTGTCCAAGTATGTAGTAGTCCATCCAATCCATTGTTCAGACATTAAAACAACCTATGTTCTTCTGGTTACTTTACACATGCTCTATCTTAAAATGGCTGCCACCAAGAATAGCACATGGTTTATCTCACACCTCCCCCCACTAACTTTTTTTCTTTGTCTCAAACATGCCTCGCCACCATGTACTTCATCCACCATTTTAAAATCTGTCCTAAAATTGCTGCCACTAGGAATAGCACATGGTTTATCACAGTATTGCGGCCTAGAGTCCCCACATCTCAACAAAGTCCACTTTCATCCGGATTTCTTCCGACCACAACTAGACACAACTTCATCAATTTCTCCATCTTTTTCTCAAGATAAACAACACCAAACAAGCAATCTTTCTCTATGCAGACCAGATAAACCCACGGACAAACAAAAAGACAGGGGAGATGACTCACAACTGAAACACTAAAGAAAACTTGCAGTTTGCAGCACACACTTCCAAATCCATCCTTATTTTGCCACGTGGTCCCTGTCTGATTTCTGCATTCAATAACTTAAGTGTCTTACTAATCCCTGCAACAACACATATCAACAACTTTGAGAGCCTGTGGAAAACACGTGCCTAACCTGACCAATTAAAATATGCGCTATATCTCTAGGCATCTTGCCGAGTCATTCCCTCTAGACCTCAAGCGTCAAAACTCAATTTACTAGACCCTGTATCGAGTCATTCACTCTAGACCACGTGCCAACAACTTAATGTACTTGGCCGAGTCACTCACTCTAGGCCTTGTACCAAACCTTATTAACCACTTAATTCTCCACTAGAACCACAAACTGTACAGGCAACAACCACATACCATACCACATTAAGCATCCTCCACATTTCCAAACACTGCTCAAACACTCACTTGCTATCCTAACTACCAGTCAATCTCCCCTCAAGACAAACACACAACAGACAGCAGGCAACTGAATATGTGACGGTTCTTCCGAGATTAATATGGCCAATTGCCGTGAGACCCGTCTGGCCGTCAACAGATACCCCAAAAAACTGGACACGGTCAGGCAGTCAGTGCCACCCCCCCCCCCCCCCCCGAGACTACAGATTATGAAAAAATCAGCAAACTTACCATGCTCTCGTTAGGAGGTGATCAAATCCCTGGGGTGTCCAGCACGTCATGCCATTCCAATTGCTGGTTCATCAGGATTTCAGGTGTCTCCGTCTATTGGCCCCATGTTGGGCGCCATTAATGTTAGGGTGAACTCTTAACCAGAGATCACTTTTTGCCTACTGCCTGGCTTAATTGGTGTGGACCAAGGGAATGCGTAAAGAAATCACACCAGACACAGTCAGATGTGAAATCTCTTCTTGATCACGGTAAAGATGGCATCGAACAGAGCGAGTACACAGCATGTGTCCTCTTGATATAGGCTAGGGGCGTACACAAGATCAGATATGCCCATTTAGTGGGACAGTTCACGGGCCAGCCTATGGCTGTGTTGCTGTTGATGGGCAGGTCTGACTTCAGTGGATGAATCCATGGTGATGGTGATGGGAGCGACGTCATCTGGTGGATCCATGCTGATGGTAGGGTCTGTGATGTCATCGAGGGCCATCTTGAGTTCCTCTGAAGACTGACTGGCTTATGTATAGAGAATTCATTTAATTGAACACACTTCTCACAGTGCTCTATGTCCAGAGGTTAATTAAGTGTTTCATCTTATGGCTTTCCTCAACAATACCTCATGAAGACCTTCCTACAAGTCATTGGGTATGGTGGCTGCCTGGAGTGGTCTCCACGCTCACCTGACCTGACCCCATTGGACTTCTTTCTGTGAGGTCACATCAAACAGCAGCTGTATGAGACCCCTCAACCAACATTGCAGGATTTACGATGACGTATCACAGATGCTTGTGCAAACGTGTCACCTACCATATTGCACAACGTGCAGCAAGATACAGTATGCTATCCAGAGTCCAGATGTGCATTGCAGCTGATGGTGGCCACTTTGAGCATCAAAGTTAAATGAGCACCATATAAAAGACCAGGATTCAATGTTTTGGGGGGGTCATGGGTTTCATATCATAGCATTTCTGTATGCAATGTGTCGATTCGTATTGAATTGATGATGCCCTACAATTTTTTAATTCACTTTTTTTCTCTACCTCGTTCCATTTTCGAGATGAAAATGCTAACTCCGTTGTGTTCAATCAGGTGGCACTATAGGTGGTTTCATTGCGTAGCGCATGGCTACTTTACTATACCTAGACGCCACGTCTATGCCTATAGCATCCACCTTTCTCAAGTTAATGGACAGGATATGGGTGGACACACTGTATATCATCAGACTTTTTATCTGCCAATGAGCTTAAATATTTTCAATGCTATCACAATTGTGCTATTACTTTTACATATTTACCATCGGTGATGTCTTTACTATTAAATATTTAGTAACCTCAAAAATATGGCTCATCACTGTCCCAAGACCAGAAGATACTTTGCTGTTGAGCTGGATTTATATCAGCCGATTCACAGCGTTAAACAACCATGGTCGTTTACTATTATCCTATGAAGATTGACCGATCATTGTTATGATGCGCACAGAACAATCAGTAATGGATCATTCAGTGCGCATAGAATATCATTATTGTCGGCAGCACATTTCCTGTTTACACAGGTCATGTACTGCCAAGTATGATGATCTTGTAAGCAAGCCATTTCAACCAGTGAATGTGTCATTGTTCATTTGTTGAGTGATTGCCAGCTTGTTTGCTTTGCACGATAATCAGGAAAATATTTTACACGCCCGCATCAGGGCTATGGGGCACTTGTTACCGGGCCGCGGATCTGTTTCTGGGATGCTGCGGTCGCAAGGCCCAGTTCCGTAACCCCGGCCATGTCATTTAGTAGAAAGGGGATATTTACAGGGGATGATAGTTTGTGACGCCACCTGTGGTACTCAGCCAAAGATAGCTGACGCTGCGATGGGGGCTCTGGGGCAGATGGTAATGTAGCTTGGTTGGTATAGCTCTCCACAGGTAAAGTTGGGCCCCAGGGCTGATGGGGGTAGTAGTAGGTGATGGCAGGGGTGCCGGGCCGGAGGCGCAGGCGAATAACAGAGCAACTTTCTACAACCTGACTCTGTTCATAATTCCAGTATAATAAGGCTAAATACCCAAAGATTACAAATATATAAATATTTTATTGACAATGCGTTTGTGGTTGCGAAACACGCGTTGAGGTGCAGGGCAGTGTGCTTGGCCAGGCTCTTCTTTGGTGGGTCAACCATTTCCATCCTTTTATGGGATAATTCTCCTCCACATGGTTGTCATATGGTAATTGATATCCAACTGATATAGGTGTGGATTCCTCCGCTGTACCAGCGGTGTGCATTGTATCATATGTACAAGGACAAGGTGTTATACCTTCCATGCTCATAATTGTATGTTGCAGCCAGCATTTGCATCATGTTTATAGAGGCAAGATGTTATACGTTCTTATGCTCATAATTGTGTGTCATAATTAACATTTGCATATATGGAACACTGTATGGTTATTATGTACTATCATGTATAACCCTAGCCTTGTGTAATATGTTGTAATTATACCTACCACACCTTTACCGTTCCAGTCTGTGTACTGGTTATATTGATATTAATATATCTTTTTGATACCACTGGTGAGAAGCCTCTATTGATCAATACGGTGCCTTTATTGTATACACACATATACTTTTTTATATATATATATATATATATATATATATATATATATATGTATATATATAAAAAAACAAAACTTTTTTTGGCATCATTATGATCATTATTTTGCTTCTCAAGAATTCTCCCTCAAACTAATTAATTGTACCCTGGTTTCCAACATAATCCTTGCATGCACAACTGCCTTGATTGTGCTTTTGTGTGTTGATTTTAACTTTCACCACTTCCCTGTCTGTGTGATCCTGTCCACATTGTTAATAAAATGTTTATATATTTGTAATCTTTGGGTATTTAGCCTTTATTATACTGGAATTAAGAACCGAGTCAGGTTGTAGAAATTAGCTCATTGTCTGGTGACTTTGGTCAATACTAAATGCATATATAATATGGACCAAGGTATTCTTTTGTGTTTAGAATAACAGAGCAACACAGGGATGCAGTCTCAAGGTTTTTACTCACTGTAGCAGGTTCCAAGGTAACACAACTAGTCAGTGACTGCCTTTGGAGTGCTGGGTTCCACTATGATGGGCTCCAGTCGATCCCGGGTAGTTCGGAGGTCAAGACCGGTGCACCCTTGTTATGTTCCTTCCCTGGTTATCTTTCTGCGCTGATTTCTCACCCGCCTGTCCTGCGCCTACACACACAGTGCCCTGAGCCAGTGTCCGCAGACCCTGTCGGGTGGCTTGAAGCTCTATCCCTTGGCCCTATGTGGTCACCTTCCAGTGGATTTGTGTGCAAAGTTGGCTTTGGTACTAGATGTATCCTTAGCCTCTGATTTTACTAGATGAGCACGTTGGTTCTTCTCCTCTAGTCTAGGGACCGGATCCCCCTCTGCGGCCAAGTCCCTCCACTCCAATATGTTGTATGTGGAACGAGGCCATGGGATTATGGCTCTAGGACCCCTTCTCTCTTGTGCCCGGGCCGAGCTGCACCAGCTCCAGACCACAGGCATTCACTAGCCAACTCTAATTGTTTGGGAAAAAAACATATATCAGAGAAGAAAACCAATTTTCTTAATACACCTAATCCAGAACATACACTGAATCAGATCAACCAAAAAAAGTCCCAGAAAAACACAACAAGCAATTGTAATAGAAATTACATCTTTATTGATTGCAACAAATACCATTTAAAAACAAATACACATCAGACATATTTAACCCCTTAAGGACGAAGCCAGTTTTGTACTTAATGCCCAGGCCATTTTTTGCAATTCTGACCAGTGTCCCTTTATGAAGTTATCACTCTTGAACGCTTCAACGGATCCTGGTGATTCTGACACTGTTTTTTCGTGACACATTGTACTTCATGATAGTTATAAATTTAGAACGATATTTTTTGCTTTTATTTGTGAAAAAATCAGAAATTTGATGAAAATTTTGAACATTTTGCAATTTTCAAACTTTTAATTTTTATGCCCTTAACCCAGAGAGTTATGTCACACAAAATAGTTAATAAATAACATTTCCCACATGTCTACTTTAGATTAGCGCAATTTCTGAAACAAAATTTTTTGGAGTTAGGAAGTTAGAAGGGTTCAAAGTTCATCAGCAATTTCCCATTTTCTCAACAGAATTCACAAAACCATTTTTTAGGGACCACATCACATTTGAAGTGACTTTGAGAGGCCGAAGTGACAGAAAATACCCAAAAGTGACATCATTCTAAAAACTGCATCCCTCAAAGTACTCAAAACCACATTCAAGAAGTTTATTAACCCTTCATTTGCCTCACTAGAACAAAAGCAATGTGGAATGAAAAAAAAAAATATATATATATATATATATATATTTTACCTAAAAATGTTGCTCTTGCGCCCATTTATACACTTTTTGAAGAAGTAACACAACAAAATGGAACTCAAAATTTGTTACCCAATTTCTTGTGAGCGCACTGACATGTGGTCAGAAACCTCTGTTTGGACAAATGGGAGGGCTCAGAGCAGAAGGAGCAATATTTGAATTTTGGAAAGCAAATTTGGCTGAAAAAGATTGCGGGCACCATGTTGAATTTGTAGGGTCCCTGAGGTACCTAAACAGTAAAAACCTCACACAAGTGACGGCATTTTGGAAACTAGACCCCTCAAGGAATTTATCTAGATGTTTGGTGAGAACTTTGAACCCCCAGGGGCTTCACAGAATTTTATAACGTTGAGGTGTGAAAATAAAAAAAATACATTTCTACCCCAAAATTGTTACTTCAACCAAGTAGCTTTTTTTTTTACAAGGGTATCAGGAAAATGTGCAATTTCTCCTGAGTATGCCAGTACCTCATATGTGCTGGAAATCAAATTTTTGGGTGTACGGCAGAGCTCAGATGGGAAGGAGCGCCATTAGACTGCAAAATTGGCTGGAATCATTAGTGGGCGCCATGTCGCATTTGGAGAGCTCCTGAAGTGCCTAAACAGCTGACCTCCCCCACAAGTGACCCCATTCTGGAAAATAGACTTCTCAAGGATTTTATCCAGTGGTATAGTGAGCATTTTAAACCCACAGGTACTTCACAGATTTTGATAACCTTAGGTCGTCATATCGAAAATTTTCATTTTTTTCACAAAAATCTTGCTTTAGCATCAAATTTATCACTTTTTCAAGAGGAAACACCAAAAAGTGTCTCACACAGTTTGTTATCCAATTTCTTATGAGTGCAGGAATACCCCACATGTGGACAAAAACCTCTGTTTGGACAAACAGGAAGGCTTGGAATGGATGGAGCACCATTTGAATTTTGGTAAAGCTGAAACAGATTGCGACCACTATGTTGCATTTTTAAGGCCCCTAGGGTACCTATACAGCAGAAACCATCCACAAGTGACCCCAATTTGGAAACTAGACCCTTCAAGGGTTTTATTCAGCGGTATAATGAGCATTTTGAACCCCCGGGGCATCACAAAAATGTTGCTCTAGCAGCACATTTTTCACTTTTAGGCTATGTGCCCACGATCCGGCGACACTGAGTCTGTGGAAATGTGAGTGATGTCCAGTGATGTTGCAACACCATATGTCAGTTTATGCTGTGGAGAAAATAAGCACCGTGAGCAGATTTCTAAAAATCCTCCCACTGCGCTTGTACTGTACAATGCAGCGTTATGGATGCAACGAAAACTCAGCGTCCAAAATGATTGAAACCCTAATCATGGGCATGCAGCCTAAAAAGCTAGGATGGATGGATGGACAGACAGATGTCAAGCACATATATAATGTCCCACTCCCCTACATATTCTAAGCTGGCACCCTTTAGTGACTTTCATGTGGCACTAAAGGGTGCCTAGACTTGTATTTAGCCAAAAAATAAATAATTAAAAAAAATAAAAACGTGGGGTCCCCCCATTTTTGATAGCCAGCTCGGGTAAAGAAGATGGCTGCAGCCTGCAAACCACAGCTGGCAGCTTCACCTTGGTTGCTGATCCAATTTGGAGGGTCCCCAGGCTCTTTTTTATAATTAGTTATAAATAAATAATAAAAAAACCCATAGGGTCCCCCCAAATTGGATCACCAGCTAAGGTAAAGCGGACAGCTGTGGTCTGGTATTCTTAGAGTGGGAAGGTCCATAGTTATTGGCCCTTCCCAGTCTAAAAATGGCAGGCCGCAGCTGCCCCAGAAGCGGCGCATCCATTAGATGCGCCAATCCTGATGCTTTTCCCCAGCTCATCCTGTTGCCCTGGTGCGGTGGCAAACGGGGTAATAAATGGGGTTGATACCAGATGTGTAATGTCATCTGGCATCAAGCCCTGGTGTTTGTGATGTCACGGCATCTATCAGATACCCGACATCAAAATCCAGTCAATAATAAAAAAAAGACAACAAAAAAAAAATTATTTGAAAAAAACACTCCCCAACACATTCCCTCTTTCACGAATTTATTGAAAGAAAAAAAAAAAAGAAAAAATCTGGTCCGCCGTAATCCATTTTGGAGGTCCCACAACGATTCTGTGTTCCAGGATATGGGGATACACTCAGGGAACGTATCCACCATTTTCTGGAAGTGCAGGCACTCCATTTGAGGAGTGTAAGTGCAGTGATACTACCCTCACGGTCCCCAGCACGCTCCCCGGGTCCACAGCACAGCAGTGTGAACCTGTAGCAAGCTGTGTCCCTGCGTAAAGAGAGCCGGCTGACAGCCGCTGTGCGCATGTGGCCAGCATTTCCCTGAAGACAAGGAGAAGGAGGGGCGCGGGGGACCGAAGCTGCAGGAGGTAACGAGGGAGAACAAGGGAGAATGGCGGAGACCGGGGGAGACCGGGGTGACAGCCTGACAGGTGGTGACCTGGGAGGACCTTTCTGTGCCATCTGACATGTCAGATGGCACAGAAATCAAAAAAGAAGGATCAATGCGGCAGGACACGACACGTGCGGCGGCGGCCATTTCAGATCGGGGGATGGGGACCGGAGGGGTGAGGAGATTTTGGCCACACCGGGGACCGGGGGAGGACTTTCATCTCCAATCTGACATGTTTGATCATGCCAGATGGGAGAAGAATCTTTTTTTTACCGGCGCGACAATACCTTTCACGTCATCGCTGTTACACGGTTTGTAACGACAATCACGTGAATGGGGAAAAAACTACGCTGATCGTGATCTCCAGGGTCTCAGCTACCCCCAGTAGCTGAAATCCCGGAGATTTTCTGACTCTGGGGGGCGCTCTACCTTTTTTTCCGACCGCCGTAAAAAAGCGGCAAATCGGAAGAAGTACCCTTAATTACCGCTGGTAAAAGGCGTATCGGCGGTCGTTAAGGAGTTAAAGCCATAAAAACGCATGGCAAGAGAACAAGTCACACTCATGACCCCATATATATATATATATATATATATATATATATATATATATATATATACATATATATATAAATATATACATATATAAAAAAAATCCTAAATACACCCTGTAGATCATATATCCTTTCGACCGTATATGAATAACCTTTTTATTATATAAATTAATCCTACGAACAATTATTTGTTATTAAATAAAGCTATTAAATCCCCATTGTTCATTAAGACCATGTGGTGAAATTGTCCGCAAAACAGTAATCCATCGGCATTCTTTTTGTAATAGTCGATCTTTATGTCACCTCCTCTCCTCCCCAAGTGGACACGATCAATTCCTTGGATTCTCAAACCTTTCCAGGAGCCAGGATGTTTATTTCGGAAATGCCTTGCCTATGGTTTTAATTTTCTTATTGAATCGTGATCCTCAGGTTTGATGTGTTACACAGCCTTGATGTCCCAAATGTGTTCTTGAGTCCGGACCCTCATTTCCCTCGTGGTCATACCTACATAGGACAATTCACAAGGGCACATCGCAACATAGATCACCGCTTCCGTCTTGCAATTAATGTGGTGAACGATCTCATACTCCCAATCTCTTGAGGAATTCCAAAATGTCTTTGTTTTCAAAACGAACAGGCAAATGGAGCATCTGTCACATGTCAATGATCCCCACTTCGGACCTGTTGATTGAAAGAGATACTTAGGGGCACTTTGCACACTACGACATCGCAAGCCGATGCTGCGATGCCGAGCGCGATAGTCCCCGCCCCCGTCGCAACTGCGATATCCTTGTGATAGCTGCCGTAGCGAACATTATCGCTACGGCAGCTTCACATGGACTCACCCGTCCTGCGACCGTCGCTCTGGCCGATTATTAAGGGGGCGGGTCGTATGGCGTCACTGTGATGTCACACGGCAGGCGGCCAATAGGAGCGGAGGGGCGGAGATGAGCGGGATGTAAACATCCCACCCCCTTCCTTCCTTCCGCATATCCTACGGAAGCCGCAGTGACGCCGGTAGGAGATGTTCCTCGCTCCTGCGGCTTCACACACAGCGATGTGTGCAGCCGCAGGAGCGAGGAACAACATCGGACCGTCGCGTCAGCGTAATCATGGATTACGCCGACGCTGCACTGATGATACGATTACGATGCTTTTGCGCTCGTTAATCGTATCATCGAGCCTTTACACACTACGATGTCGCATGCGATGCCGGAAGTGCGTCATTTTCAATTTGACCCCACCGACATCGCACCTGCGATGTCGTAGTGTGCAAAGCCCGCCTTAGATTTCGGTGGTACATAATGACTTTTCACTATGTATTCTCTTATTGTTTTATTCCGTCTGTCTGTAATAGTAAGAGTGTCCGAAATATGTTTTTTTATATCTGGATCTTGCTTTAAAATGGGCCAGTACTGAAAAACTTTAATCATATCATTCCATCTACCATAATAATTCGTAATTAAATGGACAGGTTCTTTATCCACAGATTTATTTTTAGGAATCAAAAGATCTTTTCTGTGACAACTCTTAGCCCGAATGTAGCCCTTCTGGATATAATCATGCCTATATCCCCTCTGTACAAACCTCCTTGGAAGGACTTCAGATTCTCTTTCAAAATCCTCATTCTGATCACATACTGTATTGTTGTGAATGTTAGTTACCGGTATGTCTTGGCTGCTGGGAGGCTCCCTCTGGTGGCCAGGAATGGTTTGGACTTGGACCAGGTGTGTTGTGCAGTGGGTGTTTCCTTTGCTAACTCTCTGCCTATTTAAATCCTGGTCTGATTGCAGGCTGTTGCCGGATGTCAGTTGTTCTTTGTATCTCCAGCCTGCTTAATCCTGCTCTACACCACATCTTCCCCAGATAAGTGCTTGCTCTTTATTTATTGTCTGGTTCTTTTGTTTATCTGGGTTTGTCATTTGCTGTGGTTGGTTTCAGTTTATTTGCTTGCAGGGATTTTCCCCCTTAGTGTATTGTTGAGGAACTCCCTGCAGTTCTGTGTGGAGTATAGCTCCTTTGGGTCCATGTGTTTGTGGCTGCTCTTGTCACCTTTTGCCAATGATTTGTGGTGGTCTTCCATGGTTCCGGATCATAACAGTACATCCGGCCAACAAATTTAAAGGGTACTCTTAAGAAGGAAAAAAAAAAAAAAAAAAGCTGCTGAGAAAACATTTTTTTTTTTGTATTTTTCCTCTTTTTCTTTGGGTTCTGTGGAAGATTTCTTTTTCTAGCATGGATGAATTGGGTGAGCGTGTTGCTCATCTTGATGCTAAGGATCGTCGTATAGAGTCTTATCTTGCACAGACTCCCCTTGCAGAGCCTAAGATTCCTGTTCCTGATTTTTTTTCGGGAGATAGGTCAAGATTTTTGAGCTTCAAAAATAATTGTAAATTATTTTTTGACCTGCGCCCTAAGTCCTCAGGGAATCCCATATAGCAGGTTAAGATTGTCATCTCCTTGCTGTGTGGTGACCCTCAGGACTGGGCCTTCTCTTTAGCGTCTGATGATCCGATTCTCAGTGATGTGGACTCCTTTTTGCAGGCCTTGGGTTTATTATATGACGAACCCAATATTGTGCACCAAGCAGAAAAGGTCTTGTTGTCCTTAACTCAGGGTTTGGATTCTGCAGAAATGTTTTGTCAGAAATTTCGAAAGTGGGCGGTCCTTACCAAATGGAATGATGATGCGCTTGCAGTATTGCTGATGCTGTGAAGGATGTAATGGTAGGATTTCCCGTCCTTTCTGGTCTTGATGCCTCTATGACCTTGGCCATTCAGATTGATAGGCGTTTACGTGAGCGCAGGACGATACCTGCTGGTTTTGTGCCTGTGGAACAGCCTTTGGAGCCTATGGAGTGTGATAGGGTCCTTTCTAATGCTAGTCGGCAGGGGTTCAAATGGAAGAATAGACTGTGCTTCTATTGTGGAGACGCTTCTCATAACATCTCTGTCTGCACTAAACGTGAAAGGAGATTGGCTACTTCTGTTACTGTGGGTTCTTTGCAACCAAAGTTTATTTTGTCTGTCACATTGATTTGCTCATTGTCTTCCTTTTCTGCATTTGCCTTTGTGGACTCAGGGGCAGCGCTCAATTCGATGGATTTTGGGTTTGCTAGGGACTGTGGTTTTCCCATGGTTCCTTTGCAAACTCCTATTCCTTTAAGGGGCATTGATGCTACCCCTTTGGCAGAACATAAACCCCAATTTTGGACCCAGGTGCCTATGAGAGTTGCACCAGCGCATCAGGAAACTTGTACATTTTTAGTATTGCATAATCTACAGGATACCTTGGTACTGGGATTTCCGTGGTTGCAGACCCATAATCCGGTTCTTGACTAGAGATCCTTGTCGGTAGCTAGTTGGGGTTGTCAAGGTGTGCATCAGGACCTTTCCGTGTCATCCACGTCTGCTCAGGCAGTTAATGCCTTCCTGTCTGATTTCCGTGATGTATTTAATGACCAGGAATCTGATTCTCTGCCCCCACACCGGGACTGTGACTGTGCCATTGAGTTGGTGCCCGGTTGTAAATTTCCCAAGGGGCGGATTTTCAACTTGTCTGTGCCCGAACATGATGCCATGCGGTCATACATCAGGGAATCATTGGAGAAGGGGCACACTCGGCCCTCATCTTCTCCTTTGGTTGCCGGCTTCTTCTTTGTTGCTAAGAAAGATGGTTCGTTGAGACCTTGTATTAATTATCGTCTTCTTAATAAAATTACGGTCAAATATCAGTACCCTTTGCCTCTGATGTCTGATCTGTTCTCTAGAGTGAAGAGTGCCAAATGGTTTACGAAACTGGATCTCAAGGTTGCGTATAATCTCATCCGTATTAAGGAGGGTGATGAATGGAAGACGGCTTTTAATACTCCTGAGGGGCATTTGGAGTACCTAGTGATGCCTTTTGGGCTCACTAATGCACCCTCCGTCTTCCAGGCCTTCATGAATGATATTTTTCGGGACCTTATTGGTAAACTTTTGATTCTGTATTTGGATGACATCTTGATTTTTTTCTGATGATTGGGACTCTCACGTTGGGCAAGTATGGGATGTTTTTCAGATACTTAAGGATAATGCACTGTACGTTAAGGGGTCAAAGTGCCTCTTTGGGGTGCAAAGGATTTCTTTTATGGGCTTCATCCTGTCTCTCTCCGCTATCGAAATGGACCCGGTTAAGGTTCAGGCTATTTACGACTGGGTGCAACCGACTTCTCTAAAATCCCTGCAGCGGTTTTTGGGGTTTGCTAATTTTTACCGTAAATTTATAGCCAATTTTTCTGCCATTGTCAAACCTCTGATGGATTTGACAAAGAAGGGAGCTGATGCTGAGCATTGGACCCCTGAGGCTATTGTGGCCTTCCAGGAGCTTAAAAGGCGATTCACTTCTGCCCCAGTTCTGCAGCAGCCTGATGTGTCTCGCCCATTTCAAGTTGAGATCGATGCCTTGGAGATCGGAGCAGGTGCTGTTCTGTCTCAACGAGACGCTACTTCGGGTAAACTTAAGCCCTGTGCCTTTTTCTCTCGGACGTTTGCTCCTTCTGAACGGAATTATGATGTGGGGAACCGAGAATTATTGGCTATGAAGTGGGCATTTGAAGAGTGGAGGCATTGGTTGGAGGGGGCTAGGCATCAAGTTGTGGTGCTTACGGACCACAAGAATCTCATCTATCTGGAATCAGCCAAGAGGTTGAATCCTCGGCAGGCCAGGTGGGCTTTGTTTTTTACCCAGTTTAATTTTGCGGTCTCTTTTTTTCCGGGCACCAAGAATGTTAAGGCCGATGCCCTTTCCAGGAGTTTCTGCGCTGACTCTTTGGAGGTTGTCGAACCGTCTACTATCCTGAATGATGGTGTAGTTTTCTCGGCTATTTCGCCTGATCTGCGGTTGGCACTGGCGGAATTTCAGGGGGATAAACCTGAGAGATGTCCTACAGGGAAACTGTTTGTCCCGGACCAATGGAGAGACCGAGTTGTCTCTGAGGTTCATTGCTCTGTTTTGGCGGGTCATCCTGGCATTTTTGGTACTCGAGATCTTGTGAGACGCTCTTTTTGGTGGCATCCCTGTCCCGAGATGTCCGTCGTTTTGTGCAGTCGTGTGGAGTTTGTTCTAGGTCCAAGCCCTGTTGTTCACGTTCTAGTGAGCTATTATTGCCTTTGCCTGTACCTAAGAAACCTTGGACGCACATCTCTATGGATTTTATTTCAGAGCTTCCCGTCTCTCAGAAAATGACTGTGATTTGGGTGATCTGTGACAGATTCTCCAAGATGGTCCACTTGGTTCCCCTATCTAAGTTGCCGTCTTCATCAGAGTTGGTGCCTTTGTTTTTCCAACATGTTGTTCGTTTGCATGGTATTCCCGAAAACATTGTTTCTGACAGAGGGGTGCAGTTTGTATCCAGGTTTTGGAGGATTTTTTGCTCCAAATTGGGTGTTCAGCTGTCTTTCTCCTCGGCGTTTCATCCTCAGACCAACGGTCAGAGTGAAAGGGCTAACCAGACCCTGGAGACCTATTTACGGTGTTTTGTTTCTGCGGATCAGGATGACTGAGTTTCGTTTTTGCCTTTGGCTGAATTTGCCCTTAACAATAGAGCTAGCTCTACCACGTTGGTGTCCCCCTTTTTCTGCAATTTTGGGTATCACCCTAGGTTCCTCTCAGGGCAGCTTGAGGCATCTGACTGTCCGGGGGTGGATTCGGTGGTCAACAGAATGCAGCAGATTTGGGGGCAGGTAGTGGATAAATTGTTTCAGTCCCAAGAAACTGCCCAAAAGTTTGCCAACCGGCGTTGGATTCTTGGTCCCCGGTTTAAAGTAGGGGACTTGGTGTGGTTGTCCTCTAAACATATTCCTATGAGAGTTCCGTCTCCTAAATTTAAGCCCAGATTTATTGGACCTTGTAAGATTTCTGAGATTATTAACCCTGTATCTTTCCGTTTGACTCTGCCTGCGTCATTTAAGATTCACAATGTCTTCCATAAGTCCTTGTTGAAGAAACATGTGGAGCCAGCAGTTCCTGCAGCAGCGCCTCCTGGCCCTGTTTTGGTACAAGGGGATCTGGAGTATGTGGTTGAAAAAATTCTGGATTCCCGTCGCAGTAGGCGTCAGCTTCAGTACCTTGTGAAATGGAAGGGTTATGGGCAGGAGAATAACTCTTGGGTTGTGGCTTCTGACATTCATGCGGACAGGTTGGTTCGCGCCTTCCATCATGCTCATCCCAAGCGACCCGGTGGTGTGGGTGAGGGTTCGTTGACCCCTCCTCAAGGGGGGGGGGTACTGTTGTGAATGTTAGTTATGTTTTGACTGCTGGGAGGCTCCCTCTGGTGGCCAGGAATGGTTTGGACTTGGAACAGGTGTGTTGTGCAGTGGGTGTTTCCTATGCTAACTCTCTGCTTATTTAAATCCTGGTCTGATTGCAGGCTGTTGCCGGATGTCAGTTGTTCTTTGTATCTCCAGCCTGCTTAATCCTGTTTTACACCACATCTTCCCCAGATAAGTGCTTGCTCTTTATTTATTGTCTGGTTCTTTTGTTTATCTGGGTTTGTCATTTGCTGTGGTTGGTTTCAGTTTATTTGCTTGCAGGGATTTTCCCCCTTAGTGGATTGTTGAGGAACTCCCTGCAGTCCTGTGTGGAGTATAGCTCCTTTGGGTCCATGTGTTTGTGGCTGCTCTTGTCACCTTTTGCCAATGATTTGTGGTGGTCTTCCATGGTTCCGGATCATAACACTGGATACGACGTTCCCTCATAAACTGTCCAGTTGGTATTGCTCGTATAACATGCGCTGGATGTGCCAATGTTACATGCAAATAAGCATTAACACTAGTACTCTTCCGAAAAACTGTTGTATGTACTGATCCATCCGGATCAACGATTATTTTCAAATTCAAAAAATCAGTCTCCAATTGGTCAATCCTATAAGACAACTGCAAATTAAGGTCATTAGTGTTCAGTGTTACCAATAATTCATCCAATGCTGTTCTTGTACTTTGCCAAACAAACAAAATGTCATCGATGAACCTCATCCATGACACAATTACTCCTCCCATAGATGGCTCATTAGATGGAATACAATTTCTCTCCCATAGTCCTAAAAATAGGTTTGCATAAGATGGTGTGAAAGCCGCACACATCTCCACACCTCTTTGATGTAAATAGAATTGATTTTTGAAGAGAAAGTAGTTATGGGTAAGTGTGAACCTCATCAATTCCATCAGCATTTCCAAGAATTCACTGCTATCACCACATAGAGAGATAATGCCTGGCTGCATATAGGCCATCCTCATGGTTAATTGGCTTGTCTTTACATGTCAGTTAACCATGAGGACGGCCTATATGCAATACAGACCAAAGGTTTGGACACACCTTCTCATTCAAAGAGTTTTCTTGATTTTCATGACTCTGAAAATTGTAGATTCACATTGAAGGCATCAAAACTATGAATTAACACATCTGGAATGAAATACTTAACAAAACAATGAGAAACAACTGAAAATATGTCTTATATTCTAGGTTCTTCAAAGTAGCCACCTTTTGCTTTGATTACTGCTTTGCACACTCTTGGCATTCTCTTGATGAGCTTCAAGAGGTAGTCACCGGAAATGGTTTTCACTTCACAGGTGTGCCCTGTCAGGTTTAATAAGTGGGATTTCTTGCCTTATAAATGGGGTTGGGACCATCAGTTGTGTTATGCAGAAGTCTGGTGGATACACAGCTGCTAGTCCTACTGAATAGACTGTTAGAATTTGTATTATGGCAAGAAAAAAGCAGCTTAGTAAAGAAAAAAGAGTGGCCATCATTACTTTAAGAAATGAAGGTCAGTCAGTCTGAAAAATTGGGAAAACTTTGAAAGTGTCCTCAAGTGCAGTGGCAAAAAACAACAAACGCTACAAAGAAACTGGCTCACATGAGGACCACCCCAGGAAAGGAAGACTAAGAGTCACGTCTACTGCGGAGGATAAGTTTATCTGAGTCACCAGCCTTACAAATCACAGGTTAACAGCAGCTCAGATTAGAGACCAGGTCAATGCCACACAGAGTTCTAGCAGCAGACACATCTCTAGAACATCTGTTAAGAGGAGACTTTGTGCAGCAGGTCTTCATGGTAAAATAGCTGCTAGGAAACCACTGCTAAGGACAGGCAACAAGCAGAAGAGACTTGTTTGGGCTAAAGAACACAAGGCATGGACATTAGACCAGTGGAAATCTGTGCTTTGGTCCGATGAGTCCAAATTTGAGATCTTTGGTTCCAATCACAGGGTCTTTGTGCGACGCAGAAAAGGTGAATGGATGGACTCTACACAGGGGCGGACTGGCCCACCAGGAGGTCGGGTGAACCCCCGGTGGGCCCCTGCTATTGATGGCCAGGCCCCGCCCCCTACCCCCCCTGGGCCCCTATGGATATGTGTGAGAGGCCCTCCCAGCCGGTAATTTCACTAATCCTATCGGCGCATTGCAGCGGCAAGTAGGGAGAGCGATCCCCCTGCTGTCACTGTCAGTGGCAGCACCTGGCAAACCCGGTCAAATGCCAGGGCCCTGAGCTGCCGGGGGGGCCCACTCGCGGTGGCAGGAGTGGCGCACCGCTACTCAGGGGGGCCCGGTGGCCGCGCTGTCACCGCCCCCCTCCCACCGCCGAGGATCGCACTTTCAATTATAACGGCATCCCAGGTGCCGATACAATTGAGAACAATGATGAGAGAGTGAGCGGTGCGCTCCCTCTCTTATCATTCTCCCCGCTGTAACTGTCGGCGCTCTGACAGCTCTGCAGCAGAGCGCGGTGACGTCATCACTGCGCGCCTGCTGAGAGGTCAGAGCAAGCGACAGCAATGGACGCGCCGAGGAGACTGGATTAGCAGGGGAACGAGGAGAAGTGAGTATTAATCACTGTATGCTACATGAGGGTGCCTACTGCTATCCGTCTCTGCACTGTGCTGTATACAGCTTTGCTATAATATATAGCACAGCCTGTATATAGCACAGTGCAGAGCCAGATAGCAATAGGCAGCCTCATGTAGCATACAGTTTGTATATAGCCTATACACAAGCTGTATGCTACATGACGGTGCCTATTGCTATCTGGCTCTGCACTGTGCTATATGCAGGCTGTGCTATATACAAGCTGTATACTACATGAGGGTGCCTACTGCTATCTGGCTCTGCACTGTGCTATATACAGGCTGTGCTATATACAAGCTGTATGCTACATGAGGGTGCCTATTGCTATCTGGCTCTGCAGTGTGCTATATACAGGCTGTGCTATACACAGGCTGTATACTACATGAGGGTGCCTAATGCTACTGGCTCTGCACTGTGCTGTCTGGGTCTGCACTGTACTATATATGGCTGTGTACTACATGAGGATACCTAATGCTATTGGCTCTGCACAGTGCTATATTTGGGCTCTACACTACATGAGGGTGCTTAATTCTATCTGGCTGTGCACTGCGGTATATAGGGGCTATATACTACATTAGGGTGCCTAATGCTGTCTGTCTCTGTACTGTGGTATATAGGGGCTGTATAATACATGAGGATGCCTAATGCTATCTGGGTCTGCATTGTGCTATATGCGGGCTGTATACTACATGAAGGTGCCTAATGATTTATGGGTCTGCATTGTGCTATATGGGGGCTGCTTAATGTTATATGGGGGCTGCATAGTGCATATGGGGGCAACATAATACTATATGGAGGACAATGGGAGCTTCATAACAATATGGGGGCTGCATACTACTATACCCCCAGAGTTGTATGTCCCCTCCATCCAGGTGCTGTATACCCCCTCAGAGCTGTATGTTCCCTCCACCCAGGTGCTGTATACCACCTCAGAGTCACTGCCCTCCTCTAGAGCTGTATGCCCCCAATTGCTGTATACTCCTTCATCAGTAATATGTATTCCCCCCAGTAATGTGTATGTCCCCAGCCTCTCTTGTGATGTATATACTTCAGTGTTAGTGTGCCCTATGTGCGGCCATGTCTGTTAGACAAGCCGGGGGGTGAATGAGGCTGTTGCCGGCTTCCCAATATTCCCAATATTAGAAATATATATACAGGATAAATATATAAAAATGTGTGTGTGTGTGTGTGTGTGTGTGTGTGTGCATGTATGATGTGTATCTATGTATGTCAGTGTATATGACCGTGTATAGATTTATGTCTATTTATGTGTTTTTGTGAATTTCTCTTTAAATAAGTATGTGTACGTATGCCTGTATGTGTATGTATCTGTGCATGTCTATGTGTGGATGGGGCCCACTGAGACTCTTTCGCCCAGGGCCCACAAAAACCTGGAGCCGGCCCTGCCTGCACCGATCGCGCCAGTATTCAGATGTATGCATGTCTTTCAGGCGTGCATACATTTGTACAGTGCGGAGGCAGAGCAACGCTGCTCAGCCCCGCACCGCGAAGTACTGTCATCACCGGGGCTGCAGAGGAGCGCGCCTCAGTCCTGCACCGACATCATCATCATCACCGGGCCGCAGCTGCAGGGATGAAGAGGAGGACGCGCAGGCACAGGTAAGCGCTCCAGAGGAGTCGAAGATGTACTTTTATATGAGGGGCTGCAGGTGGGGGAGGAGCAGTGTTATTTTACAAGGGCATTAAGAAGCGGTTGGGGACTTTATGGAGCATATTATGGGTCAGTGGGGAACATAATAGGGCAGTGGGGACATAATAAGGCAGTGGGGACATAATAGGGCAGTGGGGACATAATAGGGCAGTGGGGACATAATAGGGCAGTGGGGACATTATAGGGCAGTGGGGGACATTATAGGGCAGTGGGGGACACTATAGGGCAGTGGGGGACACTATAGGGCAGTGGGGGACACTATAAGGCATTGGGGGACACTATTAGGCATTGGAGGACACTATTAGGCATTGGGGGACACTATTAGGCAGTGGGGGATATTATAGAGCAGTAGGGGACAATATAGATCAGTGGGGGACACTATAAGGCAGTGGAGGACACTATAAGGCAGTGGGGGACATTATAGTGCAGTGGGAAACATTATAGGGCAGGGGGGATATTATAGGACAGTGGGAAACATAGGACAGTGGGGAACATAATAGGACAGTGGGGACATTATAGAGCAGTGTTGGATATTATAGAACAGTGGGGGACACTATAGGGCAGTGGGGGACACTATAGGGCAGTGGGGGACACTGTAGGGCAGTGGGGGACACTATAGGGCAGTGGGGGACACTATAAGGCAGTGGGAAACATAGGGCAATGGGGAACATAATAAGACAGTGGGGACACTATAGGGCAGTGGGGGACACTATAGGGCAGTGGGGGACACTATAGGGCAGTGGGGGACACTATAGGGCAGTGGGGGACACTATAAGGCAGTGGGGGACACTATAAGGCAATGGGGGCCATTATGAAGCAAATTAGGGCATTATAGGTTAGTGAGGGACGTTATGAAAGAAATTGGGACATTATAGGGCAATGGGGGACATTATGAGGCATCAAAGATTGTCGAAGGCAGCATAGGTTAATGAGGAGGGGGGGAATTTATACAGGGATGTAGTTGGGGGAGATATTATAAAAAGTGCAAATTTTTGGGGGACATTTTGGAAAGGGGCACTTTGTGGTGCTATTTTGGAGAGGAGCAGTGTGGGGGGATATTTTGTACAGGAAGCAATTAAGAACCCCTTCTGATTCCACTTGTTTCCCTAGACATTATTAATAAAAAGGGGCCAGGATGAGAGACATAATTACTATATGGGGCCAGAATGAGGGGCATACATGATTGGTTTATGGTGGCACGTGGGGCATAATTACTGTAGGGGCAAATTAGGGGACATTATTACTGATGAAATATAAGTTAATTTTGAGGATACTGTCTCCAATGGGGTAACAAGAGTCTGACGTGGTGTAGAAATTGGGGAAATAGTGAGCAATGTGCTCTGGGAGTGATCGGCTATAGGTGACTGTTATTTTCTGCAGAGTCGCGTCATGGCAGGAAGAAGTGATGGCGGTCAGTACCGGATGAAGAGAAAAGCGAAGATGAATAAAGTCAGCTAGAAACGTCACTGGTAAGTCAGTGTATTACATGAACACACACACTATACTGTACACTGTATACAGTGCTCCTGTGTATAATGTCGCTGGTGAGCACTGTATTACCTATACACTATATACAGAGCTCATGTGCATTTTGGCACTGATGATAACATTAGTGTTATTAGCATTGTAGTTTTTATTCATGATCATTATTGTAGTATTATATATCCCTGTGTGGTAGTAATATGTCGTCTGGTCATGTTGTACTGATATTTGTCTTGTGTGTGGTATTATTTGGTCATTATGTGGTGTGGTAATAGTGTCACGGTATTTCTCCCTTGTATGTGGTTGTATTCGGTTACTATGTGGTCTGATTATGGTGTGGCGGTATTACTTTCTTGTATGTAGTTATAGTCGGTCATTATGTGGTGTGGTTATAGTGTTGCGGTATTTCTCCCTTGTATGTGGTAATATTCGGTTACTGTGTAGTCTAATTATGATGTGGTGGTATTACTCTCTGGTATGTGGTTGCTTTTGATCACTATGTGTTGGTAGTATGTTATCTGGTCATAGTGTCACGGTATTTCTCCCTTGTATGTGGTATTATTCGGTCACTTTGTGGTTTGGTCACGGTGTGGTGGTATTTCTCCCTTGTAAGTGGCTGTATTTGGTCACTGTTTGGTGGTAATATGTGGTCTGGTCACAGTGTGGTGGTATTTCTCCCTTGTATGTGGCTGTATTTGGTCACTGGTGGTAATATGTTGTCTGATCACTTTGTAGCGGTATTTATCCCTTGTATGGGTTGTATTCGGTCACTATGTGGTGGTAATATGTTGTCTGGTGGCGGTATTTCCCCCTTGTATATGGTATTATTGATTTTGCTATAGTGGATTGTGTTGTGTATGGAGGTCACTTTTTCTCTCTATAAGGGGGAGATTATTTCCAGTAGAAATTAAATACTTAAACATTTAACCCCTCCCTGCCCTGTTACTATTACACTGCAGTAAATATGCACTTACAGAGGTTCTCCAGTGAAAACAAGTAATCACCTTTACTAAGGCCACGTGCACACACACTGAGTATTCAGTGCGTTTTTTACCTCAGTATTTGAAGCCAAAACCAGGAGCGGTAAAATCAGAGAAAAAATGTAATAGAAACACGGGCACCACTTCTGTATTTATCACCCACTCCTGGATTTGGCTACAAATACTGATGTAAGACACTGACCAAATACTGAACGTGTGAACGTGGCCTAAGGATAAGTGATAACTTATTCATCAGTGGGGTCTGATTGCTGGGACCTGCACCGATCGTGCAACTTATATCCCCCATTACACTGGAGCTCGTGTCCGACTCGACCCCTGATCCATTCATTCCCTCAGTGGCTGCGAGCGCTGTGCTTGTTATTATCTGGCTGCTCCACAGAGGATGAATGGAGCTGTGGTCACACATTCCACCCCACAGAGGATGAATGGAGCTGCGGACACACATCCCACCCCACAGAGGATGAATGGAGCTGCAGTCACACATCCCACCCCAGAGGACGAATGGAGCTGCGGTCACACATCCCACCCCACAGAGGATGAATGGAGCTGCGGTCACACATCCCACCCCACAGAGGATGAATGTAGCTGTGGTCACACATCCCACCCCACAGAGGAGGAATAGATCTGCGGTCACACATCCCACATCCCAGCTGTCGCTACAAAAAGTTCCCCAATCTTCCGATCGGTGCGGTTTCCACTGGTCTGGTTCCACCGATCAATAAGTTATCACCAACCTAACCTGTGGATTGGTGATATTTGTTTTCACCAAAGACCCCATTACTGTAAACTACTATTAATTATACATCCCAGTTATGGTGCACAATATAGATGTGCAGGAGCCGCCTGTGTATACAGTCAAAGCAGCACAATAATGGGGATAACATTAATGGGTGTTTATATTTATCTGTAGGGTGGGTGTAATGATCCGGAACCATGGAAGACCATCACAAATCATTGGCAAAAGGTAACAAGAGCATTGGCAACTAATCTGGCCGCCATCCCCTTACTAACCATCACAACTAGAAGTAGCCGAGGGGTGAACTAACATCCTGTGCACCGCGAACCCAGCCGGAGAACTAACTATCCTAAAGGTAGGAAAGATGAATAACTATCTGCCTCAGAAAATAGACAAGAATAGCTAGCCCCCCACATTTAAAGACTGCGGTGATATAGGAAAAACACAATTCTAATAGCAGAGAGTTAGCAAAGGAAACACCCACTGCACAATACACCTGGTCCAAGTCCAAACCCTTCCTGGCCACCAGAGGGAGCCTCCCCCTCCCAGCAGCCAAAACATAACTATCATTCACAACAGTACCCCCCCCTTGAGGAGGGGTCACCGAACCCTCACCCACGCAACCGGGTCGCTCGGGATGAGCATGATGGAAGGCGCGAACCAACCTGTTCGCATGAATGTCAGAAGCCACAACCCAAGAGTTATCCTCCTGCCCATAACCCTTCCATTTCACAAGGTACTGAAGCTGACGCCTACTGCGACGGGAATCCAGATTTTTTTCAACCTCATACTCCAGATCCCCTTGTACCAAAACAGGGTCAGGAGGCGCTGCTGCAGGAACTGCTGGCTCCACATGTTTCTTCAACAAGGACTTATGGAAGACATTGTGAATCTTAAATGACGCAGGCAGAGTCAAACGGAAAGATACAGGGTTAATAATCTCCGAAATCTTATAAGGTCCAATAAATCTGGGCTTAAATTTAGGAGACGGAACTCTCATAGGAATATTTTTAGAGGACAACCACACCATGTCCCCTACTTTAAACCGGGGGCCAACAGTCCGACGCTGGTTGGCAAACTTTTGGGCAGTTTCTTGGGACTGAAACAATTTATCTACTACCTGCCCCCAAATTTGCTGCATTCTATTGACCACCGAATCCACCCCCGGACAGTCAGATGCCTCAAGCTGCCCTGAGAGGAACCTAGGGTGATACCCAAAATTGCAGAAAAAGGGCGACACCAATGTGGTAGAGCTAGCTCTATTGTTAAGGGCAAATTCAGCCAAAGGCAAAAATGAAACCCAGTCATCCTGATCCGCAGAAACAAAACATCGTAAATAGGTCTCTAGGGTCTGGTTAGCCCTTTCAGTCTGACCGTTGGTCTGAGGATGAAACGCCGAGGAGAAAGACAGCTGAACACCCAATTTGGAGCAAAAAAGCCTCCAAAACCTGGATACAAACTGCACTCCTCTGTCAGAAACAA